>NC_080555.1:8632500-8968750 GCF_028640845.1 Ahaetulla prasina
CGGCTGGGTGACTGGGCCAATCACCAGGTGACTGAGAGCTCTAGTTCCACCTTATCCATGAAAGCCAGCTGGGTGACTTTGGGGCAATCCCCAGGAGATGAGGAGTTCTAGTCTCGCCTTCAGGTATGAAATCCATCTGGGTGACTTTGGCCCAATCACCAGGAGACAGCGAGTTCTAGTCTCACCCTTAGGCAGCTGACTGGATGACTTCGGGCCAATCACCAAGAGATTGTGAATTCTAGTTCTGCCTTAGGCATGAAAGCCAGCTAGGTGACTTTGGCCTAATCGCTCTCTCTTCCCCCAGCCCACCTCATAAGGTTGCTATGGTGGGAAAAACAGGAGGAGGAAGGAATATTATTTACGCTGATCTCCTTGAGTTAATTGTAAAAAATAATAAAGGAGGAATACAAACCAACCAACCCACCAACCAACCAATAAATATTTCAATTTCCCAAAATTGAAATTATTCACTTTTTCTCCCTCTACAGCTGGGCTTGGATATGGAGGAGCTGCAGGAAATCGAAGAGGACGCTGGCTTGGGCAACGGAGGATTGGGGCGACTGGCAGGTGGGCATCAGCGAGGGGCAGATCGGGGACACAAGGGCGCCCTCCCGTGGCCAGCCAAAGTTCCTGCACAGATCTTGCATGGTCTTGCCTTTGGCAGCAGAGGAGCCCCGTTTACAATTTTATTCAAGGGCGACGTTTTCATTAGCGATGAGTTGCTGAAAACTTCCGCCTTTGAATGAGATGGGAGTCATTTGCAAAAAACGATAAAGGCAGGATACAAATAAATAAAAACAATCGGTTCGTCATAAAAGGCCCATCCAATCTCCCCTGAAAAATCAGGAGGTTTTGGGGTTTTTTCTCCCAGACAAGGGCACCCAGGGCTCGAAAAATCTCACCATCATTAGGATGGGACCTCCGAAGGTCATCTAACCCATCCCCTGAATTGCATAGAGGTGACTATCTAGAGTCTTCTAATCTAGGCAGAGTGGCTGTTTCCCGCAACCCACTTAGGAATTGATCTACACTACCGTGTAATCATTGGGCCGAGCTTTGTCAGGCTGCCTTCGTACGCTACAATATTGTGCAAATTCAGCCCGAGTGTGTTGCACAAGCCCTGCCTGATGAGAACCGGTGAGAGAGCTGTCTTCAAAATAAAAGTGCAATCTCACTTGAGTTGAGTGAAGGTCCGGAGGTGGTCTCGCAAACACTCCCCGGCATTTGTTTGCCTTTAATAGGATTAACCCTGTCTGCCTTTGAAGATTTCCTGTTGGTCTCCTTTCCAACTCCAATCCAGCTCTGTATTTTAAGGCCAACCGTTTCAGAGGAACTTACAGGAGTAACCACTAGCTCATACAGATTTCTGGGGATACTTCTGCCTCCAGTGTGCCACGCTCAAGCCAGTGATCTCTATAATCCCCTCGTTTCACAGGCCAAACCTGGCCTGATTCTCACAGCCAGCGACTGTTGTGGTCCGCCAGTAGCCTGCGGAGCTGGCAACGAAAGTCGGATAGTGATGAGGCTGAGGAAGAGCGTGGGCCAGTCCTGGAGGATGGGGAAGGCCCAGATGAGGGCTCTGTGTCAGAGGCTAAGGTGGGGCCAGGGCCATCAGGGAGTGAGGTGCGGACTCCAGAGCCTCCAGAGACTGACAGTAGTGAGGCAGAGGAACAGGAGGAGCCTGTTCCTAATGCATGCATGAGAAGAGCTGCCAGAAGGCAAGAGCAGCTCAAGCAAAGAGGACGACTCGGGAGAAGGGCCAAGAGATGATTGGCCAATCCCATAAGGCTTAAAAGACCAGCAATAGCGTTTGGGCTCTTTGCTGGAAAACAACATTGATAGCTTCATCTTCTTGCATTTATTTTTGTATCGGTGTCTTTTTTCCATTCTGGTTAATTGGTCCTCTTGTGGGTTTTACCATTGCCCCCCCCCCAGCTTGCTTCCTAGACTCCATGGCGACTCTCGGCTTGGCTGCTTACGGCTATGGGATCCGCTACGAATTTGGTATTTTCAACCAGAAGGTCTTGGGAGGCTGGCAGGTGGAAGAAGCCGACGACTGGCTACGTTACGGAAATCCCTGGGAGAAGGCCCGCCCGGAGTACATGATCCCCGTCCACTTCTACGGACGCGTGCAACACGGAGAGGGAGAAATGAAATGGGCTGACACGCAGGTAAGCGGCTTTTGGTCCCTGTGCAGGTGAATGTCAGTGCACGTCCTTGTGTTTCCTTTCCAAACATCGCAGCTTCCTTGGGATTCAACCGGGATGAAATGCTCCCGGTTCAGACCGGATCGTCCGATCTGGTAGCAATGGCAGCGGGTGGTTCGGAGAACCAGTAGCAAAAATCCCTGCCCCCCCCCCATGCCCAGTATTTAAATACTTTTAAAAGCATTTTTTCTTCGGCCGAAATAATGCTTTTAAAAGTTAAAAAAAAAGCCTTTGATGATGATCAGGCAACTGAGCTGGGATCGTCAAAGGCACCTTCAATTGGAAGCAGCTTTCTGGTTCAGATGGGTTTCAAACGTGAGGTTGAATAATTTGCGGGTTCCTTTTTTCCCAATCGCTTTCGTGAACTGAACGGATTTTCCCCAAGAAATCGACCAGTTAGATGGGGGCCGATCGGCTTTACTGAGCTGACATTCCTAGACCTAAATAGGGTTTGTCTCGCAATGGATTATCTCACAGCCTTGACTTTATTTCTTTGGCAAGGGCTCCTGCTCAGGCGGCTTTCCATTCCAAAATTGCTTCACGGGTGATGGAGGGAGAGGGGAAGGGAGGGGAGAGGAGGGGAGAAAAAAGGTGGCTTTGATCTCATCAGAAAGGGAAAGTCGGGCAAAAAGACAGCGGCTAAGCTTCTTCCTGTAACTTTCAGCATTTGTCCTGTGGCCTTCATAGCAATGGCAGATTTTGCACTTAAGGCATAGCAGACTTATTTTCTCCCTCTCTCTCTCTCTCATCATCATCATCATCATCTTTGTCATTTATCTATATCTATATCTATCTATCTATCTATCATTTATCTATCTATCATCTATCACTTATCTCTATCTATCTATCTATCTATCATCTATCATCATCTATGTCATATATCTATCTTTCTATCTTTCTATATCTATCATCTGTCTATCATAATCTATGCCATCTATCTGTCCATCTATCTATCGTCTATTATCTATTCTATCTATCCTATTGTTCTATTATTCTGTTTATATGTATCGTAGTATCATTCTATTTATCATTCTATCTCTTGTTCTATTTATCATCTACCTCTAATCTGTATCTATCTATCTATTTCTATCATCTATATTTATTTATATATATCTTATTTGTGTCTATCTATCTATCATCTATGTCATATAACTTTATATGTAACTACAGTATCTCTATTTACTATCTATCATCACCTATGTCATCTATCTCTATCTATCTATCTATCTATCTATCTATCTATCTATCTATCTATCTATCTATCTATCTATCATCTATCTGTCTATCTATTCTATCTATCCTATTGTTCTATCCTTCTGTTTATATCTATTGTTCTATCATTCAATTTATCATTCTATCTATCTTATTATTAAATTTTAGCTTTGGTTTTAATTGGGTTTTATTATTTATATCTTATTTTAAATATTTGGCCTTTATAATAAGTTTTTTAGATGAATGTTTTTATCTTGTATATTTGTGTGTTTTTACATGGCTGTACACCGCCCTGAGTCCTTAGGGAGATAGGGCGGTATAAAAATACGAATAAATAAATAAATAAATAAATAAATAAAAAATATCTCTTGTTCTATTTATCTATCATCTATCTATAATCTCTCTCTCTCTCTCCCTATCTCATCTATCATTCTATTTATCTGTCATTCTACATCTATCTATCTATCTATCTATCTATCTCTATCTACCCATTTATCTCTCATTCTTTCTATCTAACTCTTCAAGGGGAACCCCCGGTCGAGCATGTTGCAGTGGTCCATTCAAGAGCTGACCAGGACTTTCCAACATTATAGTTTTAGATTCTGTGCATCTGTCTTCAATAGCTGAGGGAGCTGAGGTGCAGCCTGGGTCCTCCTAGGGACTGATCTTGGTTACTTTTCCCCCTCCCCATCCCTGCTTCCATGCAGGTGGTGCTCGCCTTGCCCTACGACACACCCGTGCCTGGGTATCGCAACAACACAGTCAACACCATGCGGTTGTGGTCTGCCAGGGCTCCCAACGAGTTCAACCTGAAGGACTGTAAGTAGCACTGACCTGAGATTCAAACTCATCTCGGGTGACCCACAAACCCTGGGAACTCTGGGCAGGTGGACCGGGTTCTTGGTGGACTGAAGTTCCCTTCTACGATGGTCCTCGATGTACGACCATAGTTGAACCCAAAAGCTCTGTTGTTTAAGCGAAACATTTGTTAAGTGAGTTTTGCCCCATTTCACAACCTTCCTTGCCACAGTTGTTGAGTGAATCAATGCAGCTCTTAAATTAGCAACACCGTTGTTAAGTGAATCAATGCAGCTCTTAAATTAGTAACACCGTTGTTAAGTGAATCAGTGCAGCTCTTAAATTAGCAACACCGTTGTTAAGTGAATCGATGCAGCTCTTAAATTAGTAACACCGTTGTTAAGTGAATCAGTGCAGCTCTTAAATTAGTAACACCGTTGTTAAGTGAATCGATGCAGCTCTTAAATTAGTAACACCGTTGTTAAGTGAATCAGTGCAGCTCTTAAATTAGTAACACCGTTGTTAAGTGAATCGATGCAGCTCTTAAATTAGTAACACCGTTGTTAAGTGAATCAGTGCAGCTCTTAAATTAGTAACACCGTTGTTAAGTGAATCAGTGCAGCTCTTAAATTAGTAACACCGTTGTTAAGTGAATCGATGCAGCTCTTAAATTAGTAACACCGTTGTTAAGTGAATCGATGCAGCTCTTAAATTAGTAACACCGTTGTTAAGTGAATCAGTGCAGCTCTTAAATTAGTAACACCGTTGTTAAGTGAATCGATGCAGCTCTTAAATTAGTAACACCGTTGTTAAGTGAATCAGTGCAGCTCTTAAATTAGTAACACCGTTGTTAAGTGAATCGATGCAGCTCTTAAATTAGTAACACCGTTGTTAAGTGAATCAGTGCAGCTCTTAAATTAGTAACACCGTTGTTAAGTGAATCGATGCAGCTCTTAAATTAGTAACACCGTTGTTAAGTGAATCGATGCAGCTCTTAAATTAGTAACACCGTTGTTAAGTGAATCAGTGCAGCTCTTAAATTAGTAACACCGTTGTTAAGTGAATCGATGCAGCTCTTAAATTAGTAACACCGTTGTTAAGTGAATCTGGTTTCCCCGTTGACTTTCCTTCTCTAAGAAGATTGCAAAAGTTGATCACGTGACCTTAAGATACCGCAACCGACATAAATATGAGTCAGTTACCAAGTGTCCAAATTTTGATTACGTGACCGTTGGAGACGCTGTAAACGTGAAAAATGATAACTCACTTTTTTCAGTGTCGTCGTAACTTTCACTCGTCACTAAAAGAACTGTTGTTAAATTGAAAACAGCCTGTATGGGGTTGATCCTTGTTCCAGGTTTCATCCTACAAAGACCCAAGAAAAACAATGTGTTTTTAAAATGAGGGTTTCCCAACCTGGGCGAGTTTAAAATGTGTGGACTTCAACTCCCAGAATTCTTTACCGGCTGGGGAATCCTAGGAGTTGGAAGTCCATACACCTTAAACTATGTTGAGGTTAAACCCTGATTTAAATAGACATGATAAACTCAGAAACACGATACCGAACCAGACATTCTTCAGATGAGGCATCAACACCAAGAAGGCCCTGTTTGTAGTCCCAATGATCTTTTTATTTTAATTTTGAAGCATCCCGTGGTTCATTAAATTATATTAACTTATTCTTTTCTCTCCGTTTTTTTAAAAAAATCTTCCCTTCTTCAGTCAATGTGGGTGGCTACATTCAGGCCGTGCTGGACCGGAATTTGGCAGAAAACATTTCCCGTGTTTTGTATCCCAATGATAACGTAAGTACCTTTTTCTGGGGTTATTTCCCCCCCCCCCCACAATGTGCCAAGGAACCTTTAAATCAGGGGTCTCCAGCCTTGGTCCCTTTAACACTTGTGGACTTCAACTCCCAGAGTTCCTCAGCCAGCTTTGCTTTGTTGGCTGAGGGACTCTGGGACTTGAAGTCCACAAGTCTTAAAGGGACCAAGGTTGGAGACCCTTGCTTTAAATCACCATTTCTCTCTTTTTTTTTTTAGAAAAAGTTTTTTATTTTTATTTTTCATCAACATATTTAAATGTACAGTCTCTTATTCACCGTTCATCATTATTCATTCATCTTATCTTTTAACCTCCATTTGTTCGTTAGTGGTTCCCGGACTGCTCTTTTAATCTTTCCTTCCTTTGTTTTAACATTTTATTTTATTTTATTTTATTTTATTTTATATTTATTTTATTTTATTTTATTTTATATTTATTTTATTTTATTTTATTTTATTTTATTTTATATTTTATTTTATATTTTATTTTATTTTATTTTATATTTTATTTTATTTTTTTGTTTTATTTTATTTTATTATTTTATTTTATGTTATTTTATGTTATTTTATTATTTTATTTTATGTTATTTTATGTTATTTTATGTTATTTTATTTTATTATTTTATTTTATTTTATTTTTATTTTATTTTTTATTTTATTTTATTTTATTTTATTTTCTTCCTTTCTTCTCCCTTCTTCTGTCTCTTTCTGCTTTCCTCGTTCCGCCACTTTGGAGCATAGATCGACTTCTGCTCTTCTCCCTGCAGTTCTTCGAAGGCAAAGAGCTGCGCCTGAAGCAGGAGTATTTCGTGGTGGCCGCCACGCTTCAAGATATCATCCGCCGGTTCAAATCCTCCAAGTTCGGCAGCCGCGATCCTGTCCGCACCTCCTTCGACGCTTTCCCAGAAAAGGTGACCCAACGAGAGCGGCTTGGGGGCTGAATGGCGCATCAACCAATCGGTGTCCCAGGAGGTTTGGTGGGTGGGAAAGCCCAGCGGTATGAGCCTCGGGGGGGGGGTCAGTTTCTCAGGGAGCCAGCGGAGACCCCATCTCGGGGTGGGGGTGAGGGTGGGGCGGGTGAGGAGTCTTGATTCAGCCCCCTTTTGAGTTTTCGAGTCTGGTTTTTCTTCTCCTCCCTTCTGTGTGGGCCAGAAGAATAATTTCTCTGCTTCCTTGGTTGTATGTCCATCTTTTGTCTCTGGCCAGCCGTGGGGCTTGGACCTAGAGCTGCGATGGCGAACCTATGGTACACGGGCCAGAGGTGGCACGCAGAGCCGTCTCTGTGGCACGCGCGCCGTCGCCAGCGGCTCTTCTGGTTTCCAGCATGCACATCAGTGGTGAAATCCAAATTTTTTTACTACCGGTTCTGTGGGCGTGGCTTGGTGGGCATGGCAAGGGAAGGATACTGCAAAATCCCCATTCCCTCCCCACTCCAGGGGAAGGATATTGCAAAATCCCCATTCCCTCTCCACTCCTGGGGGAAGGATACTGCAAAATCCCCATTCCCTCCCCACTCCAGGGGAAGGATATTACAAAATCCCCATTCCCTCTCCACTCCTGGGGGAAGGATACTGCAAAATCCCCATTCCCTCCCCACTCCAGGGGAAGGATATTACAAAATCCCCATTCCCTCGCCACTCCTGGGGGAAGGATACTGCAAAATCCCCATTCCCTCTCCACTCCTGGGGAAGGATATTGCAAAATCCCAACCCATGCTGGGGCCATCCAGAGGTGACATTTCTACTACCGGTTCTCCAAACTACTCAAAATTTCCGCTACTGGTTCTTCAGAACCTATCAGAACCTGCTGGATTTCACCCCTGATGGACATGTGTTTCCGGCGCTCCGGCACGCATGAAGACCAATTGGCTAGCGCGCATGCACATGCCAAAAAACAGAAGAGCAGGTGGCCATCCCAAGCATGCGCCCCAGCCAGCTGGTCTTAGATTTTCTGGGACTTTGGCGCGTGTGAAGACCAGCTGGCCGGCACACATGTGTGTGTCAGAAACCAGAAGACCAGCTGTGCATGTGTGTTCCAGTTTGAGCACTTGGTGCTGAAAAAATTCCCCATCACTGACCTAGAGGGTCCAAGCTGGATCACACAGGGGTGAAATTTACTTACCCTCCCTACCGGTTCAGAAGTGTGCGCTCCGCGCACATGCGCGCATACAACAAATGCGATTTTGGACCCTCTGCACATGCAGAGGGTTAAAAAAAAGGTTAAAACCAGGAAGTAACGACGACCGGGCGGTTGGGCGGAGCCTTGCACCGCCTCCACTACTGGTTCTCTGAACAACACGACGACGACGCTACAGGTTCAGCCGAACCGGTCCGAACCGGTAGCAATCCACCCCTGGATCACACCCAGCTGGATGGAGAGATTGGTCTGCTTTGAGTTCTTTTGTTAAGAGGGAGATTGGCGGTAGAAGCTTGAGGAATTAGGATAGATTTATTGGGGAATTTGGGGCTCAATCTTCACAGCTGTCAAGTGGGCCTCAGGACAGCTGAAACAACAGTGCCGCTTGGCACAAGCCGAACTCAGAATACAGAATAACAAGAGTTGGAAGGGACCTTGAAGGTCTTCTAGTCCAACCATTCCCTCCGTTTTGTTGTGTTTTGACAATTGCAGGTCGCCATTCAGCTCAACGACACGCATCCGTCGCTGGCCATCCCAGAGTTGATGAGGATTTTGGTGGATATTGAGAAGCTGGATTGGGATAAGGTAAGAGCCTGTAATTTGGGCAAAAACACCCCCAAAAACTGAAATATGGCTCTTTGGGGAAGGAATGACATGCCAAGCCAAGGAAAAATTAAAATAGATTACTTTGGAAATGAGCATCGAAGAAGCGGCTGAGAAATAGCCGAGACATTATAAATAGAATAGAATAGAATTTTATTGGCCAAGTGTGATTGGACACACAAGGAATTTGTCTTGGTGCATATGCTCTCAGTGTACATAAAAGAAAAGATACGTTCATCAAGGTACAACATTTACAACACAATTGATGGTCAATATATCAATATAAATCATAAGGATTGCCAGCAACAAGTTATAGTCATACAGTCATAAGTGGAAAGAGATTGGTGATGGGAACTATGAAACGATTAATAGTAGTGCAGATTCAGTAAATAAATAAACAGTGCAAAAAAGAAAAAAAGAAGAAACAACACACATTGTCTCTTTTCTACCACACCACAATTGCCATGCGATTCTTTTGGGTTGTTATTGGGTTTTTTGGGGGGGTTTTTTGCACTGTTTCTTTTTTAAAATTTATTTTTATCCTGCCTTTATTATTTTTACAAATAACTCAAGACAGTGAACATATACAACATACCTTCCTTCTCCTAGTTTCTTCACCACAACAACCTGGTGAGATGGGTTGGGAAGAGAGAGGATTGGCCCAAAATCACTCAACATGCCTTTCATGCCTAAGGCGGGACTAGAACTCACCGTCTCCTGGTGATTGGCCCAAAGTCACCCAGCTGCCTTTCTTGCCTAAGGCGGGACTAGAACTCACCGTCTCCTGGTGATTGGCCCATAGTCAATCAACTGGCTTTCATGCCTAAGGCGGGACTAGAACTCACCGTCTCCTGGTGATTGGCCCAAAGTCACCCAGCTGCCTTTCATGCCTAAAGCGGGACTAGAACTCACCGTCTCCCAAGCTCCATTTTCAGCTGCGACAAGCCTCCTGCAACCCAATGCCAGCAAAAATAGAGTCGGGAGGGATGCACTCAGCCCTTGCGAGCTCCGTTTTCGTTTGCAGAGGCACCGTGGGCCGATCCTTCACTGTTTCCAGGGCCGGATCTAAGCACCCTGCGGGCCGGATCCGGCCCCCGGGCCTTGAGTTTAACACCCCAGGTCTAGTCCAACCCCCTGCCTAGAGCTGGCGTTCGCAATTCCAGCATTTGTTTTTTGTAACTTCGAAGAGTCGCTAAACAACTGTTTGTAAACGACATGCCTGTGAAGCAAGCTTTTCTCCCTCCCTGCATTGCAGGCCTGGGACATCACCGTGCGCACCTGTGCCTACACCAACCACACCGTGTTGCCAGAGGCGCTGGAGCGCTGGCCCGTCCACCTCTTCGAGACCCTCCTGCCCCGTCACTTGGAGATCATCTACGAAATCAACCAGCGTTTCCTGGACGTGAGTGCAGCCCCCACCGAAAAGATCTTTTGGGCCAAACTGCCTCATAGTTTGGGCAGTAAGGTGGATCGAGATAGACTGCTCCTGGACAAGGGGTATAGGATCGAGATCACGTGAAGGGCTAGTTCCGCTTTAGGAGGCCTTGCTGAGGCCACGCTTAGAATCGTACGTCCAGTTTTGGTCGCCACGTTATTAAAAAAAAAAAGATGTTGAGACTCTGGAAAGAGTGCAGAGAAGAGCAACCAAGATGATGAGGGGACGGGAGGCTAAAACATATAGCAATAGCACTTAGACTTATATAGCGCTTCACAGTGCTTTTACAGCCCTCTCTAAGCGGTTTACAGAGTCGGCCTCTTGCCCCCAAAAATCTGGGTCCTCATTTTACCCACCAAGGAAGGAAGGAAGGCTGAGTCAACCTTGAGCTGCTCAGGATCGAACTCCTGACTGTGGGGAGAATTAGTGGACAATACTGCATTCTAACCACTGGGAGGGAGAGAGGGAGGAAGGAAGGAAGGAAGGAAGGAAGGAAGGAAGGAAGGAAGGAAGGAAGGAAGGAAGGAAGGAAAATAGCAATAACACTTAGACTTATATAAGGAAGGAAGGAAGGAAGGAAGGAAGGAAGGAAGGAAGGAAGGAAGGAAGGAAGGAAGGAAAATAGCAATAACACTTAGACTTATATAAGGAAGGAAGGAAGGAAGGAAGGAAGGAAAATAGCAATTACACTTAGACTTATATACCGCTTCACAGTGCTTTTACAGCTCTCTCTAAGCGGTTCAGTGAGTCAGCCTCTTGCCCCCAACAATCTGGGTCCTCATTTTACCTGACCTCAGAAAGACGGAAAGATGAGTCAATCTTGAGCCTGGTGAGACTCAAACTGCTGGCAGCCGGCAGTCAGCAGAAGTAACCTGCAGTACTGCATTCTCACCACTGCCACTATGGCTCTTAAAACATACAAAGAATGGTTAGAGGAATTGGGCTTGTCCAGGGGAGATATGATAGCAGCCTTCTAATATTTGAGGGGCTGCCTCAAAGAAGAGGGTGGGTGGGGGGGTCAACCTATTTTCCAAAGCACCAGAAAGCGAGCGAAGAAAAAATGGTTGGAAACTAACGATCGAGAGAAGCAACCTAGAACTAAGGAGAAATTTCAAACAGTGAGAGGAATCAACCTTCAGAACTTGTGGGTGCTCCATCATCAGATATTTGTAAGAAGAGGTTCAGACAGCCATTTGTCTGAAATGTAGGGTCTCCTGCTTGACCAGGGGGTTGGTCTAGAAGACCTCCAAGGTCCCTTCCCACTCTGTGATTCTATATTCTAAGGGCCCAGCCAGCCAACCAAACCCATTGCCCAGCTACTCCATTCCAGCCGGTTCTCTGTTCCCTTCCTTCTCCTTCATCTCTCTGGGTCCCTTGAGGACACCTCATGTTCTCCAGCTGTTTCCAGCGATCAAGGTTGCATTCCCACATGTCTTTAACTCAACCGTTCGTGCAAAGCCTTCCTAGCCAGGGCTGCGTGTGGATCCGGTCGTTTGTGACAAGTGTCCTAACCCACATCTTTGGGGCGTCCGTATCTTCTGCAGAGAGTCTACGCCACCTTCCCGGGAGACCTCGACCGGATGCGCCGCATGTCCATGGTGGAAGAAGGCAGCGTCAAACGGATCAACATGGCGCATCTCTGCATCGTGGGCTCCCACGCGGTCAACGGAGTCGCCTGGATCCACTCCGAGATCCTGAAGGCCACCGTGTAGGTATCTGGAGCAGAGGCGGGATGGACTTATCTTCCCTACCGGTTCGCAAATGTGAGCGCGCACGCAGTAGATGCGCATTACATCTGGGTGGGTGGGCGGAGCCTCATGCAGTCACTGCCACCGGTTTGCGCGATCCGGACAGAACCGGCTGAATCCCACCACTGATCTGGCGTCTCAGAGCTGGTGGGGAGGGGGTGGAATTTCTCACACAATCAGGGACAAATCAGGGAGAGCAGATCGGCCCCTTGTCAAAATCAGGCACAACAGATGCTCTTGTGCAAAAGACGGGATGTGCAGCCCACAAAAATACAACCAAAAGGAGGAACAAAAGGGTTTGGCTATTAGCTCTCTAAAAAGAGTGGCTCAGTGGCTAAGACGCTGAGCTTGTCGATCGAAAGGTCGGCAGCTCAGCGGTTCGAATCCCTAGTGCTGCCGTGTAACGGGATGAACTCCCGTGACTTGTCCCAGCTTCTGCCAACCTAGCAGTTCGAAAGCATGTAAAAAATGCGAGTAGAAAAATAGGGACCACCTTTGGTGGGAAGGGAAGAGCGTTCCGTGCGCCTTTGGCGTTGAGTCACGCCGGCCACATGACCACGGAGACGTCTTCGGACAGCGCTGGGTCTTTGGCTTTGAAACGGAGATGAGCACCGCCCCCTAGAGTCGGGAACCACTAGCATGTATGTGCCAGGGGAACCTTCACCTTTTTATTAGCTCTCTTCTCTTGAAACTGAACAAGTGCTGGAATACACCGGGGTTCTCGACTTAGGACGAACCGAGTTCAAAATTTCCATTGTTAAGCAGGACCGTTGTTCAGCGAGTTTTGCCCTGTTTTACAACATTTGCGGTTAAGTGGATCACTGCAGTTGTTGAGTTAGTAACATGCTCATTAAGTGAATTTGGCTTCCCCATGGACTTTGCTTGTCCGGAGGTCGCAAAAGCGGATCGTATGGGGAACGTCACAAACAGAGGCTTGGTTGCCGAGCATCTAAATTTTGATCCCATGACTGTGCAGCTGCTGTAATAAAGTAGTCCTCAACTTACGACCACAACAGAGCCTAAAATATATGTTGCTAAGCCAGGACATTCGTTCAGTGATTTTTGCCCCGTTTTACAACCTTCCTTGCCACAGTTGTTAAGTGAATCACTGCAGTTGTTAGTAACACCACCGTTAAGTGAATCTGGTTTCTCCGTTGACTTGGCTTGTCAGAAGGTCGCCAAAGGGGACCACGTGACCTCAGGACGCAGCAGCCGTCATAAATATGAGTCGGTTGCCAAGCATCCGAATTTTGATCATGTGACCATAGGGATGGTGCAAAGGTCGTAAGTGTGAAAAATGGTCATAAGTTGTTAGATGGCTAACATTATAGTCAAAGACAAAAATTCTAATTAAGATTTGAATTCATACCATCGGAGGAGGAAATGGACTGTGCTGAGATGGATAATTTAACAAAGGAGATAAAAGAAAAGGAAATACGGAATATTATATAGTAAGGAATAAATCGTATAATTGGATAGAAATTAGAAACGGTAAATGACGAAAAAGGGGAAGGGGTCACATATACACATACAAAAAAGGGTAGTGCGTAAAAGAAAATGGATTGTTATAATGATAGGCAGGATGGAATATATACAGAAATAAGGGATAATGGGACAAAAAATTAAGTATAATTAAAGGAAAGGAGAAGGGAAAAAATGTAAATAATAGAGGAATACTGAAGGAGTATATGTTTTATGTTAGTGTTTGTTATGTCTTGTTGTTGTTTTATTATTAAAAAATTAAAAAAAAGATTTTAAGAAAAAGATTTTAATTAAAACTAAGATCAGGATCCTGGCTAACTCTATAGTTAAGATGAAGATTCTGATTAAAACTTTACATATTTTCATATTTGGTGGACTTGCAAGAAAATTAAGGCCTTTTGGATAAGAATTTGGTGGATTATTCAAAATGTACTGAAGAAGAAGATAAAGTTCCTGCCGCAATTTTTCCTTTTGGGAATTATAACGGATTGTACAGGGATTGAGACTAAATTGATTCTGAATTTAATAACAGCAGCAAGTCTGTTGATTGGACAATACTGGAAGAAAGAAGAGGTACCTACAGTAGAAGAATGGATATTGAAAGTCATTAATTTGGCTGAGATGGCTAAAATCTCAGCTTTTTTAAAAGACAATACGCAGGAAAGATATTTAATTGAATGGAAAAAATGGATTGATTATCTACAAAATAGATATCAGATTAAGAAATATCAGACTGCCTTTGAATAATTAGGAAGTATTATTTTATGTAATGGGGAGGGGGTTGGGAGATGAAAAGATTTGGATGAGGTTAATTGGATTAGAAGGGAAAAATTTTACTCTATGTTTGGTTTATGTATAACAATACCTTGTGATTGACCCGGGAAGCCGGGGGGGGGGGAGGGGGGGGTTTCTGGGAGGGAGGGGGGGAAATGTTTTTTTTTTTTAAAACTTTTTCAATTAAAAAAAAAAAGACTTTACTTAAGGATCAGAGGAAGGTCCTGGACTATAGATGAGACCAAAATTAAGTCAAGTTTGGGAAAACTTGACTTGCATTAAGACACTCGTAGAATCCAAATGCAGCCCCAGTAATGGATAATTCTTTGCCTTCTTCAAAAGGAAAATTTTATTTGTTCTCCTTCTTTCACCTTTGTTTGCCCTTCTGCCGGATGGAAATAGTTTTCCCTGCCCTGCCCTGAACTCTCTTCTTATTGCCACTCTCTTCCCCAGCTTTAAAGATTTCTACGAATTCGAACCGCACAAGTTCCAGAACAAAACCAACGGCATCACGCCCCGTCGGTGGCTGGTTTTATGCAACCCTGGCCTGGCTGAGATCATCGCTGAGGTGAGCCTATTGTAATTGAGACACCATCACTTAGCTCATCCCCAAAATATTCTTCGTAGGTAAATTTATGGAGGTTTTTTAGCCTGGACGTGATGGAGGGTAAAGATGGATGGATCGATAGAAATTGGTTTACGACCTGCCTTAATAGCCATTTGCTGCTCTGGTTTTTAATAGATTTCCTTTTTAAAAAAAAAAAAAAAATCTATGAAAACAGCCACTTCCTTTCCCATTGGCAGTTTACCCTAATATTGATCTGTTCATTTATAGCCTATTCGTGTCTTGAAGATACTGAAGTCTAGGCAGCAGGATGGAGAAAAAGTGATTAGCCCAACATTATCCAGAGCATCATGGGACCAAACAAGGAATTAGTCACTAAACTATTTATCTGCAAAAGATATATCCCAAATATCTGTTCTGGCCATTAATTTCCCATCCTTTTTTTTTCTTTCTTGTTTTACTTTTCTCTAAAGGGCAGGCTCTGAACGGTTAACCGCAATAAGTTTCATTAGGTTAATTTGATTTGGTTTACATCAAAACGAATGGTTAATGAAATGATTTGGTTCAAATCAAAACAAATTGAATGTATAAAATCTGTTTTAAGATGCTGAGGTGCTAAGCCAAGTTGGTTGCATTTGGAGTTAGGGTCTGGTCTGTACCAGCTGATTATAAGACTGTCGATCGTGGTTTATAGTTCAAGCAGCCCATTGTGGTTTATTTGGTGAACAGTGGTTATAAAAGCATGGCTTTGCAGACTCTATGGAGCCGGGAGTTTTCTCCCGTCAGAGAAACAACCCTTGAGTGTTGGGTGTTGAAATTTGCATCAAATAGAATAGAATAGAATAGATTTTTTTATTGGCCGGGTGTGATTGGACACACAAGGAATTTGTCTTGGTGCAGATGCTCTCAGTGTACATAAAAGAAAAGATACGTTCATCAAGGTACAACATTTACAACACAATTGATGGTCAGTATATCAATATAAATCATAAGGATTGCCAGCAACAAGTTATAGTCATACAGTCATAAGTGGAAAGAGATTGGTGATGGGAACTATGAAATGATTAATAGTAGTGCAGATTCAGTAAATAGTCTGACAGTGTTGATGGAATTATTTGTTTAATTAATGGTTCCTGCTTAGCGATTCCCAAATATTTTAACAGTATAGTTAACAGAGTAACGGAAGCAGGGGTGAAATGCTCCCGGTTCGTACCAGATCGGCAGATTTGGTAGCGATGGTGGCAGGTGGTTCGGAGAACTGGTAGCAAAAATCCCTCAAACCCCCCCCCCCGCGCGCCCATGCCCAGCTAAGCCACGCAATCATCAGAGCCTTTTTTTTTCTTTTAAAAACATTTTTTCTACAACCTCTTCAGCCAAAGAGGTTGTAAAAAAAAATGCTTTTAAAAGGCTCTGAAGATCCCAGCTGAGTTGCCTGATCGTCAGAGGCTTTTTTTTTTTTTTTTACTTTTAAAAGCATTTTTTTACTACTTCTTCGGCCGAATAGGTTGTAAAAAAAAAATGCTTTTAAAAGTAAAAAAAAAAAAAGATCGCACAACACAGCTGTTCACCCTCCTGTGCACTGTTCTACTCACCGCATGTGCAGCCAGCGAACCGGTAGTAAACCAGTTCAGGTTTCACCACTGGTTGGAAGGGACCTTGAGGTCTTCTAGTCCAGCCTCCTGTTTGAGCAGGAACCCTTATACCATTCTGTACAAATGGCTGTCCAATCTCTTTAAAAAGCCTCCCGTGATGGAGCACCCACAATTTCTGGATGCAAGCCATTCCACTGGTTTATTGTTTTCACTGAATCGATGCAGTGGGACTCCTGTTTCCTTTGAACCCGGAAGGAGAGTTTTAGTCTTGCGTGGTGGTGGTGGTGGTGGAAAAACACTCTGTCCATGCTTAAAGGCATTTTTAGTTGTTGGGTTTGATTTTTGACTGCCTTAGGTATCCAATCATGTCTGCAGGGAAAGGAATCTTATGCAAAAGCTGAGATATTCCTGCAGGAGCAATGAGGGGATTTTCATTTTTTTAAAAATGCTCATTTGTTTATTTAGGGAATTTATATTACCGCCTATTTGCACGTGGCGACTCAAGGCAGCTTACAGAATAGAAAACCTCGTATAAAAACAATAGAACTAATGAAAGAAGAGGCATGTAATAAATTAATATAATAAAATCACTCCACACCCAACCCCGCCCTGGCGACAGGACTTCACACGAGCCATTTAATCAGCTCCATCCCACTTATTTAAAAATAAGTAGATTTTTTTTTTAGGTAGAACGTGGCTAAAATTGGGGAAATTGAGGGCTGGATCCCTCAATTTTGGGAGCCAGGGACTGGTTCTGTGGAGAGAGGTTTTTCCACGGACCAAAGGGGACGTGGTTTCACGTGCTGCCTGCATCCTGCAAATGGGGCTTCGCTTATTTGAGCGGCCCAGTTTCTGGCATACCGTGGCCCGGTGCTGTTCCATGTGTTGTCGCCCGCCAGCAGAGCTGGCATCAGATTCGGACAGTGAGGAGGTTGGGGAGGAACCTTGGCCAGTCCTGGAGTCTGGGGAAGGCTCTGATGAGGGCTCTGCATCGGAGGCAGAGAGGGGGCCAGGGCCGTCTGACAGTTATCAGCTACCTTCGGAGTCGGACATCAGTGGGGCAGACGAACAGCTGGAGCCTGTTCCCAATACGCAGAGTTGCCAGACGAAGGGAACAGCTAAAGAACGAGGGTCGACTCGGGAGTAAGGCCACAGGTGGACGATGACTGGCCCCTCCCAGTGGGAATAAAAGAGGAGCGAAAGGAAAGTGGAGTTTGCAGGAGACAATTAGTTCGCTTAATTGGTTCGTGACTCTCCGAGACTCCTTGCCAAGTTTTGAAGATATCGGCCTGGCAGCTCTCCAAGCCAGATAAGGTCTGTGACTGTAAATTCTCCCTTGAAAGACTTTGCTGGATGTGAATGAGAGGAATTCACGGTAACTTAATCAAAAGGGTTTTTTGTCGGGACAAGGAGTCTGCTTCGTGCTCTTGGGAACGCCTAGGTCAGAACACCATAGACCGGGGGTTGAAGACCTGGCTGAAATCCCTCGGCCACAGCGCTAACTTTGCTTTCTGTAACTTCCTCTCTAGCGCATTGGAGAAGACTACATTTCCGATCTGGATCAGCTGAGGAAACTTCTCAATTTTGTGGACGACGAAGGTTTTATCCGGGATGTGGCCAAAGTCAAACAGGTGAGGAGGATGGGGAGGTGATTTTGGCCAGAGCTGGCCCCGAATACAGGTAGCCCTTGGCTATACAACCGCAACTGAGCCGAGAAATTTGTTAAGCGAGTTTTTGTTGCGTTTTACGACTTTCCCTGGACACATTTGTGAATCAGTGAATCGCTCCGTGGTTAAATTAGTAACACGGCTGTTAAGTGAATCTGGCTTTCCCATTGATCTTCTGCTTGTCAGAAGATCTCAAAAGGGGATCACGTGACCATGGGACATTGAAGTTGGCAAATGGGCCGTTTTCGGCCTCCGGGGGGAGTGGGGAAGGCCGTTTTCGCCCTCCCCGTGCTCCTAGAAAGGCTCTGGAGCCAGGTGAGAGAGAAAAACGGGCCTACTGGGCCATCGCGTGCCAGGAGCCCGGGGGTGGTGGTGGTGTCGTGTGTGCATGAGTGGCGGTGGGACGCATAGAATTATGGGTGTGGGCATGCGCGTGCATGATCCTCCCCTCCCCCTCCTGGCATGCGATGACAAACAGGTTAGCCATCACTGCACTAGGTCAAAGCTTTAATCAGAGCTCCTGGGGAGGGGGCGTCGGACTGCTTTGCTTTTTCACCTTAACTCTGCTTAATTCTCCCCCGTCCCCGATTCCCGGCTTGGTTTTAGGAGAACAAGTTGAAGTTTTCCGCCTACCTGGAGAAGGAATACAAGGTCAAGATCAACCCCAACTCCCTCTTCGACGTGCAGGTGAAGCGGATCCACGAGTACAAGAGGCAGCTGCTCAATTGCCTGCATGTCATCACCCTTTACAACCGTGAGTGCCGGCGGCCTCCGGCTGCGGCTACAGGGCAGCCAGGCATGGGGAGAATGAAGCCCCTTTTCTCTGGGACTCTGCCTCCCATCTTTGTTTTGGCAGTGGTGGGGTTTTGGCATTCTCCGGGTGAAATTCAGATATTTCCTTCCTTTTGTTTTTTTGCCTTCCTTTCCTCCTGCCTTCCCTCTTTCTCTCCTCCCTCCCTCCCTCCTTCCCTTTCTCTGTTCTCTCCTTCCTTCCTGCCCTTTCTCTTTTCTCTCCTTCCTTCCTTCCCTTTCTCTCCTTCCTTCCTTCCTTCTTTTCTCCTCTTTTCTCATTCCTTCCTTCCTCCTTCCTGCCCTCCCTTTCTCTCTCCTTTCTTCCTTTCTCTTTTCTCTCCATCCTTTCTTCCTTCCTCCTGCTGTCCCTCCTCTCTCTCCCGCCTCCCTCCCTCCTTTTCTTCTTTTCTCCTTTTTTCCTTCCTTCCCTTCCTCTCTCTCCTTCCTTCCTTCTTTCCTTCCTTCCATCCATCCATCATCAAATAACCAAGGGCACATTATAAGCTCAGCTCCTTTTCAGTCTTGCAAATTATTTTGTGCCTAACACATTGGGCCAGCTCAGCTAAGCCTGGTTCGTTGATTATTTATTTATTTATTTATTTATTTATTTATTTATTTATTTATTTATTTATTTATTTATTTATTTATTTATTTTGCATTTATATCCCGCCCTTCTCCAAAGACTCAGGGCGGCTTACACTGTGTCAAGCAATAGTCTTCATTCTATTTGTATATTTATATACAAAGTCAACTTATTGCCCCCAACAATCTGGGTCCTCATTTTACCTACCTTAGAAAGGATGGAAGGCTGAGTCAACCTTGGGCCTAGTGGGGCTTGAACCTGCAGTAATTGCAAGCAGCTGCTGTTAATAACAGACTGTCTTACCAGTCTGAGCCACAGAGACTTTATTATTTCATTATTGTTATTTCATTATTATTTCATTATTGTCAGATTTACATCCCATCTTGACTTTTACTTTGTCCAGTTTCAGCCTCCACCACCACTCTACCCTTCTCTTTTCCCACCACAAAACCGTGATGGAGAGAGACTGGCTTTCATGCCTAAGGGAGGACTAGAACTCACCCTTACCCAGTTTCTAGCCAGCACCCTTCCCCACTGCACCAAACCACTACTTCTCGGAAGCAGTAAAGTCACGAGTTCACGGTTCTGCGTGTTGCACGAAGCC
The DNA here is from genome assembly GCF_028640845.1 of Ahaetulla prasina. Lineage (NCBI taxonomy): Eukaryota > Metazoa > Chordata > Lepidosauria > Squamata > Colubridae > Ahaetulla > Ahaetulla prasina. The sequence goes on from NC_080555.1 coordinate 8,652,522, forward strand.
AGAGTGCGGGAGAATGCAGGACCTCTGGCTATGTCGGTTGTGCGAATCCTGCCTTTGAGAGGAATACGCAGGGAGAGACCGGAAACCAAGAGAAGCTGGTTTTTTGTCTCCCGTCTTACCGTGGACTGTTCTTCCACCCCCCTCCTCACTTTCCCCCTCCCCAGGAATCAAGAGAGAACCTAACAAGCACTTCGTGCCACGGACGGTCATGATTGGCGGCAAGGTGAGAACGGACAGCAGGGGGCAAGGTTGGGGAAGATGGGAGTTGGGATACTCGGGGCAGAGGTGTGATGAGAGAGAATCTCTGCTTGGTCTCTTGGCATCTGTTAGCTTTCAGATCGAAGAATCATAGGGCTTGGAGCAGGGGTGGAATTTAAAACATGTTTTCCCCTACCGGTTCTATGGGTGTGGCAGGGGAAGGATATTGCAAAATCTCCATTCCCACCCCACTCCTGAGGGAAGGATACTGCAAATTCCCCATTCCCTCCCCACTCTGGGGCCAGCCAGAGGTGGTATTCGCCGGTTGTCCGAACTACTCAAAATTTCCGCTGCCGGTTCTCTGAACTGCTCAAAATTTCCGCTACCGGTTCTCCGGAACCTGCTGAATTTCACCCCTGGCATGGAGGGACCTTGAGGCCTTCTAGTCCAACCCCCTACTCAAGCAGGAGGCTCCATACCAGTGATGGGTAACCTTTTTGCCGTCACGTGCCAAAAACGGGGGGGGAGCACAGGGGTGGAGCGCGTGCCCGCGTGCCCACACCCATAATTAAAATGCCCCCCACCCCCCTGCCCCCTTTGCATGTGCACGCGACCCCCCACCACCACGCTCCTCCCCCTTTTGGCACGAGACGGCAAAAAGCTTACCGGTGGGCCCGGTAGGCCTGTTTTTCACCCTCCCTGTGCTTCAGAAACTTTCTTGGAGTCTGGGGAGGGCGCACGAGTCCCTCTGGAGGCCGGGAACGGCCTGTTTCCCGACTTCCAGTGGGCCCGTGGGAGGGTGCCAAACATTGATTTAACCCAGGGGTCTCCAACCTTAGCAACTTTTAAGACTTGTGGACTTTTGCTGGCTGAGGAACTCTGGGAGTTGAAGTCCACAAGTCTTAAAGTGGCCAAGGTTGGAGACCCCTGATTTAACCCTGCTGCAGAAGCAGAAAAAAAGAACAAAGTTTTGGCCAGAATGATCTGATCACCTGCTCCTTTTTTTACTGGAGAGGTCCTGGCATTTCCTTGCATATTCTTAGTAGGTAGGACAGGTGCTTCTCTTCCAAGCTGGATCGGGGGGGGGGTCCCCCCCAAAGGGAGGTTAAAGCCCCCTTCTTATCCCCGCAGGCGGCTCCTGGCTACCACATGGCCAAAATGGTCATCAAGCTTGTTACCTCCATCGGAGACATTGTCAACCACGATCCCGTCGTTGGTGACCGGCTGAAGATGATCTTCTTGGAAAACTACCGAGTCTCCCTGGCGGAAAAGGGTATGCTGGACCTGCCTAAACAATTTTTTAGCAAGGAGTTCTCTGCCCGGTTGCTGGGCGGGCGTGGCCATGGTGGGCGTGGCCTAGTCAGCCTCCTGCACCACGGCAGGGGAGGGTGTGTTTTTGCCCTCCCCGGGCTCCGGAGGCTTTCCTCAAGGCTCTGGGAAGGCGAAAATGGCCTCCCCAGGCTCTGGAGGCTGGAAACGGTAGGTCCTTTTTTCCCAAACTTCCGGGAGGCCCTTTTTTCGCCCTCCCCGAGCCTCCGTGCGCGCCCTGCTTTTACCTGCATCTAAAACGGGCTGCATGGGGACTCCTGGGAGGGGCATGGTGGGCGGGGCCAGCCAGGAGTGCCCTGCTCTTACCTGCATCCAAAACGGTTCACGTGGGGAGTCCTGGGAGGGGAGGGGCGGGGGGGAGCAGCCAGGAGTGGGATTTGGGGGGTTCTCCGAACTGCACAGAATCTTAGCTAGAGGTTCTCCCGAACCCCATGCGAACCCCACCCCAGCAGCCTGCCCCTGCTGCCTTTGGCTGGGATCCCCTGGCATGGATTATCAAGGAATGCTTCTTTACCAGTCACCTGGCTGTTAGTTCTGTTTCCGAGAATCATTGAGGCCACTTGGAAGGTTTATCTGTGCCCTCAAGGTCACAGTGCAAACGGGTGCGGAACCTACTGCCGAAAGGTGTTTCAGTGTTTCAGTGTATTCACAACACAATCCTCTCAGCGGTTCCAAGAAGGTTCCACACCCATTTGCATTATTAGGTGACCCTGAGGGCACAGATAAACCTCCACGTGGCCTCAACAACTCTCAGGAAGAGTACTAACGACCAGACGACTGCAAGGAATATAAATCCTTCCATCCTTCACCATTCCGTCGGAACCGAAGAAGCTTCTTGGACGAGAAGCGAAACGTCTTCAAGAAGAAACCAAGTTTGAAAAGAAGGACTAGGGGAGACATGATAGCAGTCTTCCAATATCTCAAAGAAGAGGGAGTCAGGCTGTTCTCCAAAGCACCTGAAGGCAAAACAAGAAGCAATGGGTGGAAACTCATCAAGGAGAGAAGCAACTTAGAACCAAGGAGAAATTTCCTGACAGTTAAAACAATCAGTGGAACAACTTGCCTGCAGAAGTTGTGAATGCTCCAACACTGGAAATTTTTAAGAAAATGTTGGATAGCCATCTGTCTGAAATGGTGTAGCGTTTCCTGTCTGGGCAGGGGGTTGGATTAGAAGACCTCCAAGGTCCCTTCCAACTCTATTATTATGTTGTCTTTCAGAAGAGCATCTTTGGCACGCTCTCCAGTCTAGATGTTCCAGCTAGACTCCCGAGATCGGATTGACACCGGCTCTTCTTCTTCTTCTTCTTTTCTGGCGTAGTGATCCCTGCAGCTGATCTTTCGGAGCAGATCTCGACAGCCGGCACCGAAGCTTCGGGAACTGGAAACATGAAGTTTATGCTGAACGGGGCTCTCACCATTGGAACCATGGATGGCGCCAACGTGGAGATGGCAGAGGAAGCCGGCGAAGGAAACCTGTTCATTTTTGGCATGCGCGTGGAGGATGTAGAAGAGATGGACAAGAAGGGGTACGTGCCAGAGGGGGGCTAGACTCAGCACAGGCTGAGCAGGGGGTTGGGCTAGAAGACCTCTAAGGTCCTCTGCGGCCTTAGGATTTTATGAGTCTTAACTTGCTTGGCACCAGGGTATTTTATTTATTTATTTAGTGTATGGCATCTACAGAAGTCCTGCAGTTACTGATATACAGACACTAATAAACACATTATAAACGATACAAAGGGGACGCTGTGGCTCGATGGCTAAGATGCTGAGCTTGTTGATCGAAAGGTCGGCAGTTCGGCGGTTCGAATCCCTAGTGCTGCCGTGTAATGGAGTAAGCTCCCGTGACTTGTCCCAGCTTCTGCCAGCCTAGCAGTTTTGAAAGCACGTAAAAATGCAAATAGAAAAATAGGGACCACCTTTGGTGGGAAAGGAACAGTGTTCCGTGCGCCTTTGGCGTTGAGTCATGCCGGCCACATGACCACGGAGACGTCTTTGGACAGCGCTGGCTCTTCGGCTTTGAAACGGAGATGAGCAGCGCCCCCTAGAGTCAGGAATGACTAGCACGTATGTGCGAGGGGAACCTTTACCTTTTACCTTTAAAGGATACAAGGAAATTATTAAGGCAAGAATCATAAGACAGTATTAGGACATGGACATAGGACGTACAGGTGGTCCTTGGCTTACGACCGCAATTGAGCCCCGAATTTCTGTCATTGAGCGAGACCGTTAAGTGAATTTTTCCCCGCTTTGTGACCTTTCTTGTCACCGTTGTTAAGTAAATCGCTGCGGTCGTTAAGTTAGTCACACGGTTGTTAAGAGAATCTGGCTTCCCCATTTTGGCTTGGCTTGTTGGAATAGAATAGAATAAGAAGAACAGAGTTGGAAGGGACCTTAGAGGTCTTCTAGCCCAACCCCGCTGCTTAGGGAGGAAACCCTACACCACTTCAGACAAATGGTTATCCAGCGTCTTCTTAAAAATGCACGACTGGCTGGGGAATTCTGGGACTTGAAGTCCACAAGACTTAAAGTTGCCAAGGTCGGAGACCCCCTGCCTGAAAACATGCCCAGCACATTAGCAAAGGCTGAAGGCCATTTATTCAACATTCACACCCAGCTGCCCTCCGAAGGCGAATCAGTTCCAAGAACACGTAGTCAGAATAAAATCCAGAGGCTGTTGTGAAAAAAAAAAAATACAACCAAATCCAGGTTTGCCAGCAAAAGTGATGGATTGCAGCTCCCATCATTCCCAGCAGCCATGCCTGCGAGAGGATGATGGGAGCTGCCATCCGAAACATTGAGAAGCACTGGTGGATCAGATTGGGGTTGTCCCCCACCCCAAAAGAGCTGGGGCCGGGATAGCTCAGGCTGTTAAGAAGCCTGTTATTAGAACACAGCAGCCTGCAATTACTGCAGGTTCAAGCCCGGCCCGAGGTTGACTCAGCCTTCCATCCGTTATAAGGTAGGTAAAATGAGGACCCAGATTGTTGGGGGGGCAATAAGTTGACTTTGTAAATATACAAATAGAATGAGACTATTGCCTTACACACTGTAAGCCGCCCTGAGTCTTCGGAGAAGGGCGGGATATAAATGTAAACAACAACAAAAAAAGCTTGTTTTATTTTTTAAAAAAGTTTTTTTCCCCCTCCAGTTTAATTTGTGAAGGGAGGCTAAGGAGGGGCAGCCTGCCTAAGGCTGCCCAAAAGTGTATGATAACCATTTTGGGCTAAATAAACCCTGTTTTCCCCCACAGCTACTGCGCCAAGGATTATTATGACCACATCCCCGAACTGAAGCAAGCCATGGACCAGCTGAGCAACGGCTTCTTCTCACCCAAGCAGCCGGATCTCTTTAAGGACATCGTTAACATGCTCATGTACCACGACCGGTGAGAGCGAAGCCGTGCATGTTCCTTTTCCCTTATGACTTCAAAGCGGTGTTTCTCAAAAGTTTGTTTTTAATGCATTTGTTACGGCTTTTGAAATAAGAAGCGATTGGGCTAAGCCATTTGGTCTATAGAGTTTCCTGCCTGAGCCAAGGGGTTGGACTAGAAGACCTCCAAGGTCCCTTCCAACTCTGTTGTTCTGTCTGTTTTATTCTGTTCTGTTATTCTGATAAAAAAAAACCAAAAGGAATAAAACACAGTGATCCATGCATTATTAAAAACCACGAATGCTTAAAAAAAATTAACACAAAATACAAAAAGTTAAAATATAGTACAAAAGTTACAACCAAAAAATGGTTGCCATTCTATATAGAAGTAACTAATGCATATATTATGAATATATATGTAATACCCTGTTTCCCCGAAAATAAGTCATCACCTGATAATAAAGCCCAATTGGGCTTTTGAGTGCATGCGCTAAAATAAGCCTTCCCACAAAAATAAGCCCTCCCTGAAAATATTTAAACGCAGAGCTGGAAATCAGGTAAGATGGCAAGAGGAGCCCCGTCTTGCTCCAAGCGCCCCAAAATAGTAAGATCTCCCCGAAAATAAGGCCAAGCGCTTATTTCGGGGTTCAAAAAAATATAAGACAGGGTCTTATTTTCAGGGAAACACGGTATAATAATGTAATTATATAATAAATATCTGTTTTTATATTTTGTAAATAAACATTTATTTACAATATATATATATATTGTTATATTTATATTTTGTAAATAAGTATTTATTAAATGTACAGATTTATGTTTGCATTATAGTTACATAAGTGCATTATAATACGCACACACATACATTATGTAAATATGCTTTTTTTTAACCTACTGTATTTCATATAAATGCTTCCTGCATTTTATTATGCTTATCCATACAAAGTCTACATCTATAGGCAATTTGCTTGTAAATAGCTAGTATAATCAGGCCTTTAATCGATTGAATAAATGGGGCCATATGTTTAGCGTTTCCCAACTTGGCAGCTCCGAGATGGGTGGACTTCAATTCCCAGAATTCCCCAGCCATCTTGCCTTCTGGAAGTTGAAGTCCACAAGTTCTGGCTAAGGCATTCTGGGAGTTGAAGTCCATTTGTCTCATCAGCATCTGTTTGGGGATGCAGTGTTTCGCTCAGCCTCTGTCTCCTGCTGTTGAGCTGGGTGTCCAGCAGGGGGAATCTTAAAGCGAAGTTTAAGAATCCTAACTTTTAAAAATCGTGAGGATTTCCTCCCCCCACCCACCTTTTAAAATTTTGCTGAATCAAAGGCCTTTTTTCCCATCTTCATCTATGCCAGTGGTTCTCAACCTTTATAGTGCTGCGACCCCTTTTATACAATTCCCCACGATGTGGCGACCCCAACCGAAGGGGGGAAAAAGCGTCAAACTGTTTTTTTTAATTTATCGCGCTTGAAGCCATATTGGCTAGCGATCTGAACTGCTTGCGATTGCCTTGAGGACAGAGGCATTAAAGCGGAGACTCCTCCCCTATTAAGTTTATCGCGCCTGAAGCCAGATTAGGCTAGCGATTGGGAGTGATTGCAGCTGGCTTGAGAGAGAGACCTCAGAGCAAAGATTTCTCTCTTTTTTAATTCAACCACTGGAGCGCGATTCTTCGACTCGCAAGTATATTTCCCATATTTCCGATGGTCTTAGGCGACCCCTGGCAAATCGTCATTCGACCCCCAACGGGGTCACGACCCACAGGTTGAGAACCGCTGATCTATGCAGAGGACAAAACAGCAGGCTGAAATTTTTCAGGTGCAGGTTCACCCCAAGAGTTAGAAATAAGAGCAACGAAATTGACACTGAGCAAGCTCAGCGTTTCAAATTCTCACCCGTAAACAAGTGGATTTCAACTCCCAAATTATTGCTGGCTGGGGAATTCTGGGAGTTGAAGTCGACTTTGTCTTCAGCTAAGGGTGAGAAACACTGAGTTAAAGGCTAGACAGCCGTCAGTCCTGGGTGCTTTAATCCGGATCAAGGGGGTGGATTGGATGATCTCAAGAGTCTCACTCCTGCCCCCCACCCCACCCCACCCCCCCCCCAGCATCTTAATGAGAAAACTGGGCTTTCCAGTAATCACCCTTTTTCTTGGTGCAGGTTTAAAGTTTTTGCCGACTACGAAGCTTACATTAAATGTCAGGAGAAGGTCAGCGCCCTTTACAAGGTGAGTTCGCTCCTGAGGAGACCGTATCTTTGCCGAATTGCAGGATTACTATAAGAGACAATAGAATCAGAAAGCTCCCCCACCTCCCACCCTCAAGTCGTATTAGCGACTATCAAGCTAAGCCTGGTAGAGAGAAGCGTCATTGTGTTAAATTCTGCATTGAATTAAAATTAAATTTTTGCATCCCGTTCTGGTCACCACGATACCCCCCCAAAAAAAAAAAAGATGTTGAGAAAAGATTCTGGAAAGAGTGCAGAGAAGAGCAACAAAGACGATTCGAGGGCTGGAGGTTAAAACATTTTGTTAAGAACGGTGGCAGGAACTGGGGATGCCTAACCAAGAGAAGGATCAGGGGTACGGATGCTGAAATATAAGGATAAAAAAATCTTTTTCCCACCATCTTCCTCCGTTTTTCGGTCATCTTAATCATTTTCTTTAAAACGGTGAGACCCTTTTCTAAAGAGACCGCAAGTGCAAATCTGTAATAAGTGCATCTTATTACATTTTATCCACTTTATAAGTGGATAAAGGGGCATATTTTTTAGTAAATTACGTTCTCGTCAGTGGTGATTTTTTTTAATGGTTTTAATAGTTTTGATTGTTTGTGATGTGACTTACGAATGTGATGAAGCCTGCCCATTGAGTCAGAAGTCGCAATGGTACTTATATTTGCTACAATGGAAAATTGAAAATTCCTTTCCTTTCCCTTTCCTTCCTTTTCTCTTTTTTCTCTCCTTCCTTCTCTCATCTTCTTTCTTTCCCTATTTTTTCTTTTTTTTATTCTTTCTTTCTCTCTCCCTTTCTTTTCTTTCATTTGCTTAGCTTCCCTTCCTTCCTTATTTTTTTTCTTTTCTTTCTTTCTTTCTTTCTTTTTCTTTTTCTATCTTTCATTCGTTCTTTCTTTCTTTCTTTCTTTTCTTTTTCCCTTTATTCTCCTTCATTTGCTCAGCTTCCCTTCCTTCCCTCCTTCCTTCCTTCCCCTTTCTTTCTTTCTTTCTTTCTCTCTCCCTTTATTCTCCTTCTTTCGCTCAGCTTCCCTTCCTTCCTTCCTTCCCTATTTTTTTTTTCTTTTCCATTCTTTCTTTTTTCTTTCTTTCTCTCTCTCCCCCCTTTCTTCTCCTTCATTCACCGCGCTGAGCTTCCTTTCTTCCCTCCCTTTTTTTCTTTCTCTCTCCCCCCCCTTTCTTCTCCTTCATTCACCGAGCTGAGCTTCCTTTCTTCCCTCCCTATTTTTCTTTCTTTCTCCCCCCCCCTTAGTTTGTTAGTTTTTATGCTCTTTGTAAAACTTCTAATAAAAATGTATTATTATTTTTTTTTTAAAAAAAAGAGGAAAACGATTTTCCTTCCTTTTCTCAATCCCTCTGTTTGCTGGACTTCCGCAGAACTCCAAGGAGTGGACAAAGAAGGTGATCCGGAACATTGGGACTTCCGGAAAGTTCTCGAGCGACCGCACCATCGCCCAGTACGCCCGAGAGATCTGGGGGGTTGAGCCCACCCGCCAAAAGATCCCTGCCCCCGATGAGCCTCGGGAATGAGCACCCACCTCCCTTTGTCCTCCTACCCTGTGACCCCCAGCAACTGGGGGGCTCGGCTGCAACGCGGTTCTCCATCTCGGCCAAGCCCCCAATGCGTCACCGAGGGGGATGTGTTGGGAAGGACCCCCTCACCTTCCTAGCTCCCCCTCGGTATGTATTTTTTTTAAAAATTCACCATCACCCTTTCCTTCGTATTTCTCCTGTGCTTCCTTCCCTTCCTAGTGTGAGAAAAAAAACCACTTCTTTTGCAGCTTTTGAGGGGGAGGGTCTGCAAAAGAGCCGGGCCCAGTGGGGGAAGGACAGTTGGTTGTTCAGCTCAGCAAAAAAAAAATACACCACCACCACAATCCTTCCGGTCATTGTGAAATGAGGAAAGGGATTGCAAACCGGAAGATAGAAGCAAAAGGAAAATTAAAAGAAATAAAGATTTTAAAACATTCCTGACTGCTGGAACCTCTCTATTTTCCCTGCAAGTTTGTTTTTATTTAAAGCACATCGCTTCAGTTTTGAAGGCGTCTTGCTCTGAAAACAAGGGCAGTTTTGGGGAGCCATGGGGTGGGACGTCAGCTTTAAAAAAAAAAAAAAACTAACTAAAAAGACCTGTTTTGAGTTGCATCCAATTACTCGCCCATTGAGCAGATTGCAAAGTTTGCAGCCGCCTTTAGCTGCGGTTCTGTTGCACCACAGACAGGAAAGTTTGGAGGTTGCAAATCAGGAAACCTTCAGACAAATGGTTGTCCAATCTATTCTCAAAAACCTCCAGTGATGGAGCACCTACAGCTTCCAGAGGCAAGCAGTTCCACTAGTTAATTGTTCTGTCAGGAAATTTCTCCTTAGTTCTAGGTTGCTTCTCTCCTGGATTAGTTTCCTAATTAATAGTTAATTCTTGTCCTGTCTCCAGGTATTTCAGAGAATTGGTTGCCCCACTCCTCTTTATAGGAGCCCCCCCTTCCCTCAAATATTGGACCACTGCTAGCATATCTCCCCTAGTCCTTCTTTTCGCTAGATTAAATCAAATAGAATAGAATAGAATTCTTTATTGGCCAAGTGAGATTGGACACACAAGGAATTTGTCTTAGGTGCATATGCTTTCAGTGCACATAAAAGAAAAAATACTTTCGTCAAGAATCAGAGAAGAGAAGAGAGAAGGAAGGAAGGAAGGAAGAAAAAAAGAAAAAAAAGGAAGGAAGGAAGGAAGGAGAAAAGGAAGGAAGGAGGAAGAAAAAGAAGAAAGTAGACTAGACAAGAAGAGAAGAGAAGAGAGAAGGAAGGAAGGAAGGAAGAAAAAAAGAAAAAAAAGGAAGGAAGGAAGGAAGGAGAAAAGGAAGGAAGGAGGAAGAAAAAGAAGAAAGTAGACTAGACAAGAAGAGAAGAGAAGAGAAGAAGAGAAGAGAAGAGGACCCAGATTGTTGGGGGCAATAAAAGTTGACTTTGTATATAATATACAAATGGATGAAGACTATTGCTTAACACAGTGTAAGCCGCCCTGTGTCTTCGGAGAAGGGCGGGATATAAATTCAAATTAAAAAAAATTTAAAAAAGAGAAGAGAATTCTTTATTGGCCAAGTGTGATTGGACACACAAGGAATTTGTCTTGGTGCATATGCTCTCAATGCACAAGATACATTTGTCAAGAATCATAGCAGAGAAGAGAAGAGAGAAGAAAGGAAGGAAGGAAGAAAGAAAAAAAAAGAAAGAAGAAGGAAGGAAGGAAGGAAAAGAAGAAAGTAGAATAGAATAGAATTTTTTATTGGCCAAGTGTGATTGGACACACAAGGAATTTATCTTTGGTGCATACGCTCTCAGTGTACATAAAAGAAAAGATACCTTCATCAAGGTACAACACTTACAACACTTAATGATAGTCATAGTCAACACTTAATTTAACACTTAATGATGCAACACTTAATGATAGTCATATCAACACTGTCCAAAGAATAATGAGTTGGGGTTTTTCCCCCCCAAGGAAGTCCATTAAAATAGGGAATGCACTTGGCACTACAGCACTGGGCTGGGGATGTTGGGAACTGTAGTCCTGCTTTTTCTGATCTGTGCTTTGTTGTGAGGAAGGTCAAAGAAATGCTTGCTTGCTTGCGTAATATGACTGCAAAATTTTATAAAACCGTGTTTCTTTAAAAACAACTGTATTCTTAAGTGTTAATTACAGATAGTCCTTGACTTACGACCACAGTTGAGCCCCAAATTTCTATTGTTAAATGAGGCATTTGTTAAGTGAGTGTTGCTCCATTTTATGACCTGTTGTTCAGCGAATCACTGCAATTGAGAAGTTAGTAACCCAGTTGTTAAGTGAAACTGGCTACCCAATTGACTTTGCTTGTCAGGAGGTCACAAAAGGGGATCTTGTGACCCTGGGACATTGCAACGGTCATAAATATGAGACAATGGTCAAGCATCCTGATGTAAAACAGGTGACCATGGGGGATGTTGCAACTGTCGTAAGTGTGAAAAACGAGCACAAGTCCATTTTTTCAGTGCCGTTGTAACTTCAGTCACTAAATGAAACTGTCGCAAGTGGAGGACTACCTATATTTCAACAGAGATTTTACTTTTGTTCAGTGCGGGTGATGTCGCCACAATCGACAACAACAAAAAAAGAATCTTTAAACGTCATTTCTGCCTCTAGGGGGCGGTGCTCATCTCCGTTTCAAAGAATAGAATAGAATAGAATAGAATTTTTATTGGCCAAGTGTGATTGGACACACAAGGAATTTGTCTTGGGTGTATATGCTCTCAGTGTACATAAAAGACAAGATACCTTCATCAAGGTGCAACATTTACAACACAAATGATGGTCAATATATCAATATAAATCATAATGATTGCCAGCAACAAGTTATAGTCATACAGTCATAAGTGGAAAGAGATTGGTGATGGGAACGATGAGAAGATTAATAGTAGTGCAGATTCAGTAAATAGTCTGACAGCGTTGAGGGAATTATTTGTTTAGCAGAGTGATGGCCTTCGGGGAAAAACTGTTCTTGTGTCTAGTTGTTCTGGTGTGCAGTGCTCTATAGCGTCGTTTTGAGGGTAGGAGTTGAAACAGTTTATGTCCAGGATTATGTCCGAAGAGCCAGCGCTGTCCGAAGACGACTCTGTGGTCATGTGGCCCTCAGGACTCAATGCCAAAAGCGCATGGAACGCTGTTCCCTTCCCACCAAAGGTGGTCCCTATTTTTCTACTCGCATTTTTTTATACGTGCTTTCGAACTGCTAGGTTGGCAGAAGCTGGGACAAGGAATGGGAGCTCACCCCCATTACGCGGCGCTGGGGATTCAAACCGCTGAACAGTCGACCTTTCAATCGACAAGCTCAGTGTCTAAGCCACTGAGCCACCGCGTTCCTTAAAATCTGTAGGGCTATGCTAAAAATGGCTTTTTCTTCCCCGTGGAGCCCTCATTTGCTCATCAGGCTGTGTTCCCGTTGCTTTTTTAGATTGGTATTTCAATTAGGGTTGAAAATGCGTCTCTTAACTCTCCTTTGGAAATAACGGTGAGCTCGAAGAAGCCCCAGTGCTAAAACTGCACAGAGGAGACGAGACACTAAGGGGGAAAAACAACAACAACTCTCATCGATTTTCCTTTAAATGCATCACTCAAAATTTTCTACCTGTCATTGATCCCCCAAAAAAGCAATTTTAAGTCTTTCCACACTCGAGCCAGGTGGCATTTTGTTAATATTTTCATGAGACGTATAAGCAATATAAACTAATGCTAAAATATTTATGAATATAGCGGTAAAGAGCATTTAAGTGCTAATTAAAAGATGAATTAAAAATAAATGAACTAACGCGCTAAAAAGGGAGCCAGGCTGATGCTCCGACTTTTCCCGTTCTCGAGGAATTTCGGTTTTGTGCAACATGAGCAAACGAAAAGAATGGAAGGATTGGGGCTGGGAGGGGGGCGGGCAGCAGAAGCTGCTATCATCTGGCAGGAAAAAAAATACTGGTCAAGAAACTTGAATACATCATTGGTGGAAATGGAGTCGTACCATCAGCCTCGTGCCTGAGATAAAAATTAAAAAAAAAAAATCAGAAATATGCCCTTCTGACAAGTTAACGGAGAAGCCAGGTTCAACTTTACCAATTAGGTTAACTCATTTATCCACTGCGGTAATTCAGTTAAGGAAATGCGGCAAGAAAGGTTGCGAAACGGGCCAACCTCACTTAACAAGTGTTTCGCTTAGCGACAGCAATGTTGGGCTCAATGGTGGCCGTAAGTCGAGGACTTCCTACATAACATCTGGCTAGGCATGTCCGGATGATTCCCGGGAAGGATCGAAGTGGTCGTTTGGTGCCCCCTGGTGGCCGATGCAACCATCATCCGTTTGGTGAGTTCACAGTGGGCTCAGTGGGACAAAACCCCCACAAACGGGCGTAAGGGATGAACCAGGAGAAGCAAAGGCCAGTTCACACGACACCCTAAAACCCGAGGAAGACTGGATTCCAAAGCTTGCTGGTTTATCAAATTAACCGATTGAATTTGAGCCCGGTGTAAATCCAGCTCAATCTTCTGACAGCGAGAAGCATCAACCCATGGAACAGAAGTTGCCTTCGGAAGTTGTGGGAGCTTCATCACTGGAGGCTTTTCAAGAAGAGACTGGGCTGCCATCGATCAGGAATGGTGTAGGGTCCCCTGCTTGGGAGGGTGGTGGTGGACTAGATAGCAATAGCACCAGAGGTTGGTTTCAGCAGCTTATGACCAGTTTTGGACAACCGGTAGCAGAAATTTTGAGTAGTTCGGAGAACCGGTAGTAAAAATTCTGACTGGCCCCCGTCCACATCTATTCTCTGCCTCCTGAGTCCCAGCTGATCGGGAGCAAATGGGGATTTTGCAGTAACCTTCCCCTGGAGTGGGGCGGGAATGGAGATTTTACAGTACCCTTCCCCTGCCACGGCCACCAAGCCACGGCCACCAAGCCATGCCATGCCCACTAAGCCACGCCCACAGAACCGGTAGTAAAAAAAATTGAAACCCACCACTGAATAGCACGTAGACTTATACCCCTCTTCACGGTGCTTTTACAGCCCTCTCTAAACGGTTTACAGAGTCAGCCTCTTGCCCCCAACAATCTGGGTCCTCGGATTCAGAAGGATGGAAGGATGGAAGGCTTAGTCAATCTTGAGCCGGTCAGGATTGAACTGCTGGCAGTGGGCAGAGTTAGCCTACAATCCTGCATTGTAACTGGAAGGAAGGAAGGAAAGAAGGAAGGAAGGAAGGAAGGAAGGAAGGAAGGAAGGAAGGAAGGAAGGAAGGAAGGAAGGAAGGAAGGAAAATAGCAATAGCACTTACATATTGCTTCACAGTGGTTTTTGGCCCTCTCTAAGCGGTTTACTGCGAGTCCCTTGGACTGCAAGGCGAACAAACAAGTCAGTTCTAGAGGAGATCAACCCTGACTGCTCTTTAGAAGGCCAGATCCTGAAGATGAAACTGAAATACTTTGGCCACCTAATGAGAAGGAAGGACTCCCTGGAGAAGAGCCTCATGCTGGGAACGACGGAGGGCGAAAGAAGAAGAAGGGGACGACAGAGAACGAGGTGGCTAGATGGAGTCACTGAAACAGTTGGCAGGAGCTTAAATGGACTCCAGAGGATGATAGAGGACAGGAAGGCCTGGAGGAATGTTGTCCATGGGGTCGCGATGGGTCGGACACGACTTCGCAACTAACAACAATAAGCGGTTTACAGAGTCAGCCTCTTGCCCCCAACCATCTGGGTCCCCAAATGACCCACAAGGTCCAACTCTTCCAACTCTTTTAATCTGTTCTGTTCTGTTCAGCTGTTATGGTGCCAGAGGGCAATCTCCTCAAAGGCCTGGCCCCACAGGGATACGGGGGTCTCTAAGGAGGCTATTCAAGGTTTTTTGGAGGAGATGGTGGGAGAGACACCTCAGCCTACAGCCTCTCATTTCATGGCCGGTTGTGACTGCCCTGAAAAAAAATGACTTGTTATGATCCTTTTTTCACACGACCCTTGAAGTATCCCCGCGGTCACGTGAACAAAGTTTGGACGCTTGGCCACTGGGATGTATTTATGACGGTTGCCATATCCCAGGGTCACACGGTCTCCTTTTGCAACCGTCTTACCCAGAGGTGGGCTTCAAAAATTTTAGCAAGGGGTTCTCTGCCCGGTTGCAGGGTGGGCGTGGGCGTGGCCTAATCGGCTTCCTGCACCACGGCAAGGGTGGGTGGCTATTTTTGCCCTCCCCGGGCTACGGAGGTTTTACTTGAGCCTCCGGGAGGGCAAAAACGGCCTCCCCCAGGCTCCGGAGGCTCTCTGGAACTTCTTTCCACATTTTTCGCCCTTCCGGAGGTTCCGTGCACACCTTGTATTTATCTGCATTCAAAATGGGCCGTGTGGGGACTCATGGGAGGGGAGTGGGCGGAGTGGGTGTGGCCAGCCAGGAGTGGGGTTTGGGGGTTCTCCGAACTGCACAGAATCTTAGCTAGAGGTTCTCCAGAACCCCTGCGAACCCCCAGCGGCCCACGCAAAGTCAATTCTTGGGAAGCCAGATTCACTTAACATCCCTGTTAATAATAGTTGCAGCGGTTCACTTAACAACTGCGGCAAGGAAGGTTGCAAAAAAAAGGGCGAAGCTCACTTAACAACCGTCAAAAAAAATGTTGGGCTCAATTATGGTCGTAGGTCGAGAACTACCTGCAACAGGCCTCTGGTGGCTCAGTAAGACAGTCTGTTATTAACAGCAGCTGCTTGCAATTACTGCAGGTTCAAGTCCCACCAGGCCCAAGCTTGACTCAGCCTTCCATCCTTTATAAGGTAGGTAAAATGAGGACCCAGATTGTTGGGGGCAATAAAAGTTGACTTTGTATATGATATACAAATGGATGAAGAAGACTATTGCTTGACATAGTGTAAGCCTCCCTGAGTCTTCGGAGAAGGGCGGGATATAAATGCAAATAAAAAAAAACAAAAAACAGAAGTCCCAAAGAGGAACGCAAAATAAACTCTCAGAATAAAATAAACTGGGTGTGTTGTTGTTGTTTTTTTAAAACACCCTCCAGCAAAATTTCTCGCTCTTGAGCTACGGCAAAGAGAGCCCCCCACATCCCCACCTTCTCGGAAAGCCGGTTTGCTCTTTTAATTAGGAACTGGAGATTGCATTCCAGCTGCGAGGGTTTTATTAAAAGCTCAGCAGGTTTTTCAAGTGGAACGGAGCCTCGGGAAGCCGGCGAAGAAGTCAATTGAGCGGATTCCCAAGTTAGCCCTGGATGGGGTGGTGCCGCCTGCGAATAACTGAACGGTGAGGTTTTATTAGCTTGTCCGGGGAGAGTAGGGGTTTTGTGATGGGTGAAATATATGGCCCTTGGGCACGGGTGTGTGAAGGCTTGGCCAGGAATTTTTTTTTTTTGGCAAGGTTCACAAGTCAGAATGCGTTTGCTGAAATTAAAGTGGGAAAGGAAAAAGCCTCCCAATGAAAAAACAAAACAAAACAAAAACCTTGCTTGATGCTTTAATGTTAATGGAGTATTATATTCTGATGTTTCTATTATAAATATAATGCTAAAATTTTACTATAAATACAGCGTTAAAAAACGGTTTTTTTAAAAAAATATTTTAATATTTTATCTTGCTTTTAATTGCATCTAAGCCACCTAGAGTCACGTCTAGGTGAGATGGGAGGATTATGAATTTAATAAATAAATATTTTACTATTCTGCTCAAGTGCATTGAATAGTCATTTATAACATGTAGCTTTAATTAGCAGAATATTACACTCTAATTTCCATGGAATCATGATTTGGCTTATTATCAGGGGATGTCTTATTTTGGGGGAAAGAGGGTACCTACCTACCTACCTACCCAATCTGTATCATCTCTATTATCTATCATTTATGTATCATCTATGTATCTAACATATCAATCTATCGTACGTATCTATTTTATCTTGCTTTTATATTATATCTTGCTTTTAATTGGATCTAAGCCACCTAGAGTCACGTCTAGGTGAGATGGGAGGATTATGAATTTAATAAATAAATATTTTACTATTCTGCTCAAGTGCATTGAATAGTCATTTATAACACGTAGCCTTAATTAGCAGAATATTACACTCTAATGTGCTATGGAATCATGATTTGGGTTCATAATAACTTTTGCAAAACAATACATTTATATAGCTATCCATCTATCTATCTATCTATCTATCTATCTATCTATCTATCTATCTATCTATCTATCTATCTATCTATCTACCTACCTACCTACCTACCTACCTACCGTGTTTTCCCAAAAATAAGACTCTGTCTTATATTTTTTTGAACCCTGAAATAAGTGCTTGGCCTTATTAACATGCGTTCAAAAGCCCGATTGGGCTTATTATCAGGGGATGTCTTATTTTGTGGGAAAGAGGGCACCTACCTACCTACCTACCCAATCTATTATCTGTATCATCTCTATTATCTATCATTTATGTATCATCTATGTATCTATCATATCAATCTATCGTACGTATCTATTCTCTCTATGTATTATCTATGCATCTATCTTCTATATATCTAACTTCTATCTATCTATCTATCTATCTATCTATCTATCTATCTATCTATCTATCTATCTATCTATCTATCTATCTATCTTTCTGTCATCTATCTATCTATCATACGTATCTATTCTCTATTATCTATGCATCTATCTTCTATATAACTGCCTGTCTATCTAACATCTATCTATCTATCTATCTATCTATCTATCTATCTATCTATCTATCTATCTATTTGCATCTCTCTCTCTCTCTCTCTCTCTAATCTTTCTCTCTATATAGAATAGAATAGAATAGAATAGAATTTTTATTGGCCAAGTGTGATTGGACACACAAGGAATTTGTCTTGGTGCATATGCTCTCAGTGTACATAAAAGAAAAGATATGTTCATCAAGGTACAACATTTACAACACAATTGATGGTCAATATATCAATATAAATCATAAGGATTGCCAGCAACAAAGTTAAAGTATCTACAGTATCTATCAGTATCTCTCTCTCTCTCTAATCTATCTATCTATCTATCTATCTATCTATCTATCTATCTATCTATCTATCTATCTATCTATCTATCTATCTATCTATTTGCATCTCTCTCTCTCTCTTCTCTCTCTAATCTTTCTCTATATATCTACAGTATCTACCGGTATCTCTCTCTCTCTCTCTCTTATCTATCTATCTATCTATCTATCTATCTATCTATCTATCTATCTATCTATCTATCTATCTATCTATCTATCTATCTATCTATCTATTATCTATCATCTAATAATAATAATAATAATAATAATAATAATAATAATAATAATAATAATAATAATAATAATAATAATAATAATAATAATTCAGCCTTCCATCCTTTATAAGGATGAAATGCCGGAGAAGACGCCTAGAGAGTTCTTGGAGGTCCAGCCGTTCAGAGGCTGATCGGACACTAGTTAGATCCTATACTAGGACCTACCTAGTGGCACTGAGGGAAGCGAGGCGTTGCTACGCCTCCTCCCTCATTGCGTCGGCAGATAACCGCCCAGCTGCCCTGTTTCGGGTGACCCGCTCCCTCCTTCACCAGGGGGAGCGGGATGACCCGTTGCAGGGACGTGCTGAGGAGTTTAACGGTTATCTATACGATAAAATCGTTCAGCTTCGGGACGGTCTGGACCAAAATTGTGGCGATTCGGACGGGGCGTCTGAGGGCGGTCTTGGTGATATTGTCTGGGATGAGTTTGACCCTGTGGCTCCGAGGACATGGACAGGTTGCTGGGTAGATTGAATGCCACCACGTGTTTACTGGACCCGTGCCTCCTGGCTGGTGCTGGCCACTCAGGAGGTGACACGAGGCTGGCTCCAGGGATTACGAGTGCTTCCTTGTTGGAGGAGTCTTTCCGGCCGCCTTGAAAGAGGCGGTGGTGAGGCCCCTCCTCAAGAAGCCTTCCCTGGACCCGGCTGTTTTGGGTAATTATCGTCCGGTCTCCAACCTTCGCTTCGCGGCGAAGGTTGTAGAGAGTATGGTGGCATATCAGTTTCCCCAGCACCTGGAGGAAACTGTCTATCTAGACCCGTTCCAGTCTGGCGTCCGGCCGGTTACAGCACTGAGACGGCTTTGGTCGCGTTGGTGGATGATCTCGGGGGGGCCAGGGATAGGGGTTGTTCCTCTGCCCTGGTCCTATTAGACCTCTCAGCGGCTTTCGATACCATCGACCATGGTATCCTGCTGCGCCGGTTGGAGGGATTGGGAGTGGGAGGCACCGTGTATCGGTGGTTCTCCTCCTATCTCTCTGACCGGTCGCAGACGGTGTTGACGGGGGGGCAGAGGTCGACTCCGCGGCGCCTCACTTGTGGGGGGCCGCAGGGGTCGGTTCTCTCGCCTTCTGTTCAACATCTATATGAAGCCGCTGGGTGAGATCATCAGTGGCTTCGTGTGAGGTACCAGCTGTACGCTGATGACACCCAGCTGTACTTTTCCACACCGGCCACCCCAATGAAGCTATCAGTGCTGTCCCGGTGCTTGGAAGCCGACGGGTCTGGATGGGGAGAAACAGGCTCAAGCTCAATCCCTCCAAGACGGAGTGGCTGTGGATGCCGGCATCCCGGTACAGCCAGCTGAGTCCACGGCTGACTGTTGGGAGCGAGTCATTGGCCCCGATGGAGAGGGTGCGCAACTTGGGCGTTCTCCTGGATGAACGGCTGTCTTTTGAGGACCACCTGACGGCCGTCTCCAGGAGAGCTTTCCACCAGGTTCGCCTGGTGCGCCAGTTGCGCCCCTTTCTAGACCGGGATGCCTTGTGCACAGTCACTCACGCCCTTGTGACGTCTCGTCTGGATTACTGCAATGCTCTCTACATGGGGCTCCCCTTGAGGGGCATCCGGAGGCTGCAGTTAGTCCAGAATGCAGCTGCGCGGGTGATAGAGGGAGCCCCACGTGGCTCCCGTGTGACACCTATCCTGCGCAGACTGCACTGGCTACCTGTGGCCTTCCGGGTGCGCTTCAAGGTGTTGGTGAACGTCTTCAAAGCGCTCCATGGCATAGGGCCGGGCTATTTACGGGACCGCCTGCTGCTACCGAATACCTCTCACCGACCCGTGCGCTCTCACAGAGAGGGACTCCTCAGGGTGCCGTCGGCGCGACAGTGTCGTCTGGCGACGCCCAGGGGAAGGGCCTTCTCTGTGGGGGCTCCCGCCCTCTGGAACGAACTCCCCCCAGGACTCCGTCAACTTCCGGACCTCCGAACCTTTCGTCGCGAGCTCAAAACTCACTTATTTATCTGCGCTGGACTGGGTTAGTTTTAAATTTATGGGTTTTTAATGGGTTTTTATTCTAAATTTTTAATTTTGGCCAATTTAATAAGTTTTTTAAATTGTATTTTAACTGTATTCATATTGTATCATGGTGTATTTTTACTTGGCTGTAAACCGCCCTGAGTCCTTCGGGAGAAGGGCGCTATAAAAATTTAAATAATAAATAAATAAATAAATAAGGTAGGTAAAATGAGGACCCAGATTGTTGGGGGGGCAATAAGTTGACTTTGTAAATATACAATAACATAACATAACATAACATAACATAACATCAGAGTTGGAAGGGACCTTGGAGGCCTTCTAGTCCAACCCCCTGCCCAGGCAGGAAACCCTACACCATCTCAGTCAGATGGTTATCCAACATTTTCTTAAAAATTTCCAGTGTTGGAGCATTCACAACTTCTGAAGGCAAGTTGTTCCACTTATTAATTGTTCTAACTGTCAGGAAATTTCTCCTTAGTTCTAAGTTGCTTCTTTCCTTGATCAGTTTCCACCCATTGCTTCTTGTTCTACCCTCAGGTGCTCTGGAGAACAGCCCGACTCCCACTTCTCTGTGGCAGCCCCTGAGATATTGGAACACTGCTATCATGTCTCTCCTAGTCCTTCTTTTTGTTAAACTAGACATACCCAGTTCCTGCAACCGTTCTTCATATGTTTTATCCTCCAGTCCCCTAATCATCTTTGTTGCTCTTCTCTGCACTCTTTCTAGAGTCTCAACATCTTTTTTACATCGTGGCGACCAAAACTGGATGCAATATTCCAAGTGTGGCCTTACCAAGGCATTATAAAGTGGTACTAACACTTCACGTGATCTTGATTCTATCCCTCTGTTTATGCAGCCCAGAACTGTGTTGGCTTTTTTAACAGCTGCTGCACACTGCTGGCTCATATCTAAATGGTTATCCACTAGGACTCCAAGATCCCTCTCACAGGTACTACTATTGAGCAAGGTACCACATATACGGTACTGGTGCATTTTGTTTTTTTGGCCTAAATGTAGAACCTTACTTTTTTCACTGTTGAATTTCATTTTGTTAGATAGCGCCCAATGTTCAAGTCTGTCAAGATCTTTCTGTAACTTGTAACTACAATAGAATGAGACTATTGCCTTACACACTGTAAGCCGCCCTGAGTCTTTGGAGAAGGGTGGGATATAAATGTAAACAACAACAACAACAACAACAACAACAACAACAACAATAATAATAATAATAATAATAATAATAATAATAATAATAATGAATAAAATATATTTCTTAATTAATGAAAATATCTTTTTTTAACAAAATCACCTACTCTTGACTCAGGAAACGGATGAGCAGAGACTTATTTGATAGACCTCATATGATTGCTAAGCATCTTCTCCTCATTTGGAAATCGGCAGCTCTCAACAGCAGGCTTTTTTCTGCAAAAACCAAAAAAAAAAAAAAGGCCAAAGAAAATGATTCAGCCTGGAATCATTTCCCCACCCCTCTCTAAAACTCCACTCCTAAAAATCAAAAAGAGTTTGCAAAGGAGGAAATAAATAGTAATTGCTTTGCCCTATTTTGTTTGCTACCATTTTCCGTTGCTGGGAAAGGCTGGATAAATAAACTTCAGTTTTAAAGCACCTTTTTGAAGACTTAAGTGTTCTGGCCCTGATTGGGGAATGCTGAGATTTGGAGTCAAGACACATCTGGACAGGGCCAAATAACAGCGTGGATTCAAGGCGCCCCTGGTCCTTCCCAAGAAAACAGACAGAGCAGGGCGAAGTGGGTCAAACGGGGCCCTTGAAAAGGAAAAAAAAAAATTGGCAGGGAGTGGATAATCTCGCTCTCATTAACCCCCCCTCTCAAGCAAACAGGCCGCAACAGCTGTTCTATTGCATTTGGGAAAAGGAAGCTAAAAATAGCCCCCCCTCCTCGTGAGCGCTCTCACGATTTTCCTTAGCCGATGAAAAGCTAGCCAGGTTTTGCGTTAAGTGGCAGGAGTCGAATGCAGAGGCTGGGCCTGTCCGTCCGTTAGAAGATTAGCATTTCTCAACTTCGGATACTTTTAAGATGGCTGAACTTCAATTCCCAGAATTCCCCAGCTGAGGAATTCTGGGAGTCGAAGCCCACCCGTCTTAAAAGTGGCCAAAATTGAGAAACTTTCTTCTACAAGATGGAAAGACAAGATCTAAATAACAACATGATCCAGTGAATATAGGATAATAAGATATTGTTGTTGTTATTATTGTTGTTGTTGTTGTTGTTGTTGTTGTTGTTGTTGTTATTATTATTATTATTATTATTATTATTATTATTATTATTATTATTATTCTATGCTTGCCAACTTGGGCTTGCAAAGGCAGGTTATGAATTCATGAATAAGGAAACTGAAAATATCTGAATCCTATTAAACACGTACTGAGTATAGCCTACCCAAATATTCGGGGGGGTGGGGGTGAGGAAGAGAGGAGAAGAGGCACCTTGCACATGCTCAGAGGCACCCTCTGCTTCTGATCGTTTCCAGAGTTCCTGTTCCCTAGAGGTCTAACTTGGTTCCAAGAGAAGAGAGACGCTTGTGAGGACAGTAAAATTAGTTGGATTCTCAAATTAGTACCACCGGCCACCCTTCGTGTGCCCTCCCTGGGATTTGGGCACAGTTCCACACTGAGGCTTTTTCGATGGTAATGGGATCTGTAGTTGGCAGGATTTGAAAGAGCTTAATCGGTCGGGGCTGCGGGCAGCTATGGCCACACGTGCTGCCATTTCATTATTTATTTATTTATTTATTTATTTTATTTATTTTATTTATTACATTTGTATACCGCCCTTCTCCCGAAGGACTCAGGGCGGTTCACAGCCAATAAAACCACAATACATATAATACAGATTGAAAAACAGTATAAAAAACTAATTCAACATACGGCCTAAATTTTTTTAAATACAATTAAAAAACCCATTTAAAAGCCCCAATTTAAAACCCCAATTTAAAACTACGTTTAAGCTAGTCCTGCACGTCGAAACAACGACGTCTTCAGCTCGCGGCGGAAGGTCCGGAGGTCGGGGAGTTGACGGAGCCCCCGAGGCAGCTCATTCCAGAGGGCAGGAGCCCCCACAGAGAAGGCCCTCCCCCTGGAGGTCGCCAGCCGACATTATAGGCTAGTATGACTCATAGAGAGACTTGGTTGCAGGTGTCCACCATTAATGCATCCGCTGAAATACACAAATCCTTGCTTTACACACCTTTGTCTTGCCCATCCAAAAGGAGACAACCTCTTGGGTTTTTTTTTATTTGCATTTATATTCCTCCCTTCTCCGAAGACTCAGGGCGGCTTACACTATGTCAAGCAATAGTCTTCATCCGTTTGTATATTATATACAAAGTCAACTTATTGCCCCCCCAACAATCTGGGTCCTCATTTTACCTACCTTATAAAGGATGGAAGGCTGAGTCAACCTTGGTTCACAAACAGCCCCAGCTCAATTTATACAGAATAGCAAACTTGGAAGGGAGACCTTTGGAGGTCTTCTAGTCGAACCCTCTGCTCAAGCAGAAGACCCTATGCCATTTGAGACCAATGGCCATCCAATCTCTTCTTAAAAACCTCCAGTGATGGAGCCCACATAAATTCTGAAGGCAAGTTGTTCCACTGGTTTATTGTTCTCAGTATTAGGAAAAAATTTTCTTAATTCCAGGTTGCTTCTCTCCTTGATTAGTTTCCTTCCATTGTTTCTTGTCTTGCCTTCTGGGGCTTTGGAAAATAGGTTGACACCCCACCCCCATTTCTCTGTGAGAGCCCCTCAACTGTTGGAAAACTGCTATCATGCCTCTCCCAATCCTTATCTTTGTTAGACTAGACATACAGAGTTTCAACTTAACTGCAAAATCATTGTAAGTCATGCATGTGACTTTAGAATAGAATAGAATAGAATAGAATAGAATTTTGTATTGGCTAAGTGTGATTGGACACACAAGGAATTTGTCTTTGGTGCATATGCTCTCAGTGTACATAAAAGAAGGTCTTTCTCTGTGGGGGCTCCCACACTCTGGAACGAGCTTCCCCCAGGTTTACACCAAATACCTGACCTTCGGACCTTCCGCCGCGAACTGAAGACACATCTTTTCATTCGCGCGGGGCTGGCTTAAATTTTATCGATTTTAAATTTTATCGATTTTAAATTTTTTAATATTAATTTTAATGGGGTTTTAGTTTTATATATTTTAAAGTTTTTTAGGCCAATTATAAAATAAGTTTTTTTAATTTGTATTTTAAATTGTATATTGTATTGTCTGTTTTTACTTTTGGCTGTACACCGCCCTGAGTCCTTCGGGAGAAGGGCGGTATAAAAATTGAAATAATAATAATAATAATAATAATAATAATAATAATAATAATAATAATAATAATAATAATAATAATAATAATAATAAAGAAAAGATACCTTCATCAAGGTACAACATTTACAACACAAATGATGGTCAATATATCAATATAAATTATAAGGATTGCCAGCAACAAAGTTACAGTCATACAGTCATAAGTGGAAAGAGATTGGTGATGGGAACGATGAGAAGATTAATAGTAGTGTAGATTTAGTAAATAGTTTGACTGTGTTGAGGGAATTAGTTGTTTAGCGGAGTGATGGCCTTCGGGACAAAACTGTTCTTGTGTCTAGTTGTTCTGGTGTGCAGTGCTCTATAGCATCGTTTTGAGGGTAGGAGTTGAAACAGTTTATGTCCAGGATGTGAGGGATCTGTAAATATTTTCACGGCCCTCTTCTTGATTTGTGCAGTATACAGGTCCTCAATGGAGGGCAGGTAGGTAGCAATTATTTTTTCTGCAGTTCTAATTATTCTCTGAAGTCTGTGTTTTTCTTGTTGGGTTGCAGAACCGAACCAGACAGTTATAGAGGTGCAAATTACAGACTCAATAATTCCTCTGTAGAACTGGATCAGTAGCTCCTTGGGCAGTTTGAGCTTTCTGAATTGGCGCAGAAAGAACATTCTTTTTTGTCCTTTTTGATGATATTTTTGATGTTAGCTGTCCATTTTAGATCTTGCGATGTGATAGAACCTGGAAATTTAAAGGTTTCTACTGTTGATACTGTGTTGTCTAGTATTGTGAGAGGTGGAACTATGGAAGGGTTTCTCCTAAAGTCTACCACCATTTCTATGGTTTTGAGTGTGTTCAGTTCCAGATTGTTTTGGTTGCACCACAAGGCTAGTTGTTCGAAACAGCCTTTAGCTGTTTTGCCGAATGTCTGAAGTGTGGTCACGTGACTGCGCGGGCCCTGACTGTGGGAACTGATCCAGATAACAAATCTTCTTTTTCAGGTAGATTATAAATTGAGGGCTAGCTGTATTAGAGACATCAGAAGAAGAGGGGAGGGGAGGGGAGGAGAGGAGAGGAGAGAAAGAGAGGAGAGGAGGAAAGGGGGGAGGAGACAGGAGGAGAGGAGAGGAGAGGAGAAGAGAGGAGAGGAGGAGAGGAGAAAACAGAATAAACAGAAGAATTGGAAGGGACTTTGGAGGTCTTCTAGTCCAACCCCCTACTTGAGAAGGAGACTCTATACCATTCCACACAAGTGGCTGTCCATTCTCTTCTTAAAAAACTCCAATTTTGGAGCATCCACAACTTCTGAAGGCAAGTCATTCCACTGGGTTTATTGTTCTTACTGTTAGAAAAATCCTCCTTAGTTCTAGGTTGCTTCTGTCCTCGATAAGCTTCTATCAATTGCTTCTTGTCCTGGCTTCTGATGCTTTGGAAAATAAGTTGACCGCCCCACCCCCCACTCTTCTTTGTGGCAGCCCTTCAAATACTGGAAGATTGCTATCATGTCACCCCTAGTCCTTCTTTTCACTAGACTAGTGAATTCCTACATTTCAGTTTCAATTCCTACAACCGTTCTCCATGTTTTAGCCTCCCTAATCATCTCCGTTGCTCTTCTCTGCCTTCTTTCCAAAGCCTCTACACCTTTTTTGCAACCAAAACTGGATGCAGTATTCCAGGCGCGGTCTTAGAACTGGAGAAAATGACACAACAGAAGGACCTGCAAACAGAAGAAGAAGAACTGGGGCAAAAGAAAGATAGTCCCATTAGTAATGGGCATCTTGAATGTAATCTGAAAACATCTGGAGCATCATTTGAACACCATCACCATAGACAAATGCACCATCAGGCAATTGCAAACGGCAGTTATACTTGGAAAACTTCTATCCTGTGATATATATGTGATATATATGTGGATGATAACACCATCCAACAACCACATCTGCCTCTCCCAGGTCCTTGATAGACAAAAATGCTAAATTCAGCCTGAACATCTCTGCTGACTGCGCAACCAAGCATAATAAAAATAAAAAGTATTTGATCCAGCAGGGTTTGCATTACGTTGTATATAAACCCGTTTCTAAAAGTTCCTTTAAGTTTCTTGCCCCCCCCCCCCCCCCAAAACACTTTGTTCTTCTGGCTGTAACATACTAACGCAAAATCAATGTGGGGTTAGCTTTTTTTTATTATTATTTGCTTTTTTAAAAAATAGCCTCTCAGAGGAGATTTTTGGAAGTACATTTCGCTCTTTCGGGCTGCAAATGGCAATAATTATTGAGTCTGTCATCTGCACCTCCAGAACTGTCTGGTTTGGCTCTGCAACCCAACAAGACAGACACAGACTTCAGAAGATCATTAGAACTGCAGAAAAAACAATGGCTACCAACCTGCCTTCCATTGAGGACCTGTATACTGCACGAATCAAGAAGAGGGCCGTGAAAATATCTACAGACCCCTCACATCCTGGACATAAACTGTTTCAACTCCTACCCTCAAAACGACGCTATAGAACACTGCACACCAGAACAACTAAACACAAGGACAGTTTTCCCTGAATGCCATCACTCTGCTAAACAAATAATTCCCTCAACACTGTCAAACTATTTACTAAATCTGCACTACTATTCTATTCTATTCTAGTCTAGTCTAGTCTAAATTCTAATTCTAATTCTAATTCTATTAATCTTCTCATCGTTCCCACCACCCATCTCCTTCCACTTATGACTGCATGACTGTAACTTTGTTGCTTGTATCCCTACGATTTATACTGATATTGTTTCCTGACTGCTTATTTGTACCCTATGACTATCATTTAGTGTTGTATCTTCGAATTCTTGATGAACGTATCTTTTCTTTTATGTACACTGAGAGCATATGCACCAAGACAAATTCCTTGTGTGTCCAATCACACTTGGCCAATAAAAAATTCTATTCTATTCTAGTCTAGTCTAGTCTAAATTCTAATTCTATTCTAAATTCTAA
Organism: Ahaetulla prasina; assembly: GCF_028640845.1. Taxonomy (NCBI): domain Eukaryota; kingdom Metazoa; phylum Chordata; class Lepidosauria; order Squamata; family Colubridae; genus Ahaetulla; species Ahaetulla prasina. The sequence continues at coordinate 8,679,772 of NC_080555.1, forward strand.
TTCTAATTCTATTTCTAATGTGTCCTGGGCAATTTTAATGCTCATCTTTTTTTTTTTTTTTTACATTTATATCTCGCCCTTCTCCGAAGACTCAGGGCGGCTTACAGTGTATAAGGCAATAGTCTCATTCTATTGTATATTTACAAAGTCAACTTATTGCCCCCCCAACAATCTGGGTCCTCATTTTACCTACCTTATAAAGGATGGAAGGCTGAGTCAACCTTGGGTCTGGTGGGATTCGAGCCTGCAGTAATTGCAGGCTGTTGTGTTTTAATAACAGGCTATCTTACCGCCTGAGCCACCACGGCCCTAGGCCAAGAAAGAAGGACAGATGGATTGAGGAAGAAAATCCCAGGATCTGGGGGAAACAGGCTTGATTTGGCGCCCCAAAGATTGGCCAAACCGGAAATACATTGAATTTCATTTTTTATTTTTTTGTAGACCTCGAACGTGGAAGGCAAGGAGGATACAATTAATAAAGTTGGGTAAAAGATTGAAATGAGCTCAGAGCGGAACAATTTGGGCGGGTCCCATAAGACAATTTTATAAGGGGTGTAGCCCGTTTTCTGGAATTGCGTAATACCAGCTGACAAATATGAGAGATAGATTGGCTGACATCATTTTTACAAGGTGTTGAAACTGTTTTGCTTTTAATGCAACCGGATAAGCTTCTGAACGGCAGTCACCCCAGGCAGGCTCTGGTGCTTCCTTCTCCTCCTCCTCCTCTGGTTGTGCGAGGTTGATTTTTTTTTTGGCTTCGGACAGTGAGGAACAGGCACTCTGTATATGCTCAAGGGATCCCAGGGAATAGCCTTGGGGCTGGATGCTGGTTGTTGGAGGAACTAAGTAAATCTGTGCAAGAATTTGTTGGTGGGCAGAGAGTTTGGCGCCGACTCTTCTCCCGTTCAAATCGTTCTTCTATCGTGGCCCAAGATAGATAGATAGAAAAAGCCCTCTGTGGATGCTCAGAGGCAAGCCTGCCATTTAGCCTGGGAACGCCAGCCGTTGACAGAAGGAGGCATAGTGTGACTGGGTTTAAACCACCAAGACAAGCTAGAATTGGGAGTCTTTTGTGATTTAAGGCGATTGTGGGAGGTTTGTGTGTACCACACAAACTTAGTGGAGGTCGTGTACCACACACCTGAGCAAGCCTCAAATATTCGGCAGCTGCATTTTTCACAAGCAGCTGATCTCCGTTAGGGGATAAGCTTTGGTTTGCTGTTTGGCTTGATTTGATGCTTCCTTTGTATTTGGAGCCCAAACTGAGGCTCATCCCAGGTGGTACCAACCTGGGTCTTGTGAAGGAGACCCAAATGCAGAAGGTAAGGCAGAAAGGAGCACCGTCTCTCTCGCACACCTTCACCTGCGTCATGGCACCGTTTGGGGACTGGCAGGAAGGAAGATGCTGATGAATTAGGACCTGGCCCTCTAGACCCCCCCCTCCCCTCCCAGCTCTGAGCCAGTTGCCATGGCAACCAGAGCAGCCTGCAATGCCAAATTGTTAAGGCATGCATGGGGACGGGGGGGATCGGCATTGTGCCGGGTTGCCAACTGGGGAGGGGGCTGCAACATCCCACCAGTTCCATTCATCATACCTGAACCTCTCTTCTCTCTCTCCCCCCCCACCTTAATCTTAATTTCTTTCCTGCCCTCTTCGCCTCCTTGATGAGTTTCTATCTCCCTCTCTGATGTTTCTGTGCCGTGTGTGTGTGTGTATATGCATGCATAATGGTTATCTTGAGAGCTGAATGCAACAAAATTTTATTTTAATGTATGCTGATTAGTGTACATTTAAAGGGACAAAGTTTTTATTCTACTTGTATTGCATTGCATTGCATTCTCTTCTGTTCTATTCTCTAGTCTAGAATGTCTAGATAGATGATGGATAGATGGATTGATAGATGAATGGCTAGAGGGAGAAAGAGAGAGAGAGAGGGAGTGAGAGAAAGAGAGAGGGGGAGAAAGAGAGAGAGAGGGAGAAAGAGAGGGAGAGAGAGGGAGAGAAAGGGAGAAAGAGAGAGGGAGGGAGGAAGAGAGGAAAAGAGAGAAAGAGGGAGAGAGAGAGAGAGGGAGTGAGAGAAAGAGAGAGGGGGAGAAAGAGAGAGGGAGAGAGAGAGGGAGAGAAAGAGAGAAAGAGGGAGAAAGAGAAAGAGAAAGAGAGAGGGAGGGAGGAAGAGAGGGAAAGAGAGAAAGAGGGAGAGAAAGAGAGGGAGAGAGAAAAAGAGAAAGAGAGAGAAAGAGGGGGAGGGAGGGAGTGAGAGAAAGAGAGAGGGGGAGAAAGAGAGAGGGAGAAAGAGAGGGAGAGAAAAAGAGAAAGAGGGAGAAAGAGAAAGAAAAAGAGGGAGGGAGGAAGAGAGGGAAAGAGAAAGAGGGAGAGAAAGAGAGGGAGAGAGGGGGAAAGAGAGGGAGAGAGAGGAGTGAGAGAGAGGGAGAAGAGAGAAAGAGAGAAAGAGGGAGAAAGAGAAAGAGAAAGAGAGAGGGAGGGAGGAAGAGAGGGAAAGAGAGAAAGAGGGAGAGAAAGAGAGGGAGAGAGAAAAAGAGAAAGAGAGAGAAAGAGGGGGAGGGAGAGAAAGTCATCAAAGATGTGCAGAGGGCAGGAAAGAAATTAGAAATTAAGATTAAGTTTTCTGGGCTGAGGAGAGAGATTCAGGTATGATGAATGGAGCCGGTGGGGTGCTGCAGCCCCCTCCCCAGTTGGCAAATACGTATAACGTTTCCCCGGAACAGCAAGGATTCGAGACAGGAGGCAACCTGATTCCCTGAGAATATAAGAGCACCCAGGTGCGCAAACTCCCACCGCGGAAGAAAGGCAAGGAGGGTGCGTTTGCACACCCATTTGCTCCTGGAGAGAAAAGCCGTTGCGCCATCTGCAAAACAAGGGTAACACCACAAGGGAGTTAAGGGTCCCTCCAGCGCAGGCACCTGGTTCTGCTTTTTAAGGAAAGGGTGTGGCTCGTGTTTCCTCTTTCAGCATCAACAGGTAACGCCCAGAGCGGTTTCTAGCTTTCATCCAACGTGGGCTAACCAGGTTAGGTTTAAAACAAAAAACAAAAACTCCTTGCAGCTGCGTTCACACATGCTTGTCTGATGTTAGCTTTTCCTTGGCTATAATAAGGGTGCTTTTTGGAACTAAAGGGGTCAATTCGTCAACTCAAGGTTTCACGGGGTCGTGGGAACGCAACTCTCACGCCTTCAACTTTGGAGGAAGCAGCAGAATTAAGAGCAAGTTTTGCAGGAGGTCGTGTTCTTAGGCAAAACGAAAGTCCGGGTTGGTTTTGTTTGTGGGTTGGACATCACATGGCGTTGTTTTGGCACACCGGTGTGAAGTAGGTCACGCGCTGCCACCGCAACACGGGGACTGGATTCCAATACGTGCCAACGGGCCGGCAGGAGATCATATAATTCCGAGCAGGGGGACTTAACAACCCCATATATACGTGTATATATATGTGTGTGTATATATATGTGTGTATATACACACACACAGCCTCTGTGTTTACACACTGCGTGTGTGTATATGTGTGTATATGTGTGTGTATATACACACACACAGCCTCTGTGTTTACACACTGCGCTAAACTCCGCGCATCTCCTTTTGTAGCCTGGTTGTTGGCTTTCGTGGTGCGCGCCTAACTACCGTTCCTTAACCAGGGTTCAAGGGAATCTCCACGAAGCCCGGTGAGCAACGGCGCACGACTCGAACACGCACCCAGCTTCCCAAACTGCTGCTGGGTGGGATTTCTTCCAACCCTGGTGGGGGCGCGGAGCGGTCCCCTCCCTCTGTCCCTTGTTCTATCGCGGCGGCTGCAGCAGCCTGCTTGCTCCCTTGCGCGGACGAGAGGGAGCGCTCTGCGTACGCCCAGAGGCACTCTCCTTCCGGAGGCAGAAAGGAGGCTTGGGAGCTGGGAAGTGGGGATGGGGGGTGTCTGACGGTGCTGCTTTCCCCCTCCCCCCACCAGCGCCCCCTCCCTTCCTCCGCTAAAGGGGTCCCGCCTCCCTTCCTTGCGCACTGCGCTCCTCTCCTCCGAACCGGCTGGGCGACGGGCGGCGACTCAAGGCCAAGCCGGGGGCGGGCGAGGGAGGCGAGGCGAGGCGGGGACGCGCTTGGGATCGCCCCCTCCTCTCCCTTCCTGCCTCCGCGGGCGAGCCGAGGCTGCGCGTCCCGGGCTTCGCTGCAGCCGGGACGGAAAGGCAGCCGGGCGCTCAGGGCGATCCGCTCCGGAGCCGGTGAGTGAGCCGGCGGCGTTCGCGGAGAAAACGGGAGAAGGGCGCTGGGAGGGAGGGGAGGGCGAGGGTACTTCTGGGCGTGAACAGAGCGCCGCGCGGCGTGGCCGAGGGCGAGACGGACAGGATGGGGAGGGGAGGGGAGGGGATCGGAACCCCTCGCCGCTCCGAAGCGCAGGGGACGGGGGCGGCAAGCGAGAGGGAGTCCCATTCGGGGAAGCGAGCCTCTGAGCATGCACAGAGTGCTGCCCCTTCTTGAGCTCCCGGGTGAGCGAATGCATTGCCTCCCAGCCAAAGCGCAGCTCGCCGGGGCTTTTAGGGGAAGGTCTGGAGCCCCTGCGCTTCTTCGGACCAGCCGATCCGGTCCTTCTCCGGATCGGAGCAAGAAACTTAAGTTCGGCTTTCAGGGTGAACGCCGCGGGCTCCTCGCTTTGCCCCGCGCAACGCCCGGTAAGGATTTCGGTAAGGATCGCGACCTCCGCTTTTTTGCGGCTTTGCCGACCCAGCCCGCTTCCTCAATGGAGAAGCCGCTTTTTCGGTTCCTTCTCCACGGTTGGCCCCGCCTGAACCCGAGTTGACCCGGCTTCCCACGACCTCTGCGCGGTCAGCTAACGGGGAGCCTTTCCAGGATCGGCAGCCGCTGCTGCTGCTGTGCCGGTTGTTGGCCTTTGGCTGACCTGGGTTTGGGTGGGTGGGTGGGTGGGTGGGGGGTTTGTGCGAACGACACACCCGCCGCCGGGGTCTTTTTGCGGGCATCCTCCGCTTTGGAGCTCAAAAATGCCAGAGGCGCAGAAATCCACCCTTGCTAAATAAAAGCCCAGCTGGGCTGAGCCTGTCCTGATGTGCAAATATGGGTTTCAATAAATAAATGAATAATTCTCTTTAACCCCCTTTTTCCTCTCTTTAAACAAAAAAAACAAAATCTCAGCAGCCGCGCGTTTTTTTTTTTTTCTAGCCAGGTGGGTGTGTGAAAGGAAGCAAGGGATTTTCACGGCCTTTTGTTCAAGAGAAAACCGGTGTGTGTTTGTGTGTGTGTGTGTATTTCTTAACCATCTAACCTCCCTCCAACCTGATGGGCATCTGTCAAAAGGACCCAGATGTGCTCCTCTGCCCGAGGTTGCCAAAAAAAAAACCAACTGAAGAAAACCAAACCTGATTTTGGGTGGTTGGGATTGGGAACGTTAAAATGTGTGTGGCTTTGGGGGATGATGTGCCAGGGAGAAAACTGGGTTGCGTGCACAACCGGGGTGCCATCCTTTGGCGGGGTGTGTGCGTGTGTATGGGGAGGGCGGGTGTATGTGTGTGCAGCCAGACCCTGTGCAATGCAGCGTGGAGCCCGGTGTATAAAATGACTGCTTCTCTGCCATGCGCCTGGAGGAAGAATGCGTCTCTAGGGAGCCCCGTGTGCCCCAGTGGGAAGTGGCTCGGAGCAGAACAAACCGAGATTGCTGGTTTCTTTCTTTAAAATAAAAATTGGACAAGGAAGAGAAGAGCGTCTCTGCTGCCCTGTTTGGTGCTGCGTCCAGGCGTCCTCTTGGGGTTTTTTTTTTGGGGGGGGGGCAGGGAGCAGCTGCCTGTGTTGATAATTGTTGATGCCACACAATCTGTCCACAAACACACAACAGAGGTTGTGTGGGGAAGTCCTGCTTTGCAATGTGGCAGCTGATAAAAGGCGGCTCTTTTGCAACCAGGGAGGTCTCCGTGGGAAGGAAAAGAGGGGAGGAAAAAGGTTGACCATCGGTTGCAAGGTGGGTCTGTGCGTGTGTGTGTTTGTGTCCACGTGTGTTTGTGCAAAGGGAGGGTGCTTTTGCAGGACCTGGTGTCGGTTGGAGCAGGAGTCCTGGATGTTATCGGCTTCTCTGCTAGCGGTTGTGAGCCCCCAAAGCGACACACGCAGGCCTAAAAATAGCTCCCTGCTAACCCACCATTTCCCCGAACACAAAGGCCTGTTTTAAAAGATTAATAATAATCTTTCTCCGCCGTACAATTCTTGCGTGGGGCTGGAGTGGGACGGGAGCAAATCAGGGTTGGAACAAACCCACATTTGGCCTGGATCTCTTTCCTGCCCCTTGCCAGGGGCAGGTGGGTGGGTTCTCAGGACACCTGAAACCTTCCGAGCCCTCGGCCGAAGCGAGTGGTGTGGGGGGGTGTCTTGTAGGAGGTAGTTCCAAAGACAGCTGTTTGCTGTTGGGGATGATAAATGAATGGTACATGCGACTCCAAAATGCAAAATAGAGGTAGTCCTCTACTTACGACTAGCGGAAATAACTAGATTAATTTACGACTAACTGGGTTAAGTGAACGATGCTTCTCTCGACCTGCTTGGTCCTCACAACAACCCTGTAGAGTAGGCCAGACAGCGTAGCTCCCTGGGTAAAGGGGAGTAGGAGCTTCACAGCCCTTTCTCTAGGCTGGTGGAGTTGCAGGTTTGGATAGCGATGGTCTTGCAAGTAGTACAGGTAGTCCTCGAGTTACGACCACAGCCTGAGCCCACAATTTCGGCTGCTAAGCGAGACAAGTTATTCCTTCCCTCCCTCTCTCCTTCTTTCCTTCTCTTTTCCCCATCCTTCTTTCCTTCTTTCCTTCCATCTCTCCCTCCTTCCCTCTCCTCTCTCCCACCTTTTTCCTTCCTTCCTTCCTGCCTTCTTTCCATCCCCTTTTCCCCATTTCCTTCCTTCCTTCCCTCTCTCCCTCCTTCCCTCTCCTTCCTCCTTCCCACCTTTCTCCTTCCTTCCTTCTCTCCTTCTTTCCATCCCCTTATCCCCATCCTTCCTTCCCTCTCTCCCTCCTTCCCTCTCCTTCCTCCTTCCCACCTTTCTCCTTCCTTCCTTCTCTCCTTCTTTCCATCCCCTTTTCCCCATCCTTCCTTCCTTCTCTCCCTCCCTCCTTCCTCCTTTAAGACTACCCGTGTTTCCCCGAAAATAAGACCCTGTCTTATATTTTTTTTGAACCTCGAAATAAGCGCTTGGACATATTTTCGGGGAGGTCTTATTATTTTGGGGCCCAGGGAACAAGATGGGGCTCCTCTTGCCGTCTTACCTGATTTCTAGCTCTGTGTTTATATATTTTTTGGGGAGAGCTTATTTTTTTGGGTGGAGGAGGCTTATTTCAGTGCATGCGCTCAAAAGCCCAATTGGGCTTATTATCAGGGGATGTCTTATTTTTGGAGAAGCAAGGTATTTCTAGCTGCTGCTCAGCAAAGCTGCGTGCTAATTTATCAGCTTTTCCTGATAAACGTCTGTTGTTTGGTGAAACTTGGTGAGGATGGCTTGACTGCTTAGCTGGGGCAGAATTAACTGCAACACAGGAAACTTAATTTTGATCTTGGTTTCTCATTTTGTTTGTTACGTAAAATAAATGCAGGGAGTTTGATTCATTTAGAGTTCGGGAGAATTCTGACATTCAGTGAAGCCACTGAGTTGAACCCGGATCTCGTTGTTTGACTTTCGCAACTCGTACATCGGGGTCAGCGGAGGCCCAGATGTCTGGACTGCAACTTCCATAACAGAAGCCCTGCAGGGGATGCTTGAAGATGTAATCCAATGCGTTTGGTGTGATTTAGCAAGCAGAGTGGGCTTTCTAGAAAGACCAGAGTCAAACAAAAATTTCGGTCCAGAAAAATTTTGTAAAGTTTTGGTGGGATTTCTTAGGATTCCCCAACATACTTTTGGTGTCCTTTTTCTTGTTTTAACTTATAGCAGGACCTCTGTGACCTTACTACTACTACTACTGCTGCTGCTGCTGCTGCTAATAATAATAATAATAATAATAATAATAATAATAATAATAATAATAATAATAATAATAATAATAATAATAATAATAACAACAACAATGCAATTCGATTCTCAAATCTTGATATCTGATTGAAAAAGTCACCAGATATCAAGATTTGAGAATCGAATTGCAGAGACTCTGGCATAAACCAGTGCAGGTGGTTCCAGTGGTACTCGGCACACTGGGAGCTGGTCCTAAAGACCTAGGCAAGCACTTAAAAGCAATTGGCGCTGACAAGATCACCATTGGTCAGCTGCAGAAGGCCACCTTACTGGGATCTGCTCACATAATTCGCCGATACATCACGCAGTCCTAAACGCTTGGGAAGTGTTCGACTAGTGATCTGTGATACGAAATCCAGCATAGTTATCTCGTTTGCTGTGTATACTGTCATGTAAATAAGATAATAATAATAACAACAGAGTTGGAAGGGACCTTGGAGATCTTCTAGTCCAACCCCCTGCCCAGGCAGGAAATCCTATTCCATTTCAGCCAAATGATTAATCCCATCTCTTCTTAAAAACTTCCAGTCTTGGAGCATTCACAACTTCTGCAGACAAATTGTTCCATTCATTAATTGTTCTGACTGTCAGGAAATTCCTCCTTAGTTCTAAGTTGCTTCTCTCCTTGATCAGTTTCCATCCATTGCTTCTTGTCCTGCCTTCAGGTGCTTTGGAGAATAGTTTGACTCCCTCTTCTTTGGGGCAGCCCCTGAGATATTGGAAGAATGCTATCATGTCTCCCATAGTCCTTTTTTTCATCAAACTAGACATACAGAGTTCCTGCAACCGTTCTCCATATGTTTTAGCCTCCAGTCCCCTAATCCTCTTCGTTGCTCTTCTCTGCACTCAACATCTTTTTTATATCACGGCAACCAAAACTGGATGCAATATTCCAAGTGTGGCCTTACCAAGGCCTTATAAAGCGGTATTAACATTTCACATGATCTTGATTCTATCCCTCTGTTTATGCAGCCCAGAACTGTGTTGGCTTTTTTGGCATCTGCTGCACACGGCTGGCTCATATCTAAATGGTTGTCCACTAGGACTCCAAGATCCCTCTCACAGTTACTACTATTACAGATAGTCTTCAAGTTACAACAGTTCATCTAGTGACCGTTCGTAGTTACAATGGTACTGGAAAAAAGTGATCATTTTTCACACGTCGGTGGCAGCATCCCCATGGTCATGTGATCAAAATTCGGATGCTTGGCAGTGGGTCCATATTTATGACGGTTGCAGTGTCCCGGGGTCATGTGATCCCCTTTTGCGACCTCCTGACCAGCAAAGGTCAATGGCAAGCCAGAATTCATCTAACAACCGTGTGATTTACTGAACAACTGCAGTTATTCCCTTAACAACTGTGGTCGTAAGAAAAGTCATAAAACGGGGCAAAAAAACCTACTTGGCGACTGTCTTGCTTAGCAATGAAAATGCTGGGTTCAAGAACTATCTGTATTTGGGCTTAGAAGCTATGCAGAGTGGCCTTAATTCATCCCTTGAGTGGGAGCCACGAGCAAAACTCCTCCTTCCTCACGGAAGCCTCCAGGAGCTGAGCTGATCTCTGGGATGTTTTTACTTTTATTCCTTGGTTTCTCTTTAAAACCGTGACCGTTGGATGTTGCACTTCCAAAGTTTGATGGGTGTGAAGTGGCAAAGAAGCTGACAGGCTACGAGTGGCCCAGGTTAGTTCACAGAACTACCGGTTCTGTGGGTGTGACTTGGTGGGCATGGCAGGGGAAGGATACTGCAAAATCCCCACTCCCTCCCCACTCCAAGGGAAGGATGCTGCAAAATCCCCATTCCCTCCCCACTCCTTGGGGAAGGATGCTGCAAAATCCCCATTCCCTCCCCACTCCAGGGGAAGGATACTGCAAAATCCCCATTCCCTCCCCAACTCCTGGGAGAAGGATATTGCAAAATCTCCATTCCCACCCCACTCCAGGGGAAGGATACTGCAGAATCCACATTCCCTCCCCAACTCCTGGGAGAAGGCTATTGCAAAATCTCCATTCCTACCCCACTCTGGGGCTAGCCAGAGGTGGTATTTGCCGGTTCTCCGAACCGTTTAAAATTTCCGCTTACCGGTTCTCCAGAACCTGTCAGAACCTGCTGGATTTCACCCCTCGCCCTGGCCCTTTATAGCCTCTTAGAAAATGGACCTGGTGCCTCAAATCTGCCACTGAGAAAGCAATAGCAATGACACTTGGTCAGTGAAAAGAGGAATCAGTTTATGTAGCTACTAGCGAGCGAAGCCCAACCTCCTTTGAACTCCATGGACCCTTATCTAACTCTAAGCAATAGCACTTAGACTTATATACCGCTTCACAGTGCTTTACAGCCCTTTTTAAGTGGTTTACACAGTTGGCATATTGCCCCCCCCACCCCCAACAATCTGGGTCCTCAGGTAACGCCCTGCCATAATTCAGATACAGCCTTTCATACTCACCTGTCCTCGGCCGCCTCAGCAATGGAATGGCTAACATTCCCACAGCACGTTTAATCCACTTTCTGAATTCCCTCTGCTCTTGGATTCAGCCAGGGTGTCTGTCAATCCTGTGAAAAGGAGGACATGATATTTGAGGGGGCTGCCACAAAGAAGGGGGGGGGCTCCACCTATCCTCCCTGAAGCACCTGAAGTCAGGACGAGAAGCAACCAAGGAGAGAAGCAATCTGGAAATAAGGATAAATGTCCTAAGAGAAGGATTGATTAGTGAAACAAATCGTCCTTTGGAAGTTGTGGGAGTGCTCCATCGCTGGAAGAGATTGGACAAACCGACCGTTTGTCTCTTGCATGAGTGGAGGGCTGGACTAGAAGACCTCCAAGATCCCTTCCCTCTGTTATTCTGTTTACCCGAGTCCCCAACCACGGCGGGTGTGCGTCCCCTGTGTGCTGCAGTTTCCTCCTAGGAACCGAACTCCTTTTTGCCAAATTTCGTCCTGTGAAGAAGGAGACAGTTTGGGCCTGGAGCTCTGGCCACAGGTGTCCCTTATGCGAGCCCCCTCCCCCCTCCCCCCCCCCAGGCAGGCTGCTGGACATGTCCCATCGGCCAGTCCTGCGTCATGTGCTGGCAAAGCCCCGGATCTCGGTGCGTCTTTCAGCATTCCACAACTGCCTTCGGGGACGGGGAGAGGGTGCATGGGTGCTCAGGGAAGAGGGAGAAAACTGCCCCGGCAGGCAAAGAGGGGCGTGCACACACGCGTGTGTGAATGTGTGACTTTGCACCAGGGTTCTCCAAGGACACCGGAGCAGCCTTACGTGTGTAGGAGGAGGCGTGAGCGGGCTGGCACAAGGCCCAAAAGAAGAAGAAGAAGAAGAAAAACTGCTCTGGCTTTGCTGGTTGTAGTCCTTTGTTCCCAAAACCTGGGAATTTCAGCAAAGCTGCTGCGCGTCGGGAGGTGGGGGGTGGATTTGAAAAAGTGCAGGGGGGGCTCACGCAGCACAGTTGCCCCCTTTTAAGAAAGGGGGTCAGATGGTGGTGGTGGTGGGGGAAAGTACATTTATCTGGGGACGAATGACATCGTTCAAAGATGTTTCTCTAATCCCAGCTGTCTTGGCCTTGGCGGCAGCCTTCCATAGCAAAATCCCTGCTGGAGTTGTTTTATTTTTATTCTTTATTTATTCTTCTAAATAAAGAGGACGCCCGTTCTCTTGCAAGGCCGGCTGTATTGTGATGCTTAATCATGTTTATACCAAAGAAGGACAGGAATCTGGGGCTAGCCTAACGCTTGTAGGCAGCCCAGTTGCCAACCAGAGAGGATGCTGAGGCAGCCAGTCGCGTGACCCAAAAACACATTTTCTGGGACTTTAAAAAGGCAGGAATAATTACATTGTCTACTGCATTATTAATGCTGGAGTCTGGTCCTTCGGCGTTTCGACTTGGGAGCTGGGAGAAAACGCAGCAGTGTTAGCCCAGGCAAGTTAACAAAGCAAGACAGTCACTTCCGTTCGGCTCAACTACGAAGCCCATGGTCCCAAACTACAGGTGTGCTCGACTTAACAACAGTTTAGGGACCGTTCAAAGTTACAACAGCACTGAAAAAAGGGACTTGCGGCCGTTCTTCAGAGTTACGACCTTTGTAGCATCCCCGTCAGGGGTGGGTTCCATTTACGTTTGCTACTGGTTCGCAACGAGAGAGAGCATGCGGTACTTCTGCGCATGCGCAGAGCATCTGTGACGACGTCTGGGCAGGTGGGCGGAGCCTCCCGCCGCTGCTACTACCGGTTCGCAAGATCCGGACCGAACTGGTAGCAACCTACTACTGATCCTCATGGTCACGTGACCAAAATTCAGATGTCTGGCAACTGACTCATACTTACAACCGTTGCAGCATCCCAGGGTCACATGATCCCCTTTTGCAGCCTTCTGACACACGAAATCAATAGGGGAGCCAGATTCACTTAACAACCAGGTTACTAATTTATCAACCGCAGTGATTCACTTAACAACGGTGGCAAGAAAGGTCAGAAAATGGGGCAAAAACTCACTTAGCAAATGTCTCAACAGAAATTTCCTTAGCACTTTAACAATTTGTAAAAGCACCAGCACACTTGCAGGGCATGATGGGCATTGTAGTCCAACACCACTTTCATGAGGGCACCAGAGCTGAAAAACCAGATCTTTTAACAGGAAGGCCCAAGTTTGCTCCCAGTCCAAAACTTCTTAATGGGAAAAAAAAAAAGCTCTCTGCAAGTACTCAGAAACTGCTTGCTGGTTCCAGAACTTTATAATAATAAGAAGAACAGAGTTGGAAGGGACCTTGGAGGTCTTCTAGTCCAACCCCCTGCCCAGGCAGGAAACTCTACACCATTTCAGACAATTGGCTATCCAACATTTTCTTAAAAATTTCCAGTGTTGGTGCATTCACAACTTCTGCAGGCAAGTCGTTCCACTTATTAATTGTTCTAACTATCAGGAAATTTCTCCTTAGTTCTAAGTTGCTTCTCTCCTTGATCAGTTTCCACCCGTTGCTTCTTGTCCTGCCTTCTGGTGCTTTGGAGAATAGTTTGACTCCCTCTTCTTTGTGGCAACCCCTGAGATATTGGAAGACTGCTATCATGTCTCCCATAGTCCTTCTTTTCATTAAACTAGATATACCGAGTTCCTGCAACCGTTCTTCATATGTTTTAGCCTCCAGTCCCCTAATCATCTTTGTTGCTCTTCTCTGCACTCTTTCTAGAGTCTCAGCATCTTTTTTACATCGTGGCGACCAAAACTGAATGCAGGATTCCGAGTGTGGCCTTCCCAAGGCATTATATATCTTTAGCAAGAGGATGTTTTCAGAATGAAGGCCTGATTCCCAAAGCTTGCAAAATTGCAGATGTCATATTAGGCCAATATCCTGTAACCAACCCCCAGTTTTCTTACATCCGCTCATTAAAAAAATGTTGTGCATTTGTCCCTCGTGACCTGGGAGAGCTGCTCTTGTTTTTGAGATTTGCAGCTGGACAGATGCAAAAAGGAAACTCGCTGGGTGACTGTCCGCCCTCCGCTTCCCAGAGATTTGGGGAAGCTTGCAAAGCAGGACCTGAAACTGCAGCCATTTCGGTCAAAAAAACATATATAAATTTCAGGATCAAGGCAGTAGTTTTGCAAGATCGATAGAAAGTTTGCAAAAAATATATATATATGTGCAATTGTTAAAGGATTGGCTTCCCAGGCCAGATTGTTAGAAGTGCAAGAAAAATAGAATTGGGGAAGTGGATTTGGGGATTCAGATCAGGTTTAGACAGCGCCTGAAAGAAAACCAAAAGTGCAAATTGATCCAATTAGGAAGTGAACTACACAGAGGTGGTATTCAGCCAGTTCGGGGCGAACCGGTAGTGGAAATCACGGGGAGGGGCGCAAAACACATGCGCAGAAGGCAGGTGTGTGCATGAAGCGAGCATGTATGTGAGGCGAACCGATAGCAACATAATGTGCAACCCACCGCTGGAACTACAGGTAGTTGTTGTGACTCCAGCCCCTGAACCTGGCCCCACTCCCAAAAGTGACTCGGAGAGTGAGGGGGAAGGGCCGGTAAGGCTTACCTTGGGAGCACCGATTCCTTTGGCCCGGCTCCAGGAGCCAGAACCAGACCAGTCAGAGGACGTAATGAGGCCGTCATCCCCTGGTTCCTCCCTTCCCCAGGCTACGCCTTCAGACCCAGCTGACAACAATAATAATCAAGCTTGGATCGCGCTTCAGAAGATTAGAGAGGCGGCGTCATCAAAGGGAAGGGTGGGGCACGAGCCCCACCCCCCTGGATATATAAGGAGCTTTGGGACTGCTCTCATTCCACAGAAATTTTGGACTCAATTGTGATCGTAAGTCGAGGTCTATCTCTACAAGGTACTCCTCGATTTAAGGCCAAAATTGGGACCAAAATTTCTGTTCTTAAGCAAGGTGGTTGTTAAGTGAATCGTGTCCAATTTTAGGACCTTTTTGCCATGATTGTTAAAGCGAATCCCTGCAGATGTTAGGTAAATAATCCTGTGGTCATTATGTGAGGTCTGGTTTCCCCCACTGACCAGCTAGGAAGGTTGCGAATGGTGATCACGTGACCCCAGGATCCTGCAACCGTCGTACGTACATGCCAGTTTCCAAGCACCCAAATTTGGATCACCTGACCACAGGGATGCGGCAACCGTTGTAAGTGCGAGGACCAGTCGTAAGTGGCTTTTTTTCAGTGCCGTTGTAACTTCAAATGGTCACTAAATGAATGGTTGTAAGTTGAGGACTACCTTACAGACATCTCTTAAGACTGGTTGGCTGGTTGGTTCTAGACCTGGTACCAAATTTTAAACACGGTTTAGCAAATTCACAGCAGCCTGTGAATTGTGTGAACGTGAATGCCGGTGAAAAGGAAAAAACACACAAATTGTTTGAAAGGAACAGAAAATGACAACTTGAACACGGAAGAACAAACAAGTCCTCGACACGCGACCACAATTGAGCCCAGAAGTCCCATTGCTAATCAAGACTGTTGTTAAGTGTGTTTTATACCCCGTTTTATGACCTTTCTCGACACAGTGGTTAAGTGAACCACTCCAGTTGGTCACAGGGTTGTTAAGTGAATCTGGACTTTGCTTGTCAGAAGGTCGCAAAAGAGGATTGCGTGACCCTGGGACACTGCAACCGTTATAAGTAGGAGTCAATTGGCAAGCATTTGAACTAGGATCACATGACCATGGGGTTGCTCTAATGGTCGTAAGTGTGGAAAATGGTCATGTCACTTTTTAAAGTGCCGTCGTAACTTTGAACGGTCACTAAACAAATGGTTGTAAGTCTAGAACTACCATTTTTCAGGATACATCCCGAATCCCTGCGAATCTTTTGATGTTTTGATGCTGCAATAATTTCCTTCTTTCTTTTGAATGTTTTAAAGATTATGTCGATTCATGTCAGCAAGGAAAGAATTTAAATCTGCTAACGCTGCATAGCTTTGCTTACGGAGGCTGTCCCTAATTTTTTTTTTTTTTGCTTCAAATTAAACCAAAAAATGGTGTATAATTTATTCCTGATTTATGCAATTCTGCTCCAGGCTTTGTCCAGTAATCTGTTCTTCATGCGGTCTTTCTATAAGCAACCTGGAATATGCTTTTTTATAAATACCCAGGTGGATTGCAACTGAATTCAGAGATAACCCGAAATATGTTTCCCTCTAAAAGAAATGTTTTCTTAGCTCCCACAGAGAAATATGCATCTAAATCCATTTTTCCCCCCCAAACATGCCTATTTCATTTGCAAATGTATTTTTGGTGGGTTTTGTATGTAAGCATTTTTGGGGAAGTGCAAAATCTCCACCTTTGAGCAATCAGGGAAAAAAAATAAAAATTGAATAGCCAGGTCAGAGCTTGCAAAAACTGCCTTTTTAAAGGTATTTTTAGCTTTGGAGGAAGTAATAATTTCAGAGCCCCAGGGCAGAATTTTAGCTGAATAGTTGAGAGGTTCAGCCACCCAAATGTTCTTTGCCTTCCTAAATAACAGGTAAGAATAGAATAGAATAGAATAGAATAGAATAGAATAGAATAGAATAGAATAGAATAGAATAGAATAGAATAGAATAACAGAGTTGGAAGGGACCTTAGAGGTCTTCTAGTCTAACCCCCTTGACCTACGACAATTGAGCCCAAAAGCGAGACAGTTGTTAAGTGAATTTTGACTCGTTTTACGACCTTTCTTGTCACTGTGGTTAAGTGAATCACTGCAGTTGATCAGTTAGTATCTGAATTTTGATCACGTAACTATGGGAATGCTGCATTGGTCGTAAGTGTGAAACACGGTCGTAAGCCACTTTATTCAGTGCCGTTGTAACTTTGTACGGTCGCTAACTGTTGTAAGTCAAGGACAACCTGTATTAATAACGAAGTTTTCCATGAGCTGAGCTGGACCCTTGGCAACAGATACAGGTAGACCTTGACTTACGACCCCTTCGACTGCTCAAAGTTACAACAAACCTCCCCCCAAATCTACTTAGGAGCTGATTTCAAAGTTATGACAGCCAAACCCCATGATCATGTGGTCTCACTTTCGGTGTTTGGGCAACTGGCTCCCCTCTACAGCCATTTGCAATGTGGCATGGAAACATGACCATGTTTTACTTTCCATTTCCAGCAAAAAAAACAACCAGTGGATAAAACTGGTTCCTTTAATGACCAGTGTTCACTTACTGAGCACTGCAAAAAAATAAATAAATCATAAAATTGGATCAGATCCAGTGGTGGGTTTCAGTTACCTTGCATTTACCTTTGCTACTGGTTCACTCGCGCGAAGCAAAAGAAGCTTCTGCGCATGCACGGAGCGTATTTGATGACTTCCGGATGGCTGGGCGGAGCCTCCCGCTGCTGCTACTACCGGTTCTCCCGAACCGGTGCGAACCGGGTGCAATTCATCACTGATCAGATCATGTGTTGACCAGCTTGTGACTGGTCTAATTATGGTTGTAAGTCGAGGACTATCTGTATTGCCTTTTTCAGGGACTTTTTTTTTTTTCATTTCCCAAGTAGCTTTCCATTCCCGGGGATTTCTTAGTGGTCTCCCATCCAAGGGCTAAGCAGCTGCAAATCTGCTTAGCTAATTCCTGGCAGAAGGAATGCTGGGAATGGTAGTCCAGTTGGCTGGGGAAGGAGCACACTGGGGGAAGACCGCCTTCGATCAGAACAGGGAACGGACGCCCCAAGTGTTGTGGTTGTTTAACGTTGTGCAAGGGACGTGTGTCCTGTTGCAGCGAGTTTTTCTGCACACAGGAAATGTTTCTTCCTCCCCTCCTTTTCTTTCCTCAGCAAGTGCTGCAAGATTTGTAGGTGTGGCTGTGAAACCACTGCAATTTGTTTTTGCACGACAATTTTCCCGCACTCTTGAGGGCCTCACCCTGTAGCAGCACAGGTGCAACCAGGACAGGGGTGGTATTTGCTTTCCTAGATTACCGGTTCGCAAATGCTAGTGCGCACATGCACAGGGCCACATCCGCGTAATGCGCAGGGCCTTCCGCGCATGCGCAGACCGTCAGAAATGGGACGGGATGACATCCAGGTTGGTGGGTGGAGCCTGCCGCAGCCGCCGCAGCCAATTCGCCCGAACTGGATAGAACGGTTTGAATACCACCACTGAACCCAGGAGAGGTTTCCTTCCAGAAATGACTTCCTGAGCACGTCCCAAGAGCACCCCCCCCCAAAAAAAGATTCCAACACGCAACCCCAATTTACACCTCTCTCCTAAGGGTTCTGCATTTATCCTCTGGTATTGGCCAAAAGATCACCCATTAATGGATGGCTAATCAGGCTTTCCATAATTAATTCGGCTTCAAAGGCCCTTTTCGCAGTCGGCGGGCAGCGAGAAGTCGGGGTTTACGGAGAAAATTGACGCTGGGGGTGGGTGCTTGGCTACTTTGCTACCAAAAAGGACATTTTTAATTCAGTTTTGTCTTCTTTTCTCGGCCGAAGGTCTAAAGCACCCTCTGGCAGAGAAAGGGCGGGTGGTCGCTTTCCCCCAGCCGGCGATGGACTTCCATCTCCCATCGTCCCCAGTGCATCGTCTTAGAGAAGACAGTTCTAAGAGGGAACAGCAGGATGCTTGCAATGTAGAGTGCCCGGCATAAGAGCTGTGCCCTTTACAAAGCAGAACTATAATTAAAATCAATTCTGAAAATTTTGTGGGAAGATCATGCACTACTGGCGCTAAACCCTGCTTAGTGTAGATATATCATAATTATTCTTCCAGATCTCAGGGAGCATGGATGCCCATGCCATAATTTCATCTTATACCATTTTATAGGTTATTGCATATTTATCCAGAATGCTCAGACAAGATTTGGCATTTTTGTCCGTCTATCAAATCCTTCCTCGGGAACTGAGATAGCCAGATGTTGTTTGATGGGGGCTAGCTTAGGATCATAGAGTGATAGAATCGTAGGGCTGAAAGGGACCTTGGAGGTCTTCTATTCCAACCCACTGCCCAATGCCGGAGACCCTATACAATCTTGGTCAAATTATTGTCTAGTCCAGGGGTGTCAAACTCAAGGCCTGGGGCCCAGAACCAGCCTGCAGGGTATTGTGACCCAGGCCCAAGTAGGTAGTAGGAAAATCGGTCAGTGTAAAAACAAACAAACTTTATTCGAACAGCTGAGAATGACTTCATTCCCGGCGTAGTTCAACTAAATGAAAATCAAATTCCTCCCAACACAAATTCCTCAGTCCTATCACCAACCTTGGTCCAATTAGGCAAATTGCCAAAGGCTTTCTTTGCAAAAGTTTAGAAGACACCGATATAAAACAAATGCAATAAGATGACGCTATCAACGTTGTTTTCCGGCAAAGAGCCCAAGAGCCGTTGCTGGTCTTTTAAGCCTTATGGGAGGGGCCAATCATCTCTTGGCCCTACTCCTGAGTCGTCCTCTTTGCTTTAGCTGCTCTTGCCTTCTGGCAGCTCTTCTCAAGCGTGCATTAGGAACAGGCTCCTCCTGTTCTTCTGCCTCACTATTGTCAGCTTCTGGAGGCTCCGGAGTCTGCACCCCACTCCCCGATAGCCTTGGCCCCACCTCAGCCTCCAACACAGAGCCCTCATCCGGGCCTTCCCCAGCCTCCAGGACTGGCCCACGCTCTTCCTCAGCCTCATCGCTGTCCGACTCCATTGCCAGCTCCACAGGCTGCTGGTGAACCACAACACAGGGTGCTTAGATCCGGCCCGCAGGACCACCCTAGAAACAACAAAGGACTGGCCCGTGGTGCATCTGCCAGCGAAAACGGAGCTCGGGAGGGTCACGCGCAGGCCCCCCCAAGCTCCGTTTTCACTGGCAGAGCACTCGAGCCACCCCAGATGACACGAGTGACGTCAACCTGGCCACGCCCAGCCCATGCCCCCGAGGTCAAACACAACCCTGATGCGGCCCTCAATGAATTTGAGTTTGTTACCCCTTGTCTAGTCTGCTTTTGAAAACCTCCAGTAATGGAGCACCCACAACTTTGGGAGGCAAGCTGTTCCATTGATCAATTGCTCTTAGCGTCAGAGAATTTCTCCTTACTTCTAAATGTCCGTGGAGATTCTCAGACATCCAGGTCATGGTGTTTTTTCAAGAGGTGACTGGACTATCTGTTGTTGTTGTTTTTTTGAAGACGTTCTGCTTTAAACCCAAAAAGCTTCTTGGATGAGAAGTGAAATATCTTCAAAAACAAAACAAAACCCAGAAAGTCCAGTTGCCTCTTGGAAAAGCACCTTTGGCCCTTACTTCTAAGTTGGATCTGTCTTTAACTAACAGAATAACAGAGTTGGAAGGGACCTTCTAGTCCAGTGGTCGGCAACCTTAAACACTCAAAGAGCCATTTGGACCCGTTTCCCACAGAAAAGAAAACACCAGGAGCCACAAAAACCCTTCCCGTGCCTGACTATTTCCTGAGCAGCCACAAAACTAATATAGGTAATTGAATTAAACATTCTGTTTTTTTCTGAAACTTTCCTTTTCTTGGATTTAGATCTTATGACTGTATGACTGTAACTTTGTTGCTGGTAATCCTTGTGATTTATATTGATATTGATTGTTCCTGATTGCTTATTTGTGCCCTGTGATTATCATTAAGTGTTGCATCATTAAGTGTTAAATTGTACCCTATGACCATCATTTGTGTTGTAAATGTTGTACCTTGATGGAGGTATCTTTTCTTTTATGTACACTGAGGGCATATGCACCAAGACAAATTTCTTGTGTGTCCAATCACACTTGGCCAATAAATTCTATTCTATTCTATTCTATTCTATTCTATTCTATTCTATTCTATTCTACTCTACTCTACTCTACTCTACTCTACTCTACTCCACTCCACTCCACTCCACTCCACTCCACTCCACTCCACTCCACTCCACTCCACTCCACTCTATTCTATTCTACTCCATTCCATTCCATTCCACTCCACTCCACTCCACTCCACTCCATTCCATTCCATTCCATTCCATTCCATTCTATTCTATTCTATTTATCCATGGTTGGCCTACCGGGGGTTGAAAAGCTCAATAAATTCCGTGCCAGTGGGTGTCACACATTGGCGGTTGTGATGCTTATTTTGAGCGACAGGGAGCCGCAGCAGAGGAATGGAAGAGCCACATGCGGCTCCAGAGCCGAGAGTTGCTGACCTCTGTTGTAGTCCAACCCCCTGCTCAGGCAGGAAACCCTAGACCATTTGAGCCAAATGGCTGTCCAGTCTCTTAAAAACATTCAGTGATGGCGACCCCACAACTTCTGGAGTGAAGCCGTTACATTGATTAATTGTCCTCACTGTCAGGAAATTTCTCCTTAGTTTTAAGTGGCTTCTCTCCTTGGTTAGTTTTCATCCGTTGCTTCTTGTCCGGCCTTCAGGTGCTTTGGAGAATAAGTTGACCCCCTCTTCTTTGTGGCAGCCCCTCAGATACTGGAAGACTGCTATCATGTCTCCCCTGGTCCTTCTTTTCATCAGACTAGACCTACCCAGTTCCTGCAACCGTTCTTCATATGTTTTAGCCTCCAGTCCCCTAATCACCTTTGTTGCTCTTCTCTGCACTCTTTGCAAAAAGTCTCAACCTCTTTTTTACATCGTGGAGACCAAAGCTGGATGCAATATTCCAAGCGTGGCCTTTTCAAGGGTATTATACAGCTGCCTTTTGCAAATGACTGATAGGGATTTTGTCGATGATGTTCAAGTGATGCTTCAGTTGTTTTAGAATTGCATCCAAGAAATACAATCATTATTAGAGGTATACTCCGCCGCCTTCGACAGGACCTGTGTTTAACTCATAGAATCATCTATTGCAATGTCCTTCCTGTTAAAGACTATTTCAGCTTCAATCACAACAGTACAAGAGCAAACAATAGATTTAAACTTAAACCGCTTCAATCTTAATTGCAGAAAATATTACTTCTGTAACAGAGTTGTTAATGCTTGGAACACGCTACCTGACTCTGTGGTCTCTTCTCAAAATCCTCAAAGCTTTAACCAAAAACTATCTACTATTGACCTCACCCCATTCCTAAAAGGTCCGTAAGGGGCGTGCATAAGAGCACAAACGTGTCTACCGTTCCTGTCCTATTGTTTCCTTTCATTATATCCAATTAATATAGTTATTGCATGCTTATGCTTATATATATATGCTTATATATTATATAGTTACTTTCGTGCTTATGCTTATATATACTGTTGTGACAAAATAAATAAAATAAAAAATAAATAAACAATCCAGTCCTGTTTGAAGCAAAGATACCACCATCATGGGTGGAAGCTAACATCACTTTGGTACCAAAAGAGGACTCAGTTTTAATGCAAGATTAAAAACTACAAACCCATATCCTTACTAATGCCGATTATAAAATATTCACCTCAATAGGAGCAGAAAGACTGAAGAGTTTTCTGAAGGAGTTCATACACCCGGACCAAAATGGCTTTCTACCCAAAAGGCAGATAATAAATAATACAAGAACGATATTAGATACGCTGGAATACTACGAAATGCATCGTGAAAAACAACTGGCGCTGTTGATTTTAGACGCCCAAAAGGCATTTGATAATGAACTGGCAATTCATGTTACAAGAATTAAGACACATGGATTTTGGAGATGAATTTATAAATATGCTCAAGGCAATATATACAAAGCAGAAAGCCAAAGTGATTTTGCCGTTAGATTTCTATTTGCAGATCTTTGCATTTTATGATTTTCTCTAGTTCTTTCTCTTCTATTCTTGCTGTCTGCAGGAACTGCAACACCCACGATCTAGACTTCTTATTTGTTTGTGTGTCTTTCTTATCAACAGTTCTTAACTTATGCTTCTCTGTTGCAATCAGCCTGATGTTTAGACTGAATTTGGCATGTTTACCCACTGATCAAGTCCTTCCCGAGGACCTGTTGTTATTATTAAATTTGTTGTGGCCACCCACTCCAAAGACTTAAACCGTTCCTGGTGTAAAATTGTTCACTGAAGTAAATATTACCAAAGATTTGAACATTTCTCCTCATTTCCGTTGTCTAGGAATAACTATAAATCTGTCTGGGTCTGCTGAAGACACTCGGGAATAAAAATGAAGTTGAGCTGAGCTTTTTCTGTAATCCGATCTCCCACTGATTTTTCTAGAATAAAAGCATACAGGTAGTTGCAACTTACGGCCGCAATTGGGCCCCAAAATTCTGTTCTTAAGCGGGACGTTCGTTAAGTGAATTTTGCCCCCATTTTACGACCTTGCTGGCCTCGCTTGCTAAGTGAATCATTGCAGTTCATAACTGAGTCACCCGGTTGTTAAGTGAATCTAGCTTCCCCGTTGACTTCGCCTTGTCAGAAGGTCGCAAAAGGAGATCGCTGTGACCTTGGGACACGGCGACGGTCATAAATACGAACCAGCTGCGAAGCACCTGACTTTCAATCCCGTGAACATGGGGATTACTTGAAAGGTCGTAACTCTGAAAAACGGTCCTGACCTGAATCCCCTTTTTGAATCGCCGTAACTTTGAATGGTCACTAAATGAACTGTTGTTAAGTCAAGAACTACCCGTGTTTTTAAAAATTCAGGGGTGGCCAGGAAGCTGAGGACTCCCCTTGTTGTTTGGATGGCAATATCCTTCAGAGAAAATGTCAAGAAACTGTAGCCGGCTAGTGTTATTCCTCGTGCTGAATTGCGTTGCACAAAGTGTTGACGATGTGTGAAGCAGCTGCTGTCCTTTTAAACAGCTTCTCCGTGCAAGATAGCAAGTGAAGTTCACCGTGACTTTGAAGTCTTTTAAGCCCTGCACTCAAGGATGAAGGCTAAGGGCTCTGGAGCAGAGAAGAAAGTTACGGCAAATCTTTCCTCTTTTAAGTTTGTCACTCAGGGGCTCAATTCTTCCACGTCATAAACATAAACTGTTTCAACTCCTACCCTCAAAATGACGCTATAGAGCACTGCACACCAGAACAACTAGACACAAGAACAGTTTTTTCCCGAAGGCCATCACTCTGCTAAACAAATAATTCCCTCAACACTGTCAGACTGTTTACTGAATCTGCACTACTAATTAATCGTCTCATAGTTCCCATCAGCAATCTCTTTCCACTTATGACTGTATGACTATAACTTGTTGCTGGCAATCCTTATGATTTATATTGATATATTGACCATCAATTGTGTTGTAAATGTTGTACCTTGATGAAGGTATCTTTTCTTTTATGTACACTGAGAGCATATGCACCAAGACAAATTCCTTGTGTGTCCAATCACACTTGGCCAATAAAATTCTATTCTATTCTATTCTATTCATCAGTGTCGATTTTTGCATTCGTGCAACGGGTTGAACCTGGGTGAACAAACCTGAGGCTCAAATAAACATCATCTTCCGCTTTAAGGGGATGGGATCAGGGTGCTATTCAGCAGGTTCTGACAGGTTCTGGAGAACCGGTAGCAGAAATTTTGAGCAGTTTGGAGAACTGGCAAATACCACCTCTGGCTGGTCCCAAGAGTGGGGTGGGAATGGAGATTTTGCAATATCCTTCCCCCAGGAGTAGGGAGGAAATGGGGATTTTGCAGTATCCTTCCCCCAGGAGTAGGGAGGGAATGGGGATTTTGCAGTATCCTTCCCCCAGGAGTGGGATGGGAATGGGGATTTTGCAATATCCTTCCCCACTTCTGGGGATTGGGGCAGTGGTGAAATCCAAATTATTTTACTATGGGTTCTGTGGGTGTGGCTTGGTGGGCGTGGCAGGGGAAGGATACTGCAAAATCTCCATTCCCACCCCACTCCAGGGGGAAGGATACTGCAAAATCTCTGGCGAACCGGCAAATACCATTCTGGGGCCAGCCAGAGGTGGTATTTGCCGGTTCTCCAAACCGCTAAAAATTTTCCGCTACCGGTTCTCCAGAACCTATCAGAACCTGCTAGATTTCACCCCTGGAATGGGGATTTTGCAGTATCCTTCCTCTGCCACGCCCACCAAGCCAAGCCACCGCCACCCCAGAACCAGTAGTAAAAAAAAATTGAATTCCAGCACTGGATGGGATGGTTCACCCAATGGATTAGAGAAGAGCCAGTCCGAAGTTGCGACACCACATTCAATCCCATTCTAACTTGTCGTGCCAATCCAGCTACAAGAGATCAGAATTACAGAGTTGGAAGGGACCTTGGAGGTCTTCTAGTCCAACCCCCTGCCTAAGCAGGAGATCCTATACATTCTGGACAAGTGGCTGTCCAGGCTTTTCTTAAAAGCCTCCAGCGATGGAGCAACCACAACCTCTGGAGGCAAGCTGTTCCATTGGTTAATTGTTCTCACTGTCAGGAAATTCCTCCTTAGCTCTATGTTGCTTTTCATCTAAATTAGTTTCCATCCATTGTTTCTTGTCCTGCTTTCTAGTGCTTTGGAGAATAGCCTGACTATCTATTCTTGGTGGCAGCCCCTCAAATACTGGAAGACTGCTATCATGTCCCCTCTAGTCTTCTTTTCACTAGACAAGACAACCCCAGTTCCTGCAACCGTTCTTCCTATGTTTTAGTCTTCAGGCCTTCGATCATCCTAGTTGTTCTTCTCTGCACCTTTTCCAAAGTCTCAACATCTTTTTTTGCAATGTGGTGACCAAAACTGGATGCAGTATCACCAAGGCTTTTTTTGCATTGCATTGGCTTTTTTGACTGCTGCTGAATACTGTTGGCTCATATTTAAATGATTGTCCATTGGATTGCAAGAGCCCTCTCACGGTTTCTGGCATTAAGCCAAGTTTCACGTACCCTGTATCTACAGTATAATGTTGGTTCTTCTTGCCTATGTATGAAACTTTACTTTTCTCTACATTGAATTTCATTTTGTTGGATAGAAGGACCTAGTGAACTGAAGAACTTGAAGGCAGACAGAAATTGCCCAGAAATGGTCAAAAATTGCAAAGAATATGGCTTAGAGATGCTTTTCCAAGAAATCTCTTGTTGGCTTGCCTAATAGCCAAATGATCATCCAGCATTTAAATGCAAATAAAAATAGATGGAAGTCCTGCAGAAAAAAAAAATAAAAATAAAATGCAGCTGCAGCTTAAAATAAAAGCCCCAAAACATGGTCTTGATAGAAAAGAGTGGGAATTGTACACATTTTCGCAGACCTTTAAAAGGCGGGAATAGTAAGTCTGAATTGTTTCCAGTGGCACACAGGCTTCGGCCCATGATGGACCTCATAGTCTGATGGTGGTCCCAAAAGCTGAGTTTAAAGGGCAGAGTTAAAAATTAGGATTACATCTGCAGTTTTCGCACTAAGGGGTGAGCGACAAACTGTCAGCTAAGATTTAATTCTCTCACATCTCTCACGCAAAAGCCGTTTGCGTGGTCCATTCTTGCTTGTTTTCATTCTAGTTCACAAAAGACAATTTGATGAAATTAGTGGTAGCTTTGTTGCTGGATGTATTTTTCATTGGGGCAACGAGTTTTTAGTGGCCTGCAACTTCCATGATATTCAGTCCCAGGATAACTGCCTGTTTTTCAGAGTTACGACCTTTGCAGCATCCCTACGGCCACGGGATCAAAATTCAGATGCTTGGCAATTGGTTCATATTTGCGACCGTTTCTGGGATCACCTTCTGCGACCTTTTGACGAGTAAAGTCAGCGGGGGAGCCAGATTCACTTAACAGCCGTGCTACTGATTTATCAACTGCATTGATTCACTTAACAACGGTGGCAGGAAAGTGTGGTAAAATAGGGGCAAAGCTCCCTTAACAAATGTCTCACTTAACAACATAAACTTTGGGCTCGGTTGTGGTCGTAAGTCGAGGACTACCTGCATAGAATAGAATGCAGAATGCAATAGAATAGAATAAAATGTAGACTAGAATAGAATAAAATTCAGAATAGAATAGAATGCAGAATAGAATTGAATAAAATGCAGAATAGGATAGGATAGGATAGGATAGGATAGAATAGAATAGAATAGAATAGAATAGAATAGAATAGAATAGAATAGACATACTTGGCCTTGGATATCAGAGTGTGAGACTAAAATTGGAGAATATGCTACGGTGTCAAAACTGATGATATATATATCTCGATAATGGAAGTTTAACTCAATTCAAGCAGGAATGGCTCCCTCACATGCGATATATCGCAGGGAAAAGGGAATTTAGACATCTGGAATATCGTTTTGAGGGCTCAACTAGAAAGCAGCATCTCTTACTAAATGCACGATGCAAAGTTCAAAGATCTAAACGGTTGCCCAGCCGTTCCGGGTTACAGATGGAAGAGAAATAGAGAATCTATCATGTAAATGTAGTTTAATTTTCCTTTTTTTCACTGGGGTCTCTTAAAATGGAAACACAACAGTCTGTTTGTTGCTTGCTTTATCTTGCTCCTACTTTATTTGTATTGCAATACTTTAACAATAAATGGAAAATTTAAAAAAAAAAAAAAGGAGCCAGAGAAACATAAAAGAAATCCTCAAAACAAACTGAGAAGAAGGTGGTCCCACTGAAGCTTCTTTGATAGGAGAAATAACTGAATGAAATACAGGGAGTCCTTGACTTATGACCACAGACATTTCGGTTGCCAAGCGAGACAGTTGTTAAGTGAGTTTTGAAGGCCGTTTTACCGCCTTCTTGCCACTGTTGTTAAGTGAATCACCGCAGTCGTTAAGTTAGTAACAAGGGAACAACTGGCTTTGCTTATCAGAAGGTCGCAAAAAAGGGATGATGTGACCCCGCAACCGTCATAAATATAAATCATTTGCCAAAGTGTCTGAATTTTGATCATGTGACCATAGGGATGCTGTTGTGACCCAGGCTCCTGGACCCGGACTCCTGGACTCGGATGATTCAGAAAGTGAGGGAGAAGACCTGGCAAGCCCTGCTTCTCTTGAGCCCTCTCCCTCCCTGGCACCCACTCAAAGGGAGGAGGAGGGGCCGGCAAGGTCTGATTCCCTGGAGCCTTCTTCTGATTTGGCAACGCCCCAAGAACAGTTTTGGAGTGATGCAAGACTGCGCAGGCGTGACCGGCGCGCGCAGCAGAAGCAGAGTTGGGATAAAGCCAAGTCATAATTGTCATGCAGTGACATCTGCAGAGACTATAAATAGGAGGCGGGACTTTCTGGTTTTTTGTCTTGGACAAAGCAATGAATTTGCACGGGCAAACTCTATCAATGGAGGGAAGAATATATTCGTGAGTAATTCTGGCCTTATCTGTAATTTCCTCGTTATCTCCAGAAACTTGGCAGGCCCGTGGGTAGACGTGGCCAGGACATATATCTATGTAAATAAAAGGAGAAAAGAAGGCCTCTGACTGACTCTTTGCTGGGAGTATTGGGGGGAGGGAAACAGAACAGATGCTGCAATGGTTGTAAGTGTGAAAAATGTTCGTAAGTCACTTTTTCCAGTGCCGTTGTAACTTCAAAAGGTCACTAAATAAATGGTTGTAAATTGAGGACTACCTGTAAAGCCGATTTATTTCATGGAATTCAGAGTTGGAAGGGACTTTTGAACTTCATCTGATGCAAGCTGACCGTCAGTTCAAAATTCACACCGACATTTGGATCTCCACTTTCTGGAGTTAAACCATTTCATGTGGCAGTCTGTTCCACGGGCTGACAATGCGCACAGTCTTAAATTTTCCTCCTGCTACTGATACAGTATTTGAATCTCCTCCGTGGCAGTTTTAGCTCATCGGTTCTGGTTTATGGATGTTGAAAGGCGGCCACCATTTCCCTCTTCGTCTTCTCTTCTACAAGCTGACATACCCAGATCCTTTACAGTATTTTTCCTCCTCGACTCACCGCCTCAGTTGGGACTGGGATTTTAGCCATTAAATGATGCAGGCGTTAAGTGGATCGTCACCAGACCAGACTTGATTTTATGACCATTTTCACCATGGTCATGAAGCGAATCTGGCTTTTCCAATTGACTTTTTGGGTCAGAAGAGCACCAATCAGGATTTGTAAATTGCGTTGTAAATGTGAGTCAGTTCTCAAGCTAGGAGTGATGCAACGGTTGTAACTTTGAGGATGGTAAAAGGTCACATTTTCCAAGGCTGTTGTAATTTCAAACCTTTGTCGAATGAATCGTTATAAGTTGAAGACTACCCATACTCAATGTCTATGGAGATTCTCAAGTCTTTCGGGTCCTGGTGGTCCCAAAGGTGCTTTTTTTCAAGAGGCAACTGGACTTTCTGGTTTTTCTTCGAAGACGTTTCGCTCCTCATCCAGGAAGCTTCTTCAGCTCTTCAGAGGTTTCGCTTCTCATCCAAGAAACTTCTTCAGAGCTTTGAAGAAGCTTCCTGGATGAGAAGCGAAACGTCTTCAAAGAAAAACCAGAAAGTCCAGTTGCGTCTTGAAAAAGAACCTTTGGGGTTATACGTACTGATGATACTTTTAAGAATAAAATAAAATATAATAGAATTTTATTGGCCAAGTGTGATTGGACACACAAGGAATTTGTCTTGGTGCAGATGCTCTCAGTGTACATAAAAGAAAAGATACCTTGATCAAGGTACAACATTTACAACACAATTGATGGTCAATATATCAATATAAATCATAAGGATTGCCAGCAACAAGTTATAGTCATACAGTCATAAGTGGAAAGAGATTGGTGATGGGAACTATGAGAAGATTAATAGTAGCAAATAGTTTGACAGTGTTGAGGGAATTATTTGTTTAGCAGAGTGATGGCCTTCGGGGAAAAACTGTTCTTGTGTCTAGTTGTTCTGGTGTGCAGTGCTCTATAGCGTCGTTTTGAGGGTAGGAGTTGAAACAGTTTATGTCCAGGATGCGAGGGATCTGCAAATATTTTCACGGCCCTCTTCTTGATTCGTGCAGTATACAGGTCCTCAATGGAAGGCAGGTTGGTAGCAATTATTTTTTCTGCAGTTCTAATGATCCTCTGAAGTCTGTGTTTTTCTTGTTGGGTTGCAGAACCGAACCAGACAGTTATAGAGGTGGCAAATGACAGACTCAATAATTCCTCTGTAGAACTGGATCAGCAGCTCCTTGGGCAGTTTGAGCTTACTGAGTTGGCGCAGAAAGAACATTCTTTGCTGTCCTTTTTTAATGATTTTTATTATTCCTCTTGAAACAGATTTGACTTTCAAATGTTCCATCTCCCCCTCCCCTGCTCTTTGTGATCCCTGAAACTAACACTAACAACTTCGGATTTGTTGTTAAAATCATTTTTTTAGGTGTCGCTCGATTTGCCAACGGAAGTTGAAGCCTGGGTTTTGACTTTGAGTGACAAGATCCAAGAGCCAATATGTCTGCGACACTCGACTTGGAAAAAGGATGCACGGTGGATGAACTGCTACATGGATGCATTGAAGCCTTTGGTAAGGACGGCAGCTGTTTAATGACGTCATTGCAGATTATTTATTTATTTGTCAAGAACGTATTAGGTAATAAGTATAAACATGGATTGGATGTACAAATTGAAGAAACATTAGGACAGGGATGATAAGCACCCTAGTTCTCTTATGCCCGCCCCTTAATGATGCAATTCTCTGCCCGGTGCCTCTGTTGCAAACTTGCAAGCCGCTTAAGTTGCAATATGTGGCTTCTCTTCCCGGAGGCTGGATTGGAAAACCGTTACGCGAGTCGACGAGAATTCACATAAAGTTCTGAGAAGCAGCTTTTATTTTATTGCGGAAAAGCTGAAAAAAGTCACCATGGAGGAATTCCAGCAACTGCTGGGTCTTTTAAACGCAAACTCTCGTTTTATCATAACCATCATGCTTAATTAAGGGTTACCCGGTCAATGGGATGCAAGTGAAGTTGGAGATTGTGGAACTCATTGCCACTTTAACAGTGATCATAAGTGTGGACAGTAAGATTGGATTTATACATCATTTTTTGATATTGTGTTGTTTTATATTATTATATTTATTATTCTATTCTATTCTATTCTACTCTACTCTACTCTACTCTACTCTACTCTACTCTACTCTACTCTACTCTACTCTACTCTACTCTACTCTACTCTACTCTACTCTACTCTACTCCACTCCACTCCACTCCACTCCACTCCACTCCACTCCACTCCACTCCACTCCACTCCACTCCACTCCACTCCACTCCACTCCACTCCACTCCACTCCATTCTATTCCCTAGTCTATTCTATTCTATTCTAGTCTAGTCTAGAGATAGTCCTCGATTTACGACCACAATCGAGCCCAAAATTTTAGTTGCTAAGCAAGTCAGCTGTTAAGTGAATTTTTCCCCCCATTTTACAACCTTTCTTGCCACGGTTGTTTAGTGAATCGCTGCGGTTGTTAAGGGAATGGGACTTCCCCATTGACTTTGTTGGTCAAAAGTTCGCAAAAGGGGATCACGTGACCCCCAGGACACTGCAGCCGTCGTAAATATGAGTCGGTTGCCAAGTGTTTGAATTTTGATCCCGCGACGATGGAGTACTGCCACGGCTGTAAGTGAGAAATGATCCTAAGGTTGACTCAGCCTTCCATCCTTTATTAAGGTAGGTAAAATGAGGACCCAGATTGTTGGGGGGGCAATAAGTTGACTTTGTAAATATACAAATAGAATGAGACTATTGCCTTACACACTGTAAGCCGCCCTGAGTCTTCGGAGAAGGGCGGGGTATAAATGTAAATTAAAAAAAAAAAGTCACGTTGTATCTTCCAAAGGTCAATAAGCAAATGGTTGTAAGGTGTGAGGACTTACCTGTAACTTTGAAACCTCCTCAGAAGAAGGAGGACTGAAAGAAATGGGTGAAAGAAAGTGCAGGAGAGGCAGACTATGAAAAATTGTGTTTTTAAATCGGAGGGGCCTGCTTTCATCTGGGCTTATACTTCCCCCCCCCCCGCTTTTTTCTTTTTTTGCAGATAATGAGGGCAAGGTCCGTGACCCCCAGCTGGTCCGCATGTTTCTCATGATGCATCCGTGGTACATCCCGTCTTCCGAGCTGGCCGCGAAATTGCTTCAGATATATCCTTTGGACTGGTACCCAGTTCTGTCCCTCCAGTTTCTACTGTGGCGGGCGCTTGTTTCTTAAGTGAACTTAGCCAGGGGTGGGCTTCAAAATTTTTAGCAAGGGGTTCTCTGCCCGTTTGCTGGGTGGGCATGGTGGTGGTGGGCGTGGCCTAGTCAGCCTCCTGCACCGTGGCGGGGCGGGGGGGGGGGCGTTTTTGCCATCACTAGACTCCGGAGACTTTTTTTGAGCCTCTGGGAGGGCGAAAATGGTCTCCCCAGTCTCCGGTGGCTGGAAACGGGCCCATTTCTGGCCTTCCCGAACTTCCGGTAGGCGCCCGATTTCCTATCTGGTGGAGGTAAGATTTTCCCTCGGTACTTGTAGTCAACTTACGACCACAATTAGGATCAGAAATTCTATGTGCTGGTTGCCGAGAGCCGAATTTTGATCATGTGTCCAGTGATGCTGTGATGGTTGTAAGTGTGAGGACCCATGGTAAGTCGCTTTTTCACCGCTGTTGTAACTTTGAGCAGTCACTAAATAAATGGTTGTAAGTGGAGGGGCAATGAACTAGTCTGCATCCTCTTGCTTTGCAGCTGTCCCTTGTTTTTGCAACTGTGATTTTTTTAAAAAATGATTTTTGCATCCTGGTTTAAATTTAAATAATGATTATGATTTTTTTAAAAAAAGATATCTGTTTTTCACTGACCGTAGCAGAATGAGCTCTCCCATGCTTTAGCAAAGAAAAAAAATATGAAAATTTTAAAACGTTGGCCTGTTAAATCCCAAAGCCGTGAGCTAGCGATATTACAGTAATAGAATTTGCTGTATGAATTAAATGGAAAGAGAGACCAGCGTTCTCAAACTGGCTAGCTTGAACATCTCTGGAATACTAAAGCTCTACTCCTGGATCAGAGACTGTCCAGTTTAATTTATTACTTAAATTTTTTTAATATATATTATGACAAAACTTAAGATGTCTGAGCAATGCATGGTGGTTATGTTCGATTGAATTACCATTAAGCGAATAGAATTGGGTAGTTTGTGACTGTTGTGTTGTGACACCCCGGCCCCTCCTCTTATACATTGTGCAATACTCTTCGATTTGATTGGGCAGTGGTTATTCCTGAAAATAACAGAATAACAGACTTGGAGTTGGTAGTCCTTGACATACGACCACAACTGAGCCCAAAATTTATGTTGCTAAGTGAGACATTTGCTAAGTGAGTTTTGCCCCCATTTTATGACCTTTCTTGCCTTTCAGTTGTTAAGTGAATCATTGCAATTGTTAAGTTAGTAAGACTGAATTTAGGTTCCTTCTTGATTTTGCGTGTCAGAAGGTCACCAAAGGGGATCACGTCACCTGCAACCGTCATAAATATGAGTCACTGCAGTTAAGTTAGTAACACGGTCGTTAATTGAATCTGGCTTCCCCATTGACTTGGCTTGTCGGAAGGTCGCCGAAGGGGATCAACCGTCATAAATATGAGCCAGTTGCCAAGGATCTGAATTTTGATCGCATGATCGTATAGATGCTGCAATGGTCGTAAGGGTGAAAAATGGTCATAAGTCACTTTTCCCAGTCACATTGTTAACTTCCAACGCTTACTAAATAAACTGTTGTTAAGTTGAGGACTATCTTGTCGTGTCCCACTCCTCCGCTGACGGCCGGGTCAGGGAAATCCGAATCAGGCGTGCCTCTGCAGCTCTGCCAAAGTCCTAGCAAAGTTCTCAAGGCAGGCAGGAGACCAGAAAGTGACTTCAGCAAGATATGTTTAGACTTTGCCTGACTCAGAGAATGCCAGAAAGCAGATCCTTTATATAGGCCATGGGGTGTGGCTCCATGACTCAGCACTTATCCAGGCCTGCCCCTCCCTTCCTTCTGTCGCCGCCGCCTATCAATTCTTCTGACGCGAGGGTCACTCCAGTCGGCAGCTGTTGGTAATTGACCTTCCTCAGGCTCACATGCTGTGGAGGAGGGGGAGGGGTCTAGTTGCTCCGTTTGCCTGGGCATGGAGCCAGAGCTGGGGGCTGGAGGTATTTCCTCCTCTTCAGCCTGTCTGGGCATGGAGCCAGGGCTGGGGCCGGGAGGCATACTAGGACATTCCTCAGTGTTCAGAAGCAGATAAGAAGGCCCCGGCTGAGGTGAGATTGGACGAGACACAACATATCTGTACTGTTAAGTGATGCAGAGAAATATATATTACTTTTATTTGTTCCTTAATTCTGTCCTGAACTTATCAAGAGTCTCGTGGATCAGAAAACAGCTCCTTGCCAGTTAAGACGTGCCACCTGGTCAGGTGAGCGGCTGGGAATGGTTAAACGTGGTTGTGATATAATATAATATAATGTAATGTAATGTAATGTAATGTAATGTAATGTAATGTAATGTAATGTAATGTAATGTAATATAACATAATATAACAACAGAGTTGGAAGGGACCTTGGAGGCCTTCTAGTCCAACCCCCTGCCCAGGCAGGAAACCCTACACCATCTCAGACAGATGGTTATCCAACATTTTCTTAAAAAATGACAAGCAGGGTAGATAGGTAGGTGTACAACTTTGATGGGAGTGCTGTTTTTTTTGGCTGCTGATCCGTTCATTTGTCCAAAAGTTGCTCCCAAGGGGGCCAACTGAACGTCTTGAGGGAAGTTGTTCTAATCTAGAACAAGCGTCTCCAAACTTGGCAACCTCAAGGCTTGTCAGCTTCGACTCCCAGCATGGCTCGCTAGGGAATTCTGGGAGTTAAAGTCCACAAGTCTTAAACTTGCTAAGTTTGGGGACTCCTATTCTAGTGTGTTGGCCACCATAATGGAAAAAGATCCCTTTTTGTCCTCAGCTCCCCATTTTCTTATGGAATTGAAGTACCACCAACTGTTGTTCCAGAAAGATTGTCTTGATGGGGTTGAAATAGGAAGCGAGTCAACAATTAAAAAAAGATGTCGAGACTCTAGAAAGAGTGCAGAGAAGAGCAACAAAGATGATTAGGGGACTGGAAGCTAAAATATACAAAAAACGGTTGCAGGAACTGGGTATGTCTAGTTTAATGAAAAGAAGGACTAGAGGAGACATGATAGCAGCGTTCCAATATCTCGGGGGCTGCCCCAAAGAAGAGGGAGTCAAGCTATTCTCCAAAGCACCTGAGGGTAGAACAAGAAGCAATGGGTGGAAACTAATCAAGGAGAGAAGCAACTGAGAACTAAGGAGAAATTTCCTGACTCTGAGAACAATTAGCCAGTGGAACAGTTTGCCTCCAGAAATTGTGGCTGCTCCATTACTGGAGGTTTTCAAGAAGAGACTGGACAACCACTTGGGCCTCCTGCTCAAGCAGGGGGTTGGACTAGAAGACCTCCAAGGTCTTTTCCAATTTTATTATTCTACGTTCTAATCCTGGAAGACACTGGATGCCATGTTGGGCTTTTGTACATCAACAAATGTAGGTTTGGAAACTTTCAGCAAGGTAGAACTTGGCCAGCACCTGCAGATGTTTAAGAGAAGATCCACCCCGACTCATCTGAAGATCCAGGATGTATTTTTTTGGGTGGGGAGAGAAGACCCTCACTTTGGGGGTATTAAGTTTCCCCTGTTCATCCTGACAGGTACTGGGTCTCAGCTTTCCCTGCAGAGTTTGACCTCAACCCAGAACTGGCGGAGCAGATCAAGGAGTTGAAGGAACTTCTTGGACGGGAAGGGAGCCGACGACACAGCAACCTGATTGATATCGAGAGCGTGTAGGTAAACGGCAGGACTGGGCTTGTGTGTCCATAACTCTGCTTCCGATCCTCCCGCAACACTTCCAGTTTGTTTAGGACAACTTTTGGCTGGGGTGAATTCCTGATCCAGCAAATGTGATTCGTTGTGAGAGGAATAGGACGGATTGTTGGCGTTTGAGTGGCTCTGTATTTATTTATTTGTTAAGTTTATTTGCTGCCTATCATGGCGTGGGGATTCTAGGCGGCTTACAACAATAAAAAGGAAAGTGAACAGAAGAGAAGTGAGATAATAGAAGAATACAATAAAGGTATCCAAACTTGGCCATTTTAAGACTTGTGGACGTGAATTCCCAGAATTCCTCAGTCAGCATGAATTCTGCGAGTTGAAGTCCACAAGTCTTAAAGTGGCCAAGGTTGGAGACCCCTGTGATAAACAATGAAAAAGAACATAGCAATAACAATAGCACCTAGACTTATATACCGCTTCACAGTGTTTTTACAGCCCTCTTTAAGCAGTTAACAGAGTCAGCCTCTTGCCCACAACAATCTGGGTCCTCATTTTACTGACCTCGGAAGGAAGGTTGAATCAACCTTGAGCTGGTCAGGACTGAACTGCTGGCAGTGGGCAGGGTTAGTCTGCAATCCTGCATTCTAACCACTGGGAGGGAGGGAGGGAGGGAGGGAAGGAGGGAGGGAGGGAGGGAGGGAGGGAGGAAGGAAGGAAGGAAGGAAGGAAGGAAGGAAGGAAGGAAGGAAGGAAGGAAGGAATAGCAATAGCACCTAGACTTATATACCGCTTCACAGTGCTTACCAGCCCTCTCTAAGCAGTTTACAAAGTCAGTCTCTTGCCCCCAACAATCTGGGTCCTCATTTTACCGACCTCGGAAGGATCAAAGGCTGAGTCGCAGCTATCCACTTATGCAGGAATCCGGAAATGCCATAAGATTTTAGTTTTAGAAGTAGCTTGTCATGTACCACTGAATCGAAGGCTTTACAGAAGTCTATAGAAATTGCATTGATAGATTTACCCTGGTCGAGTTTTGAAGTCCATACGTTT
This sequence comes from Ahaetulla prasina, assembly GCF_028640845.1. Taxonomy (NCBI): domain Eukaryota; kingdom Metazoa; phylum Chordata; class Lepidosauria; order Squamata; family Colubridae; genus Ahaetulla; species Ahaetulla prasina. The sequence goes on from NC_080555.1 coordinate 8,715,882, forward strand.
TTGCAGTGTAATAGTTGCAGATTGCAGGACCATTTTTTTCTAAAGCCAAATTGCTTGTTAGAGAGTAGGTTGTTAGTCTCTAAGTAGAGGGTAGTGGATTGGGTTATGATTGATTCCATGACTTTGCAGATGACACAAATTAATGAGATTGGTCTGTAATTATCAACTAGGCTGGGGTCACCCTTTTTGAAGATAGGGATGACCGTGGCTAGTGACCATAAGTTAGGTAAGGAGCTGGTTCTGAAAGATATTTCGTAGATTATGCTAAGTGGTTCTGCTATGGTGGTTGAGAGCTTCTTTAGGAAGTAGGCACGTAATCCATCAGGGCCAATAGATAGAGATGGTTTTAGGTTGCGTAGTGCCTTTTCAACGGCAACTTCTGTGAAATCGACATGTAGTAGATCATTGTGAGTAGTTGTGGTACAATTGGGAAATGAAGGTCATGAGCCATTGCTGTTTACAAAGACTGAACCGAAGAATGTGTTGAAGAGGTTGGTCTTAACGCAGCGGTTCTCAACCTGTGGGTCGGGACCCCATTGGGGATCGAATGACGATTTGCCAGGGGTCGCCTAAGACCATTGGAAATATGGGAAGTATACTTGCGAGTTGAAGAATCACGCTCCAATGGTTGACTCCACAAGCCAGCTGCAGGCTCTTCAAATCGCTAGCCAAATTCGGCTTCAGGCGCGATGAATTAAAAAAGAGAGAAATCTTTGCTCTGAGGTCTCTCTCTCAAGCCAGCTGCAATCACTCCCCATTGCTAGCCTAATCTGGCTTCAGGCGCGATAAACTTAATAGGGGAGGAGTCTCCGCTTTAATGCCTCCGTCCTCAAGGCAATCGCAAGCAGTTCAGATCGCTAGCTAATACGGCTTCAGGCGCGATAAATTCAAAACTAAAATAATTTTATGGTTGGGGTCGCCACATCGTGGGGAATTGTATTAAAGGGGTCACAGCACTATAAAGGTTGAGAACCACTGCCTTAACAGTTTCATCATTACAGTCTTTCCCGCTGGGTCCTTTTAGTAGTGGGATGGATCTTGAGTCTTTAAGTTTGTTGTTTACGAAATTGTAGAAGGTCCGGGTGGATTTAGTGCGTATTAGGTTTTCCTCTTGTTTGCTGTGATAACTGATGCATTCTGATTTTATCTGTCAGCATATGGTTTTGTAGCGACTTTTGAAGTTAGCTAAGTAGCCAGTTTCGTTTTTGCACCAAAGAGGTTTGGTTTTTTTTGGTCTGAAGCTTCCTTATTGTTATGGATAATTTATTTTTCCTGGTTTGGGGGGTTATTAGTGGTACGTATAGTTTGATGATTCTTTTGACTTCTTGCAAAAAAATGTTATAATGGTCTTCGGCAGTGACGCAGCCAGTGAATAGAGTTTGCCAATCAAGAGATGAAAGGTCATCGATTATGAGATCTTAGTTGGCTTTTCTAAAGTTATACTTTGGGATTCCGTCATTATGATTGTCTATGTGAGGACGTAAGTTGAGATAAAAGTCTATCATGTTATGGTCACTGTTGGAAAAGGGTTCTTTTATTTGTAGTCCATAAATTGAATTCAAACTGTTGCAGAAGATGAGATCAAGGCAGTTGTTGAGTCTAGCGCAGGGGTGAAATCCAGCAGGTTCTGACCGGTTCTGGAGAACCGGTAGCGGAGATTTTGAGCAGTTCGGAGAACCGGTAGTGGAAATTTTGAGTAGTTCAGAGAATCAGCAAATACCAGCTCTGGCTGGCCCCAGAGTGGGGTGGGAATGGAGATTTTGCAATATCCTTACCCCAGGAGTGGGGAGGGAATAAGGATTTTGCAGTATCCTTCCCCTGGAGAGGGGTGGGAATGGAGATTTTGCAGCAGGGCCTCTGGTGGCTCAGCAGACTAAGTCTGTCTGTTATTAACACAGCTGCTTGCAATTACTGCAAGTTCAAGTCCCACCAGGCCCAAGGTTGACTCAGCCTTCCATCCTTTATAAGGTAGATAAAATGAGGACCCAGATTGTTGGGGGCAATAAAAGTTGACTTTGTATATAATATACAAATGGATGAAGACTATTGCTTAACACAATGTAAGCCACCCTGAGTCTTCGGAGAAGGGCGGGATATAAATGCAAATTAAAAAAAAAAGTATCCTTCCCCTGCCACGCCCACCAAGCCACGCCCACAAAACTGGTAATTTAAAAAAATGGATTTCACCACTGGTCTAATAGAATAGAATAGAATAGAATTTTATTGGCCAAGTGTGATTGGACACACAAGGAATTTGTCTTGGTGCATATGCTCTCAGTGTACATAAAAGAAAAGATACCTTCATCAAGGTACAACATTTACAACACAATTGATGATCAATATATCAATATAAATCATAAGGATTGCCAGCAACAAGTTATAGTCATACAGTCATAAGTGGAAGGAGATTGGTGATGGGAACTATGAAACGATTAATAGTAGTGCAGATTCAGTAAATAGTCTGACAGTGTTGAGGGAATTATTTGTTTAGCAGAGTGATGGCCTTCGGGAAAAAACTGTTCTGGTGTCTAGTTGTTCTGGTGTGCAGTGCTCTATAGCGTCGTTTTGAGGGTAGGAGTTGAAACAGTTTATGTCCAGGATGCGAGGGATCTGCAAATATTTTCACATATAATATATATGTGAAAATTTCAAATATAATATATGTTATTAGTTACTAGTTGATCTACTCCCAGATTAGTTACAGCATTATGCAGGGAAGAAGGGGGAGGTAGATAGTTGTGGGGAAACAAACCCAGTCAGAACATTGTACAAACTCAGGAAGTAGGTTAATTCAGTAACTAAGTTAAGCAGATTGGGCAGAAACCTAGTCAGTTGGCTTGGACTCTGCAGATATTAAGGTAAGGGATGCTTCAGGTAAGCTAATATGGCTGACGTTTTTGGTTATTATTCTGGTTGATTGGTTTCCCCCCCCCCTTTTTGAGTTGTTGAATTCAGGGTGGTTTTCTCTTTTGGGGGTTCCTCTATCCAGCCCGACTTACAAGTGGAAGAGACAAGTGACCCAGCGTCACCCCGTTGCACAGAAGAAGCGCAAGATGTCCCTACTTTTTGACCACCTGGAGTCAGGAGAGCTGGCAGAACATCTCACCCACCTTGAATACCGCTCCTTCAGCAAAATCCTGGTGAGTGCATGGGTGGGTGGGAGAAGAGGACCCCAGCTCCCATCATCCTTAGCCAGAAAGGCTCTGATTGCGATTCCCTAAAGGCCAAGTAGAGCAGTGGCCTCAGAAAATACAGGTAGTCCTTGACTTATGACTACAGTTGAGCTCAACATTTATGTTGCTAAGTGAGACATTTGTTGTTGTTTTTTTTCATAAAAAAGTTTTATTTTTACAATCATGTCAAACAACTCATCCAATGTACAGTTATATACAATTAGTCGGGCTTGCCCAGTCACCACCCCCCTTTTTAACACTCTTCCCTCTTCTACCTTCTTTTACTTTCCTAACCTTCCTCTCCTTCTCTTATCTACATCCTCTCCTCCCTCCACCCTACACCTTCCTTCTCCCTCTTCTACCCCTCTTCCTTCCTCTTCTCCTCTTTCCTACCTCCTACTCTCTCCTCTTTTCTCCCTCCCCACCGTTCTAAAATGGTAACTGGGCAGACCCGACCCTACATTAATTATATTTATACATCTTCAATAATCCCTGTACATTAACCATCACTCCATCTCTAGCCTCAACCCCCCAATTCCCTCCCCTTACCCCCACCCCCACCCGACTTCCCAGAACAAAATGCAGGGTATCAAAACTAACAATCATAATCTAAAATAATTCCTAAATTATAATCTCTAGTCACTCCACACTTAATCACACTCTCAATTCCCCTCTCCTTCAGAAATATATCTAATACATAAGTGAGACATTTGTTAAGTGAGTTTTGCCCCGTGTCACGTTCTTTCTTGCTACCGTTGTTAATTCAGTCACACGGTTGTTAAGTGAATCTGGCTTCCCAAGTGGCTTTGCTTGTCAGAAGGTCGCAAAAGCGGGATCACGTGACCCTGTTGGGACAGCGCAACCGTCATAAATAGGAAACAGTCGCCAAGCATCCGGATTTTCATGATGTGAGCATTGGGGATGCTGCCACGGCTGTAAGTGTGAAAAACCTTACGTTCATAAGCCACTTTTTTAAAAAAGAGATCATAAGTCACTTTTTTTCCATCCCGTTGTAACTTTGGAACGGGTACTAAATGAACTGTTGTAAGTCCAGGACTACTGTACTTGTTCTGATCTAGGCTCCCTTAAAAAGCAGGAAGCAGAATCTTGGTCCCGCACGACTGTGAATTCCTTTCATTCACAGTCAGCAAGGCCCGTCCAAACAGTCTTTCAAAGGAATATTTATCAACACAGACCTTATCTCGCTTGGAAAGCTGCCATGTCAATAGTTTCCAAACTCAGGGCTAGACAAAACTTGGCACAGAGTCTCTTAGAGTCACAAACAGAACTTTCCACTCTTGAAACGACCGAACAAACCAATTGTTTCCTGCAAAAGCCCCCTCCCCATTTGCTCCTCTTTTGTTTCCTCTGGGAGGGGCCAATCACCTCCAAGGTGTGGCTTTACTCCCAGGTCGACCCTGCTTTCTTAGTTGTGCTTGTCTTCTGGCAGCTCTGTGCATGCGCACACTGGGAACAGGCTCCAGCTGCTTCTCTGCCTCACTGTTGTCTATCTCCCGCTCTGCCTCCGACGCAGAGCCCTCGTCCGAGCTTTCCCCAGCCCCCAGGACTGGCCCAAGTTCCTCCCCAACCTCCTCACTGTCCGACTCTGCTGCCACTTTGAGAATAGCACAAGCCTTGGAGACATCTCCAGAACTTCTCCTTCCTCCAGCGGTGATCCCCCCTCTCTCTTCCTGAGCCCTGAAAGCTCCTCTCCTTATTTTCCCAGTTCCAGGATTACCACAGTTTTGTGATGCACGGATGCACAGTGGACAACCCGGTCCTGGAGAGGTTCATCACTCTCTTCAACAGCGTCTCCCAGTGGATTCAGCTGATGGTGCTTAGCAAGCCCACCGCTCAGCAGCGGGCCCAAGTCATCACCCGCTTCGTCATGGTGGCCCAGGTGAGATTTCCAGCCCTTGCACCATCATTTCCGCCGCCATCTTTTTTTTCCTTGGGTTGCCTTTGCAGGGAGTCACTGGACTTAAAGAACTCCAGCTGAGGCCAAAGTTTCTGTTGCTTCACGAGCTAGTTGTTAAGTGAGTCACAGCCGCTTTTACGACCTGTCTTGTCACGGTGGTTAAGTGAATCACCGCAGTTTTTAAGCGCATGGCACCGTCAGTAAGCGAATCTGGCTTCCCCCAATGACTTTTTGCTTGTTGGAAAACCGGTTGGGAAGGTTGCAAATGATGATCACGGGATCCTAAGCCACTGCGATGTTAACACTTCCCAGGTTGCCAAGCCACCCAAATTTTGATCGTGTGATCATGGGGATGCTGCAAACTATCCTAAGGGCTAATCGCTTTTTTCAATGGGGCGTTCTGGGAGTTGAAGTCCACACACCTATCGTAAAATTGCTGAGAAACGCTATTCTCTGCTGTTAGGTTGTATTCCAGCACCCCCAGAGTTATAATCAATCAATCAATCAATCCAAATAGAGCTGGAAAGGACCTTGGAGGCCTTCTAGTCCAGCCCACTACTCAAGCAGGAGACCCTATACCTATGGTGGCAAACCTCTGGCACGTAGCACCCTCTCTGTGGGCACGCAAGCCGTTGCTCCGCTGCGCATGTGTGCGCACCTCCCGCCAGCCAGCTGGTCTTCAGGTCTCTGCCACACATGGACCGGGGGGGTGCACAAACATGCGAGGGGACACGTGCAGGGGGGCATGCATGCACGGGGGGATGGGATGCATGCATGGGAGCCGCATGCGCATTGTATTTTGGGGGTTCGGGCGTGCACGCATTTGCGCACACATGCAGTTTGGGCATTTGGTCAGGAAAAGGTTAGATATCACTACCCTATAGCATTTCAGACAGGTGGCTGTCAAGTCTCTTCTTTAAAACCTCCAGTGATGAAGCACCCACAACTTCTGGTGGCAAGCTGTTCCACTGGTCTCTTGGATTGCAAAGCCCAGAACTCCACTTTTGGACTGGGTTGGCTGGGAATGATGGAGGCTTAGTAGGATTCAATTACCGAAATTAACAAACAACATCTTTTCGAACCACGTTTCCTGTCTCATCTCACCTTTTTTAACAGAAGGTCCTGAGCTGAGCCAGAAACCAGTTGGGTCCACCCAAGACCCTTGATCAGGCCGAGATAAGTTTGAGTCTGTAGCGTGATCCTCTTCCATGATCTTAGCATGTAGTATGAAGCAAGGCTCCTGGAGCTGCAACGTTTGTGTCCTTTTGAGTTCTTGATAAAAACAGGATTAGCAGCAGGTTTTTTTGGCAGGGGTAAGAAATTTTCCTGTCATCTGAGATGGCACCGGTTGGAATAAAAATAGTATAAACCTAATAAATACCAAATCACTAAATTAAGTGACCAGGAACAAGTGCCCAGATTTCATATTTTGGGCTGTGCTCCTCTAGCTCTTTCAAAGCAGAAAGGGGTGACGGGGGGAACGGACATTTATTTTTAGCTGGGGACTTTGTGTTATTGTTGTTATTATTTTTATTAGGTTCTCAAGATGTGCAGTGAGGACAGCCCAGTTGCTAACCCCATTTCAAGGCAGCTGAAAGGAATAATTTTAACATTAATAATTTTAAAGGAGATTATTAGTTTTAAAGGAATAATTAGTTAACTGGACCGAAGCTTAACCCACTTCATTTTTTAGGCATACAAACACACACACACACAGACACACAAACTCCAATTTGTTAAGTTAAAAGATCTCCTGCTGCAATCTCTTCATGTTTTGCTACCAACATTTGGCAGGGTAGTTTGCTGCAAAAATAGGCTGGGGACCATACATGGTTTGTGTTGTGTTTGTGTGTGTGTGTTTGATGATTATGGGTTGCTCACGCTGCTTCTGAACCCAGCAGGATCTGTTGCTGCAAGCTTGCAAGCCCTTCTTTCATTTTTCCTGGCAAACACAAATTAAAGTATTTGCTTTCCAAGTTTGTTATAATTTTAGCAGTGACGTCTTTCTCTCTGCCTCTCTCTTTCCTAATCCCCTAATGGCTCTCCGCTCTTTCTGGCCAAGTGTTTTTCAACCTTAACCACTTATAAAACCGGTATGCTGGCTGGGGAATTCTGGGAATTAAAGACCACGTATTTTAGTGTTGCTAAGCTTGAGAAAAACTGCATTAAGTTGTCTGTTATTTTAAGATCAGACTCAGACTGCTAATTCAGTCTGTTATTAACAGCAGCTGCCTGCAATTACTGCAGGTTCTAGTCCCACCAGGCCCAAGGTTGACTCAGCCTTCCATCCTTTATAAGATAGGTAAAATGAGGACCCAGATTGTTGGGGGCAATAAAAGTTGACTTTGTATATAATATACAAATAGAATGAAGACTTGCTAACGTAGTGTAAGCCGCCCTGAGTCTTCGGAGAAGGGCGGAATATAAATGCAAATAATAATTAAAAAAAAAGATCAGGGAAAAGCATGCAAGGGCCCCGCACACAGGTGAATGTGTGTGGCTGGCTGGCTGGATAGATGGATGGAAAGATAGACAGCAAATATATAGCGAGATAGAGAGATGATAGATACATAGATGATAGATAAATGATAGCTGTATAATATGATTTCTGTAATAGAGTTGTTAAAGTTTGGAATGCCCTACAAGATTTTTGTCTCAGCTACAAATTTTCATAGTTTCGGTCACAAATTGACTTCTGTGGACGTCATACGTAAGCGGACAGTAGAGGGGGCATGCGTAAGTGCACTAATGCAGGGGTCACCAACCTTTCGGACCTCAGGGACCACTAAATTCATAATTTTAAATCCCACGGACCACTAATAAGAATTTTTTAAAAAGATAAATAGTATTTAGTGCAATATTAAAAAATTGCAAATAATTTTTCTGCGGACCACCAAAATTTTCTCGTGGACCGCCAGTGGTCCACGGACCGCTGGTTGGTGACCACTGCACTATTGTGCCTATCGTCCCTGTCACTGTATTTTTATTTTCTTATTCTTGTTCTCGTTTTTGTTTGACAATAAATAAATAAGTAAATAAGTAAAGTAAAGTAAACAAATAAATAAATAAATAATAGGATAGCTAGCTAGATAATAGATATATTGTTGTTGGTCGTGACCCCATGGACAACATTCCTCTAGGCCTTCCTATCCTCTACCATCCTCTGGAGTCCACTGAAGCTCCCGCCGACTGCTTCAGTGACTCCATCCAGCCACCTCGTTCTCTGTCGTCCTCTTCTTCTTCTTTTGTCCTCCATCGTTCCCAGCATGAGGCTCTTCTCCAGGGAGTCCTTCCTTCTCATTAGGTGGCCAAAGGATTTGAGTTTCTTCTTCAGGATCTGGCCTTCGAAAGAGCAGTCAGGGTTGATCTCCTCTAGGACTGACCGGTTAGATCGCCTTGCAGTCCAAGGGACTCGCAGGAGTCTTCTCTAGCACCAGAGTTCAAAGACCTCCATTCTTTGGCGCTCAGCCTTCCTTATGGTCCAATAGATACATAGATGATAGAAAAAGGATGGATGGATGGATGGATGGATGGATAGCTCTTTCTGACCCAGAGTTTCTCAATCTTAACCATTTTAAGACTGGTGGACATCAACTCCCCTGGGAGTTGAAGTCCACAGCTCTTAAAGTAGCTATCGTTGAGAAACGCTGCAAATTTGGTTTAGAGCTATTTCGACGGCCCAGAATAACTCAGAACTTGAGTTCAACAGGGCTGCAAGTTGTGTTATTTTCTAAAAAGCTCTGTGGCCCTTAGTAAGATTTACTGGTGTATTTAAAAAAAACAATAACAAAACCCAGCATGTTCGGCTGGTCTCTGTGCACTGAATGGTGTAAAGTTTGCAGCATCCATTTTTGGCAAAATGATTTTCTTTGAACAGCAAGAGAGAAGGGAAGGTAACAAACATTAATTCTATGATTATAGATTTTTTTTTTAAAAAAAGTACAGGTAGTCCTCGATTTATAACCATTAATTTAGAGACCGTTACAGAGTTACAACAGGACTGAAAAAAGTGACCTAGGATCAATTTTTTTCACACTTACGGCTGTTGTAACATCCCCGTGATCCACTTAACAACCGCATTGCTAACTTAACAACTGCAGTGATTCACCTAACAACAGGTCATAAAATGGGTCAAAACTCGCTTAACAACGGTCTCACTCACTCAATATAAAATTTGGGCTCAGTTGTGGTTGTGTGTTTCCTGCGAGAGCTCCGTTCAGGGGCAGCTGTTAGCTGATCGCGGGTGACTGAAGCAAACCCAAAGCAGGAGCCGAGCGGAAGGGAGACCACAGGGAAGGCTGAAGGAGGGAGTGGGGTGTGATGGTGGTACCCACGTTGATTGCATCAGCTCCCCTTGCCTTCCCCTCCTACCTCTGCCCCCTTCGGCTCAGTGGCTAAGACACTTAAGCTTGTCAATCAGAAAGGTTGGCAATTCGGCGGTTCGAATCCCTAGTATGGTTCTTCTCCTGCGTGAGAAGGGTGGTTGGACTAGATGACCTCCAAGGTCCTGTCGTGTCCCACTCCTCCGCTGATGGCCGGGTCAGGGAAATCCGAATCAGGCGTGCCTCTGCAGCTCTGTCAAAGTCCTAGCAAAGTCCTCAGGGCAGGCAGGAGACCAGAAAGTGACTTCAGCAAGATATGTTTAGACTTTGCCTGACTCAGAGAATGCCAGAAAGCAGATCCTTTATATAGGCCATGGGGTGTGGCTCCATGACTCAGCACTTATCCCGGCCTGCCCCTTCCTTCCTTCTTTTGACGCCGCCTATCAATTCTCCTGACGCGAGGGTCACTCCAGTCTGCAGCTGTTGGTAATTGACTTTCCTCAGGCTCACATGCTGTGGAGGAGGGGGAGGGGTCTAGTTGCTCCGTTTGCCTGGGCATGGAGCCAGAGCTGGGGGCTGGAGATAATTCCTCCTCTTCAGCCTGTCTGGGCATGGAGCCAGGGCTGGGGCTGGGAGGCATACTAGGAAATTCCTCCGTGTTCGGAAGCAGATAAGAAGGCCCTGGCTGTGGTGAGATCGGACGAGACACAACAGGTCCCTTCCAACTCTGTTGCTGTTTACCTCCCCTCCCCCTTTGCAGAGGCTTCTCCATCTGCAAAATTTCAACACCCTGATGGCCGTGATCGGCGGGCTGGGCCACAGTTCCATCTCTCGCCTAAAGGAGACCCACAGCTTTGTGAGTCCAGAGACAACAAAGGTAAAGGAACAAAGCAGGGGTGAAATGTAAAATTTGTTACTACCGGTTCTGTGGGCGTGGCTTGGTGGGTGGGTGGGGTAATGTGACTGGGTGGGCGTGGCCAACTTTTTTTTTTTTTTACTTTGGAAAGCATTTTTTCTACAACCTCTTCGGCCGAAGAGGTTGTAGAAAAAATGCTTTTCAAAGGCTCTGACGATCCCAGCTGAGTTGCCTGATCATCAGAGGCTTTTTTTTGTTTGTTTTACTTTTAAAAGCATTTTTTCGGCCGAAGAAAAAATTGCTTTTAAAAGTAAAACAAAAAAAAAGCCTCTGATGATCGCACGGCTCAGCTGGGCATGGAGGGGGGGTTGTCAGGGATTTTTGCTACCGGTTCTCCAAACTACCTGCCGCCATCGCTACCGGATCGGGAGATCCGGTCCGAACCTGGAGCATTTCACCCCTGGAACAAAGATGTGTATATTTATTTATTTATTTTATTAATTTTTTTTTTTATACCGCCCTTCTCCCGAAGGACTCAGGGCGGTGTACAGCCAAAGATAAAACACGAAATATATACAATTAAAACATTTAAAACATAGCAAATTACAAAAAGGCTGATAATTAAAAAAATTAGTTTTAAAATTTTAGAAATATTAATAAAACCCCGAATTAAAATTTAACACTATTATGCCAGTCCCGCTTGAATGAATAAGTGTGTTTTTAGCTCACGACGGAAGGTCCGAAGATCAGGCACTTGACGTAGGCCAGGGGGAAGTTCGTTCCAGAGCGTCGATGCTCCCACAGAGAAGGCCCTACTCCTGGGGGCTGCCAGCCGACACTGTTTGGCAGACGGCACCCTGAGGAGACCCTCTCTATGAGAGCGTACGGGTCGGTGGGAGGCATACGGTAACAGCAGGCGGTCTCGTAAGTACCCGGGTCCTAAGCCATGGAGCGCTTGGGGGGGGCAGAGGGAGAACCAGGTGCTGAGACCAACAAGTAGGACCTAGACCAGAGGACCAAGGGGTTTGGCATAGGATGTCAGAAAGGGTGACTGGGTGAGACAGGGAGAAACCTGGAGCCTTTCCTTGCTCCAGTTTTTGGAAAAATATTCCTCACAACCAAAATAGCGGTACCTATGACTTAAGGCGGGCCTGGAGGCATTCGAGAGGAAATGCGTGGGCTACCTGCCAGACTGTCCGAGGGCTGGACTAGATGACTTCGGGGGTCGCTTTCCAGCTCAGCTCTGATAACAGGAATGAATGCCGGCCAAGAGGAATAATTGGATTATTTGGGTGGGGAGCTGACTCTGGGCGGCTCCCAACTGTTGAAACAAACAGCAATCCGGTTTTTTTTTTTTAAAAGCAGTTTTAAAAAACGATATACAAAGATATATCAAGAACTATCCATCACTGCTTTGAAAGAAATAGCAAGGAAGGGGAGAGAAAACCCCACCCCTTTGTAAAGACGACGGCTACTTGTTTTATCCTCTCTCTTGCGAGAATAATTCATTCGTGAGTTTTAAGGAGGGTATTGCCCATGAGGTCTAGTCACTTGATTCTATTTGTGGGATTTCTGTTTGTTATAATGAATATTATAAGGGTGGGATGAAAATAAATAAATAAAATGAAATTTTAAAAAAAGGACCTGCTGTGGTGTTCTATGCCTCGTTTCTTCGCCAGAGTTTTCCATCCAAGGCTGTGTTTTTCCCCCAGCCGTGCTGAGTTTTCTCCCGCAAACAGAATCAAGTGACTAGTCCTCATGGGCAATGCCCTCCTCAAAGCTTCGTTAGCAGAGACTCAACTTCTCCCCTCGCTCGGTTGCAGGTCTGGGAGTCGCTGTTAGAGTTGCTGTCCTCGGCAGGGAATTACAGCCGCTACCGGCGGTGTTTTGCGGAGTGTGTGGGCTTCAAGTTCCCCATCTTAGGAGTCCATCTCAAGGACCTGGTGGCCGTCCACGTGGCCCTTCCCGACTGGCTGGACCGGATGCACTCCCGCCTGAATGGCAATAAGATGCAGCAGCTGTTTAGCATCCTCAGCGACCTGGCCATGGTTCAAAGCATCCGCCCGCCGTTCGAGGCGAACCCCGACCTTCTCAACCTGCTCATGGTAAGATCCTCCAGCCCAGGGGTCTCCAACCTGATGTCGTGTCCCACTCCTCCGCTGACGGCCGGGTCAGGGAAATCCGAATCAGGCGTGCCTCTGCAGTTCTGCCAAAGTCCTAGCAAAGTCCTCAGGGCAGGCAGGAGACCAGAAAGTGACTTCAGCAAGATATGTTTAGACTTTGCCTGACTCAGAGAATGCCAGAAAGCAGATCCTTTATATAGGCCATGGGGTGTGGCTCCATGACTCAGCACTTATCCAGGCCTGCCCCTCCCTTCCTTCTGTTGCCTCCGCCTATCAAGTCTTCTGACGCGAGGGTCACTCCAGTCGGCAGCTGTTGGCAATTGACCTCCCTCAGGCTCACATGCTGTGGAGGAGGGGGAGGGGTCTAGTTGCTCTGTTTGCCTGGGCATGGAGCCAGAGCTGGGGGCTGGAGGTATTTCCTCCTCTTCAGCCTGTCTGGGCATGGAGCCAGGGCTGGGGCCGGGAGGCATACTAGGAAATTCCTCCGTGTTTGGAAGCAGATAAGAAGGCCCCGGCTGTGGTGAGATCGGACGAGACACAACACCTTGGTCCCTTTAAGACTTGTGGACTTCAAGTCCCAGAGTCCCTCAGCCAGCAAAGCTCCCAGGGTTCCTCAGCCAGCAAAGCAAAGCTGGCTGAGGGACTCTGGGAGTTGAAGTCCACAAGTCTTAAAGGGACCAAGGTTCGAGACCCCTGCTCCAGCCAGTTTCTCCTGGAGCTCCTCGGTAAATATTCTCTTTGTATATGTATAGGTAGTCCTCGACTTACAATGGTTCATATAGTAACCATTCAAAGTTACAACGGCACCGAAACCGTTTCTATGACCGTTGTCTGTGACTTATGACCGTTTCTCGCACTTAACAACCGTTGCAGCATAGTCCCCATAGTCACCTGATCAAAATGCGAATGCTTCGCCGCTGGCTCATATTTATGACGGTTGCAGTGTCCCCTGGGGTGGGGGCGGGGTCACGTGATTCCCCCTTTGTGACTTTCTGGCAAGGAAAGTCAACGCGGGAGTCAGATTCACTTAAGAACCGTGTTGCTAACTTACTAACTTGCAGGGATTTACTTAACGCCTGTGACAAGAGAACCCCGGTTGCGTTTTATTAATTTAACAGCCGCGGGGATTCACTTAGCAACTTGTCAAGAAAGGACGTAAAATGGGGCAAAACCAGGGGTGAAATTCACTCACCTCCCCTAACCAGTTCACCAGTGTGCATGCGCTCTGTGCGTGAGCAAAGCCTTCTGCGCATCCGCAGAGGCGTAAAATGTCGCAAAAAAAGTGACGTCATGATGTCCATACCGGTGGGCGGAGCCTCCCACAGTTCGCCCGAGCCGGATAGAACCGGCTAAATTTCACCACTGGACAAAACTCACTTAACAAATCTCTTGCTTGGCCACGGAAATTAGGGGGTCAATTATGATCGTAACTTGAAAAGACTACTTTTAAATATAATTTGAAAAATACTCACTTTTGGAGAGTAGGAAGGGATCTGTTGATAGCTCCTTATTCTGACTTCGGTGTGTTTCTATGCTTGTTTGTGGCCATAATGAAGTTTTGATTGATTGATCGATCGATTCTCTTTCCTGTAGGTCTCCCTGGATCAATACCAAACAGAAGAGGAGATTTATCAACTTTCTTTGCAACGCGAACCCCGAAACAAGTCTACGGTACGTGCGTGTATTTCAAGTCCCATCATGTGGATACAGGTAGTCCTCGACTTATGACCGTAACTGAGCCCCAAATTTCAAGTGCTAAGGGAGACAGCTGTTAAGTGAGCTTCGAATCATTTTACAACCTTTCTTGCCACAGTTGTTAAGTGAATCACTGCAGTTGTTAAATTAGTAACAGGATTGTTAAGTGAATCTGGCTTCCCTCATTGACTTTGCTTGTCAGAAGATAATAAAAGTGACCGCCGGACGCAGCAACGGTCATAAGTATGAGCGAGTTGCCAAGCGTCTGAATTTTGACCACATAACCATGGAGATACTGCAACGGACATAAACTGGAAAAACTTAAGTCATAACTTAAGTCACTTTTTTTCAGTGCCGTTGTAACTTCGAACGGTCACTAAACGAATGGTCGTAGGTTGCTTTGAGTCGCTCCATGATGTCTCTTTCCAATTCTGGAAAAACTGATTCCGTTCTTCCGTTTTCTTCCTCTTCTCCTCTCCAGCCTTCCAGCCCCACATTCTCTAGCCCACCGCCCCAGCCCGTTATGATCGAGGAGTGGGCCTCCGTGCCCAAACCGAAGCCGGACCAAGCAGTTGTGCGCAAACACATCGAGAAGATGGTGGAGGTAGGAAACCCAACCAGGATACCTGGAATACGGAGTGGGTGTTTCTGTGGGGTGGTATCTGCAGATGTATTTCATGCATAATTCATTCAAGATCTTCCCTGCCCATTAGCACATCGGTAAGATTCTTGGAAAATATGAGTCAGTTCTGCAGAATAATTGTCTGTTGGATAATTCTATGTTAAATCATTCTGCACAGCTGAGCCTTCCCCAGCTGGATACCTTCCATATATGAAGATGCTGAGTCCCAAAATTCCATAGATAGGACCCCTCTGATTTTGAGTATTCAGCCGTAGGGAAGGAAAGGAAATTGAAAAAAGCCACGATCCTTAAATTTGTGTCCAAGAGCCACCACAGTGGGTTCTATGCAGTGGTGGGATTCAGCCAGTTCGCACCACTTCGCGAGAACCGGTTGTTAACTTTCTGAGCAGTTTGGCAAACTGGTTGTTGGAAGAAATTATTAGGGCAGAGAACTGGTTGTTAAATTACTTGAATCCCACCACTGGTTCTATGGTGGTTCATGTCTTAACAGAATAACATTTGGAAGAGACCTTGGAGGTCTTCTAGTCCAGTGGTCACCAACCGGTGGTCTGTGGACCACTGGTGGTCCGCGAGAAAATTTTGGTGGTCCACAGAAAAATTATTTGCATTTTTTTATATTGCATTAAATACTATTTATCTTTTCAAAAAATTCGTATTAGTGGTCCGTGGGATTTAAAATTATGAAAATTATGAATTTAGTGGTTGGTGACTCCTGTTGTAGTCCAACCCACTGCTCAAGCAGGAGACCCCATAACATTTCTGACAAATGGATGTCCAATCTCTATTTAAAAGCCTCCAGCGATGGCGCACCCCCAATTCCTGGGGGCAAGCCGTTCCACTAGTTAATTGGAAATTTCTCCTTAATTCTAGGTTGCTTCTTTCCGTGATAATTTTCAGTCACAATAGAGCTGGAAGGGAGCTTGGAGGTCATCCAGTCCAACCCCCTTCTCAAGCAGGAGACCCTATATCATTTCAGCACCCACAACTTCTGGAGAGAAGTCATTCGATTAATTAATTGTTCTGACTGCCAGAAAGTTTTTTTCTTAATTCAAAGTTGCTTGATTAGTTTCCATCGTTTCTTGTTTTGCCCTCTGATGCTTTGGAATGTTGGAAGAAATATCCATCTGGGTTCAGTTCCAAGTGGGGACAAAGACACTGGAAACATGGAGGCTGCTTGGAAAGATGGTTTAATGGTGGTCAGGATCACATGGCTTGAGTTCCTGAACAGAAAAGGGCTGAGATCCTGTGTGCTCCCTGGCTTTATGCTTTTTCTGAGCTTTGAACTTTCTGGGGCACAGGAAGAGTACCCTGATTGGCTGTCAAACTCCCAGGTGGTCTAGGGGTCTTAGCTAACATTGTAGGTTGTCCCTCAAGCTAGCCTGAGCCTTGCCATGTGGTGAGTTTCTGTTCTAGATGGGTTCTATTATGATGCAGATGATGGTTGACAAAGGGGGGGGGGAAATGAGTGAGCTTAGCTGAGGCTTTAATGGCCCATTGACAAAGGTGGGGGGCGGGAGTCAGGAAGCTGCTTTGTCTTTAAAACATGTTTCTCCATTTCTCATCCAGGGAAATATATTCTGCCTTTTAAGTATTTTCTAAAACATTTCATTCTTCTAGGAGTGGGGTGGGTGCTAAATTCCTACAGGAAAATAAGTTGACCCCCTCCCCCCTCTACTTTGTGGTACTCCTCAAATACTGGAAGACTGCTATCACGTCTCCCCTAGTCCTTCTTTTCTCTAGACTGGCCGAACCCAAATCCTGCAACTGCTCAGCATAGGTGTTAATCCACAAGTCTATAAAGTCTGGAGATCCTGAGCTATAGATTTCCGGCTTCATCCCAAAACATTCTTTTCTTTTAGTCAGTTTTCCGGAACTTTGATGTCGACGGAGACGGGAATATTTCCCAAGAAGAATTCCAGATCATCCGGAATAATTTTCCATATCTCTGCAAATTTGGAGACCTGGATGAAAATCAGTAAGTGCTAAAACTCCCACAGTCTCGCCACATTTAACCCCTTTCCTTGTACATTATATTATTTCTGTGGTGATTTAATTCTAGCAACTCCTAGTGGTTTTAGTGACTTAAAGAGACAAGTCTTTTTTTAAAAAAAAAAAAAAAGTTTTTTATTAGGTAAACATTAAAAACATTGGCTGCAGTGTGACCATCCTGCCCTTTTCATATCCATCCATATTTTTTTAATATAACAACGAATATAATTACTATTTAACATACATTGCTACTTTGTTCTTCTAAACATATCCCTTGTCCTCATTTATGTATTTGACTAAATATTGTCCAATATCAATTCTTCGAAACCTAAATCTTTTAAGTTCCAACTCCTTTTCTCCTTTCCAACCATGGGTACGCTTTGCTCCAAATTTTATAGTATTCTGTCTCATCCTTGTTTTTGAGTTCTAGTGTCGGCCTGTCCATTTCTGCACAGGTCAAGATTTTCTTTATTATTTTTTCTTCCAGCGTGTGTGTGTGGGGTTTTTTTTTTTTTCCTTTTTCCAGTATTGTGCATAAACCAATCTTGCTGCTGTTATAACATGCAGCATTAAGTATGTTAATCCTTTGCTATGTTTCTCTTTTGTGATTCCTAATAGGAATCACTCTGGTTTCAGATCTATGTTTTCGTCTAGTATCTAAAGCAGTGGTTCCCAACCTTTTCTTGTTTGAGGCACAACCTTTTCTTGTTTGAGGCACCCTTGGAAAGCCTTTCAAAAGTTCCCGGCACCCTTATAAGGAAATAGATATTTAAAATCTCCGTAGCTCAAAAGTTCCCGGCACCCTCAAAAGATCTCACGGCACCCCTTAGTGCCGCGGCACACTGGTTGGGAACCACTGATCTAAAGAGAAAAAGTCTTGAAGCTGCCAATTTGGAGAGACCCCCCCCCCGGTTGAGTTTTGCCCCATTTCCCCCTTTCTAGCCACAGTTGTTAAGTGAATTTATTTTTATTTATTTATTTATTTATTTATTTTTCATATTTTTATACCGCCCTATCTCCCTAGCGACTCAGGGCGGTTCACAACCAGATAAAAACATACATACAAATACAATTAAAACATCCATTAAAAAACTTATTATAATTGGCCGAATAATTAAAATGATAATAAAAATAATAAAATCCCCATTAAAACCAATTTGAATTTAAAATCTAGTCCAGTCCTGCGCAAATAAAGAGATGTGTCTTAAGCTCGCGGCGAAAGGTTCGGAGGTCGGGAAGTTGGCGAAGTCCTGGGGGAAGCTCGTTCCAGAGGGTGGGAGCCCCCACAGAGAAGGCCTTTCCCCTGGGTATCGCCAGCCGGCACTGTCTGGCCGACGGCACCCTGAGGAGTCTCCTCTGTGAGAGCGCACGGGTCGGTGAGAGGTATACGGTAGCAGCAGACGGTCCCGTAAGTATCCCGGCCCTATGCCATGGAGCGCTTTGAAGAAAGTCACCAAAACCTTGAAGCGCACCCGGAAGGCCACAGGTAGCCAGTGCAGTCTGCGCAGGAGAGGTGTCACATGGGAGCCACGAGGGGCTCCCTCTATCACCCGCGCAGCCGCATTCTGAACTAACTGGAGCCTCCGGGTGCACCTCAAGGGGAGCCCCATGTAGAGAGCATTGCAGTAATCCAGAATCACTGCAATTGTTCAGTTAATAACGGTTATTAAAGGAATCTGGCTTCCCCATTGACTTTGTTTGTTAGAAGGTTGCAAAAAAGTTATCACATGACCCCGGGACATTGCAACTGTCATAAATATGAGTCAGTTTTTAAGCATCTGAAATTTAATCACGTGACTGTGGAGCGGCTGCATTCATTAATGTGAAAAAGGGTCATAAGTCGCCTTTTTCACTGCCGTTGTAACTTCAAACAGTCAGTAGATACAAAACTGTTGTAAGTCAAGGACTACCTGCATTTACAATGGTTATAGCAGTTCAGGGTCATGTGACCAGCATTTGCAACCTTCCCAGCCAGCTTCCGACAAGCAAAATCGATAGGGAAGGCCAGATTTGCTTAACGGCCACCTGATTCACTTTACAACTGTATTGGTTCACTTTTACCACCATGGCAAAAAAAAAATTGTAAAATTGGGTGCAACTCACTTAACAATGGAAGCTCTGGTCCCAGTTCTGGTCATAAGTCAAGGAGTACCTGTAAGTAGTACATTATATTATTTCGCTGCAGTGGTATTTATACAGCATTCATTAGATATGACTAAGACATTGATTATTTAGATAACATAATCTTTCTTTAAAGAGAAAGAAGAACATTTATATTAATATTAATGATAACTCTGGTCTGAGGCCATAATAAAAATTCTATTCTATTCTATTCTATTCTATTCTATTCTATTCTATTCTATTCTATTCTATTCCTGTTCTTGTTCTTGTTCCTGTTCCTGTTCCTGTTCCTGTTCCTGTTCCTATTCTTATTTTATTCTCTGATTTCTAAAGTGTCATTAAATAATAAGGTTATTTAAATTTTAAATCCAAAGCTAAAGGTGGCATTAATAAGCAACATGCAAATTATATTATTTATGGTACAATACTGTAAAGGTTTCTGTCTTAAGCTAAATACTTAATATCAAGATATCCACTGTATTATCAATTATTGTTTGTCCATGTTAAAGAAAAAAATAGAATAAACAACAACAAAAAGAAAAAAAAGGGATTTTTTTCCAAAAAAAAAAGTTGGTTTCTAACTTCTTCCTTTTTTGTTTCTCAACCAGTTTGCAGTATTTAAGTATAAGTATAAACGTTTAAGCCCCCTTCAAAGCATTTAATTTGGCCATGCTGTATAATGTGTTGCAGATATGGGAAACATTTGCGCTTGAATAAAAATACAATTTTAAATAGTAATTTAACCTATTTTTAACTCTGCCAGCCCATGTTCATCTTATCAGATGCACCAAGTGGACGGCTGAGATTTATCACTGATTGCAATTGATAAAGGGCACATTTGTCCACAAAACACTGCCATTATATGAGCTGTGGTGATGATTAGATTGGGGAGGGGAGGCAGAAATAGAGGTTTTAAAATGCTCCAAGTTTGATTCCAAAAAATGTGAATTTAAGAGGTTAAAGTGGTCCAAGTTTTTATTCAAAAGAAAGATGAGCTTAAGAGGGTTTAAAGTGCTCCAAGTTCGATTCCAAAGAGAGGTGCGTTTAAGATACAGGTAGTCCTCCTCTAACGACCACAACTGAACCCAAAATTCATGTCGTTAAGCGAGAATTTGTCGAGTGAGTTTCGCCCCTTTTTACGACGTCTCTTGCCGCAGTCGTTAAGCGAATCACTGCCTTGGTAAGTCAGTGACTCGGTGGTTAAGTGAATTTGGCTTCCCCATTGACTTTGATCGTCAGGAGGCTGTAAAAAATGACACTGCAACCATCATGAATACTAATCATTTGCCAATTATATAGATTTTGATCACATGATCATGGGGATGCTGCAAAGGTCACGTGACTGTGAAAAACAGAACTCGCTTTTATGCAGTGCTGTTGTAACTTTGAATGGTCACTAAATGAACTATCGTAAGTCGAGGATTTTAAAATGCTCCAAGTTTGCTTCCCAAAAAAGAGGGCATTTAAGACATTTTAGGACGCTCCTAGTCTGATTCCCAAAAAGGGCGAATTTAAGAGGTTTTTAAACGCTCCTAATTTGATTCGTTGCGTTGGCACCTTTGGCATCGAACTAGGAGCATTTTAAAGTCCTTTTTTATCTGCATCTGCGTCGGCAAACAACGTGTCCCAGAGATTTGCTGCGTGCCTGAGGAAGGGAGGGAGAAAAAGGGCAGGGATGAAGGTTGTGTCCCATTTAAAGGCTTGGATGCCGGAGCCAAAATATGTCCTGGCAATGCTCTCCATCTCTTGGGAAGGCGCTGCCTTTGAATTCGGATCTCAACGGGGAGACGGGGAACAAGCGAGGCGAGTTTTGCTTCTCAGACAGATGCATCGCGCCTTATTTGGTGCTCTTCAGCTGTGGCTGGGCTACCGCGCCCTGTCATTCTCTCAGTTGGTCTTTGTGGGTTTCCGGGAGGAGCGTTTACACCACCGCCCTCGCCCCCCCTCCCCCAGCACAGAAGGGTGTGGGGGAAAAATAGGTGGGGCTTTTGACAACATCTGTTCACTACCTGTATGGTTACTGGGGTTTGGGACCCTCCTTTTTCTCAATTGGTACCTTGTAAAAAGGGAAAATACCATACCCTGATATTTATTATAGGATATTCATAACATAACATAACATCAGAGTTGGAAGGGACCTTGGAGGCCTTCTAGTCCAACCCCCTGCCTAGGCAGGAAACCCTACACCATCTCAGTCAGATGGTTATCCAACATTTTCTTAAAAATTTCCAGTGTTGGAGCATTCACAACTTCTGAAGGCAAGTCGTTCCACTTATTAATTGTTCTAACTGTCAGGAAATTTCTCCTTAGTTCTAAGTTGCTTCTTTCTTTGATCAGTTTCCACCCGTTGCTTCTCGTTCTACCCTCAGGTGCTTTGGAGAACAGCCCGACTCCCTCTTCTTTGTGGCAGCCCCTGACTCCCTCTTCTTTGTGGCAGCCCCTGACTCCCTCTTCTTTGTGGCAGCCCCTATTCCTAAGGGCTCAGTGGCTAAGACGCTGAGCTCATCGATCGAAAGATCAGCAGTTCAGCAGTTCGAATCCCTAGTGCTGCCATGTAACGGGGTGAGCTCCCGTGACTTGTCCCAGCTTCTGCCAACCTAGCAGTTTCGAAAGCACGTAAAAATGCAAGTAGAAAAAATAGGGACCACCTTTGGTGGGAAGGGAAGAGCGTTCCGTGCGCCTTTGGCATTGAGTCATGCCGGCCACATGACCACGGAGACGTCTTCGGACAGCGCTGGCTCTTCGGCTTTGAAACGGAGATGAGCACCGCCCCCTAGAGTCGGGAACGGCTAGCACATATGTGCGAGGGGAACTTTGACCTTTATTCCTAAGGATTTCTTTTCCATACATTTGCTTTAAACAAGGCCTTCTCTTAACACATCATAATTTCTTCCAAAAATTAGCTTAAAGCCAATGTATGGGGAGGGGGGAATCTTTTTTTTTTTTTAAATGCAAAATCCAGTGGGCTGTAGGCCTCTTTCAGAAAAGCCTCCATCTCAGGACAAAAACGTGCACTGGTTTTCCAAAAGTTGAGCAGACTTTAGAGCCCTGTAGGGTTCTTCAACAGTCAAAAAAGGGAAGGGCGCCAAGAGTGGGGTTTTTTTTCTTCTTTTTTTTTAATATTTCCTTTGCCTGACCTTGGTTTCATCTACTAAAAATATTTGTCGGCAGGCCCTGCGGTTTCTGCAAAGAAAAAAAAAAGCTTTTTAGAAAAAAAAAAAGTACCGCCTGCAAGCTACCCAAAAAGATAAAAAATAAACAGGAAAAGAGCGAAAACAAAACCTCACACAGGATCCTGAGGAAGGATAGTGGGAGAAGGGCGCAGGCAGGGGGGGGGTTGTCGTGTCTGTTTTATGTTAACAGGATGTTTGTGGTGATGGGAGGCAAGCGGCAGGAAAGAGGGCATGGCTGGACCGAGATATAATGATCCAGAGGTTGGACGTCTTGCATTGTAGCTAGCATAAGACATAGAATAAGAGTAACCTTGGAGATCATCTAATCCAACACCATCACCACCCGTTCGAGCAGGAGACCCTATCTATACCTGCGATAGCGAACCTGTGGTACGTGTGCCACCTGTGGCAGGCGTAGCCATATTGGTGGGCACACGAGTTCAGCTCTGACGCGCATGTGGGTGCTGGCCAGCTGATTTTCGGGCCTTCTGGGCCCACCGGCAGTAGGGAAATAGGCTGTATCCTATCTCTGGAGGGCCTGGGGAGGTGGAGAAGGCCCGTTTTTTGCTCTCCCTAGGCTCCAGAGCCTTTCTAGGAGCCTTGGGAGGGCCAAAGCAGCCTCCCTCCCCCCCGGAAGCCTCCGGAGAAACGGCCCATTTGCTGATTTCCAGAAGTCGGCAAATGGGCTATTTCTGGCCTCCGGACAGCCTCCAGAAATGCCAAGAAGAGGCATGGGGTAAGTAGAACAGTGCGCGGGGGGGTGTGATCAGCTGTGGCATGCGATCTTTTTTTTTTTACTTTTAAAAGCATTTTTTTTGCAACCTATTCGGTTTTTAAAAGTAAAAAAAAAAGGCTCTGACAATCGCGTGGCTCAGCTGTGATTGTTGTCAGAGGCTTTTTTTTAACCTTTTAAAAGCATTTTTTAAAAGAAGCGGTAAGCGGGGAAGCGGGTGACCGGGCATTGAGTGGGCATGTACGGGGGTGGTCCAGGGATTTTTGCTACCGGTTCTCCAAACCACCCGCCACCATCGCTACCGGATTGGTTGATCTGGTCCAAACCAGGAGCATTTCACCCCTGATATGGAATCTTTTTAAAGGCACACCTGGAGGCAGGAGTTCTTATACTGCTCAGATCTGGGGGTCTTTTAGGTTAAAAATGAGTTTTAAAAATGAATTCTTTTAACGGAGTAATGAAGTCTTGGGATTTGAATGGCTGTCCTTCAAAGGTGGTCATATCCTGGGACAACAGGGTTTCCTCCAGAGAGTCTAGAGAGTCTCCACCGACTGCGACAAGACCTGTGTTTAACACACAGAATCATCTACTGCAATGTCCTTCCTGTTAAAAGACTTCTTCAGCTTCAATCGCAATAATACAAGAGCAAACAACAGATTCAAACTTAATGTTAACCGCTTCAATCTTGATTGCAGAAAATATGATTTTTGTAACAGAGTTGTTAACACTTGGAACACACTACCTGACTCTGTGGTCTCTTCTCAAACTCCCAAAAGCTTTAACCAAAAACTGTCTTACTATTGACCTCACCCCATTCCTAAGAGGACTATAAGGGGCGTGCATAAGAGCACAAAAGTGCCTACCGTTCCTGTCCCAATGTTTCCTTCCATCATATCAAATTAATGCAATGATTACATACTTTTGCTCATATATATGCTAATATGATATTTTGTTGATTTATGTTGATGCTTGTGTATACTGTTGTGACAAAATAAAATTAAATCAAAAATTGGCCTTCAGCACCCATGTTTGGGAACGTTGGGAGTTGTAGTCCAACACAGCTAAAGGCTCCTCTTTGGGACCCTTTGGGAGGTGGGTGGTTTTTCCCCCCAAATGACCGCTTGTTAATGGCCTTCCCTGCCCAACAGAGATGGCTGCATCAGTCGAGAAGAGATGGTCTCCTACTTCATGAAGTCCAGCTTGGAGCTGAATGGGAAGATGGGCTTCATCCACAACTTCAACGAGACCACCTTCCTGCGCCCGGTTGCTTGCCGACATTGCAAGGGCTTGGTGAGCTGATGTCCTACACCTGTCCACTGGTTGCAAGAGTGCCTGGGACTAGCTAGATTGGAGCAAGGAACCCATCAGGCTTTCTCTAGCTTGGCTACTGTTGAGATCTGTGGACTTCAACTCCCTGAATGCTCCAGCCAGCGTCTTATCTTTTCTTTTATGTACACTGAGAGCGTCTGCACCAAGACAAATTCCTTGTGTGTCCAATCACACTTGGCCAATAAAATTCTATTCTATTCTATTCTATTCTATTCTATTCTATTCTATTCTATTCTATTCTATTCTATTCTATTCTATTCTATTCTATTCTATTCTATTCTATTCTTTAAAGCAGCGGTTCCCAACTTGGCAGCTCAAAGACGGGTAGACATCAACTCCTAGAATTCACCCAGCCAGTTTTTTGGGAACTGTAATCCATGCATGTTCAAGCCTGCTGGCTAGGGAATTCTAGGAGTTAAAATCCTCTTCAAACATGCTGGCAAGAGAATTCTGGGAGTTAAAGTTCACCCATATTCAAGGATGCTAGTGCGGGAATTCTGAGAGCTGAAATCCATCCTTGTTAAAGTGGCCAAGTCTGAAAAACATATTTGGTCTTCCTTTCAGCTCCATGGTTATGTGATGGCCACCAAGAAAATTGTACTGTACAGACAAGTCCATTAGTTACTGTGAGTTAACTCATCTCATAGTAGATTCTACCTTAATCATTAACCTTCTTGATTTAATTCTTTAACATATAAGATTAAGAGTTACGTTTCAAACTGGTCAGCTGCCTCTTCCCAGGACAGCTAACTCTGTTTACAATCAACTAATCCTAATAGCTTTAACCAAAAACTTTCTACTATTGACCTCACCCCATTCCTAAGAGGACCATAAGGGGCGTGCATAAGCGCACAAACGTGCCTACCGTTCCTGTCCTATTGTTTTTCTTTTCTTCTTCCTATATATGTTTATATGTGTATATACTATATAATCTTTTTGTATGATGTTGTGACAAAATAAATAAATAAATAAATAAATGTTTATTTATGGGTTAAGACCAATAACAAGAAAAAGTAGGTGGAACGAAACTGACATGTAAAAAGAAAACACATATCATGTGTTTATGTTATGTATGTTTGTGTTGTGTTGTTGTAATAAAATCAATAAAAACTTTAAAAAAAAAACCAGCAATATAATAAAATAATTTTTAGAATTGCAAGAAAATCCTAAAGCAATTAGTAGCTCCTTAAATCTCAGATCCTCTGGTTAAATTCAAATCAAAATTTTATCAAGGCCCAACTAGTAAAGAAAGACCAAATCCTCATTAATTCAGGGTTTGTTTTTTTTTAGGATGGAGGAGAACCTGTCTAGCAAAGTGAATGAAGTGGGCCAAAGATCTTCCCCAATAGATTTGCTTCAGCCAAAATCACAGATGGCAGAGCTTTAATCAGTCACCAAGGGAAATTTAACTTAACTTCAATAGTATTCAAGGATAAGAGCGGTGGCCTTCAACTCTGGGGAATTCTGGGAGTTGAAGTCCACACATCTTAAAGTTGCCACAGTTGAGAAATTCTGAATTAAGAGACTGAATAAGGGACGTTGACTCAGTATGCAAATATTTAGGAAAACTGATTGTTCTGCATTCGAAGCCAAGCTCTTGCACCATTAAAAAAAAACACAACTCCACAATTCGTTGCATCCACAGTTAATCTCTCTCTTTCTCTTTCCAGATCATTGGACTCTACAAGCAAGGATTAAAATGTCGAGGTAATTTGAAGACATTTTCACTTGTCTCCGTATCATTTTAGCAGCAACTCTCTGGATGATGTCTTTCAACTGTGCGAATTTCAACTCTCAGAATTCCTAGCTAAATAACATGGCCTTTGCTGCCCTCTTTCCCCCAAAATAAGACATCCCCTGATAATAAACCCAATTGGGCTTTTGAGCACATGACAATAAGGCTAAGCGCTTATTTCAGAGTTTAAACAAATATAAGACAGGGTCTTATTTCTGGGGAAACACGGTTAGAATTCTGGGAGTTGAAATGTATTCATTTTTTAGGTATTAAATTTACATGCTAACAGTCTCGCTGTTAAAGCGAATCTACAATTTTGTGCTATACAGGTAGTTTTAGACTTATAACAGTTTGTTTAGTGACTGTTCAAAGTTACAACAGCTACAGGAACTGGGCATGGCTAGTCCAGTGAAGAAAAGGACCAGGGGAGAAATAATAGAAGTATTCCAATGTTTGAGGGGCTGCCCCAGAGAGGAGGAAGGGGGTCAAGCTATTTTCCAAGGCACCTGAAGGCCAGACAAGGAATAATGGATGGAAACTGACCAAGGAGAGAGATTCAACCTGGAAATAAGGAGGAATTTTCTGACAGTGAGAGCAATCAACCCATGGAACAGAAGTTGCCTTCGGAAGTTGTGGGAGCTTCATCACTGGAGGCTTTCAAGAAGAGACTGGACTGCCATTTGTGGGAGATGATGTAGGGTCTCCTGCTTGGGCTGGGGGTTGGTCTGGATGACCTACAAGATCCCTTCCAACTCTGTTAATCGTTAAAATACAACAGTCACTGAAAAAAGTGACTTATGGCTGTTTTTCACACTTTTTTGTTTTTGTTTACATTTATATCCCGCCCTTCTCCGAAGACTCAGGGCGGCTTACAGTGTGTAAGGCAATAGTCTCATTCTATTTGTATATTTACAAAGTCAACTTATTGCCCCCCCCCCAACAATCTGGGTCCTCATTTTACCTACCTTATAAAGGATGGAAGGCTGAGTCAACCTTGGGCCTGGTGGGACTCGAGCCTGCAGTAATTGCAGGCAGCTGTGTTTTAATAACAGGCTTCTTACAGCCTGAGCCGCACCGCGGCCCTTACGACTGTTGCAACATCCCCATTGGTCACGTGATCACAATTAAACCGCAGGGTCCCGGAATCACGTGATTACCTTTTGCGCCCTTCCGACAAGCAAAAACAGTGGAGAAACCAGGTTTATTTAACAACCGCGTTACTAACTTAAGAACTGCAGTAATTCACTTAACAGCTGTGCCAAGAAAGGTCATAAAATGGAGCCAACAACTAACAAGTAGCAAGCCTCTCATTTTAACAGCAGAAATTTCGGGCACAGTTGGGGTCGTAAGTCGAGGACGCCTTGGCCTCAGTTCCTAGAATTCCCCAGGCACCATGCCCATTGCCAAGAATTCTGGGAGTTGAGGTCTATCCATTGGGAATTTTCCAGGATTGGAACTGCTGGGCTGTAGGTTTGATGCTGGTTCTCTTCCAACTCTTTTTTTCTCCTTCCTCCCAGCCTGCGGGGTGAACTGCCACAAACAGTGCCGGGATCTGCTTTCGGTCGAGTGCCGCAAACGGGCCAAAAGCGTCAGTCTTGATGGATCAGTACCCTTACCAGCCCGGTCCTTTAGTTTCTCGCTGCCTCGTCCTGGCCGGACTTCCCTGCGACATACAGGTATGATCAGCCAATAGAAGAGAATATTTGTAGCTCAGGGTTGAAATGTGGGGAACTTCGATGCTCTCTGAGCTTGGCTGTTTTCTTGCAGACGTTTCATGACCCAACTATGTAACAACATCAGTGCTAGAAGGGAGTGGGATTGGAAGAGGAGAAGGAGGGTTGTGGTATCCTTGGTGCTCTCTGAGTTGTTGTTTTTTTCAGATGTTTCGTTACCCAACTAGGTAACATCATCAGTGCTAGAAATTAGCAAAAGAACCCTTCCTCGTAGTAGTCTGCAAGAAAACAACCAAACTCAGAGAGCACCAACATATGATTGATTAGGTTGACTTAAAGAGATTCAAAGGGGATGCACGGGGGATCCCTCAGGGCCACCCGTTGGGTCCTGACAGCAGCTACACCCAAACCCTATTTTAAAGCAACAAGATTCCATGCCAAATTAAAGGCAAATTAACATGGATAGCCCTCCTCCCTAATTACCCATCCTTCCCTGATCCATGCCAGCTGACGGGAGTCAGTGCCGTTTTTTTGAGATGGCCAGAGGAGAGGGGAAGCTCAGTTTTAGCCAAGATTTCACAATTGCCTGCTTCGTTTTCTTTTTTTGCCCAACAGGGGTAAGTGTCAGAAACGAAGTGGTTAAAGTGATACGAACTCCCCCCCCCCCCCCCGGTTTACGCCAATTGCCTGACCTTCGGACCTTTCGCCGGGAACTGAAAACTTATTTATTTACTCAAGCGGGATTGGCCTGATTTTTAAATTCTAAATTTAAATTCTTAAATTTTAATTGTAATTTTATTGGATATTTTATATGGTCTATTAGACGGTTTTAATTTCGGCCTTGCATTGAATAAGCTTTTTAATTGTTATTTTAGTATGTATATTAATTGTTTTAAATGAAGGCTGTACACCGCCCTGAGTCCTTCGGGAGAAGGGCAGTATAAAAGTTTAATTAAATAAATAAATAAAAAATAAAAAATAAGATCAGAAGAGAATGGAATAACAGAGTTGGAAGGGACCTTAGAGGTCTTGTAGTCCAACCCTCTGCCAAAGCAGGAGACACTATACCATTCCGGGCAAAAGGCTGTCCAATCTCTTAAAAACTTCCAGTGATGGAGCACTCAAAACTTCCGGAGGGAAGCTATCCCACTGGTTAATTGTTCTCACTGTCAGAAAATGTCTCCTTAATTCTAGATTGGAACTCTCTTTGATAAATTTCCAACCTACATTTGCACAAGGTCCTAAGCTTAATCATTCTTCCTTCCTGAGTTAGTCTGTTGTTTAAGTTCTGGATTCACGCAACGTGTTCAACCTCAAACAAATCAAACCAGCCTGCAAAGCAATAAAACAATCAAGTCGGCAGTGTGAAAATAACACCCCCCCTTCCCCCCCCTCTTCCTTTTCACCCAGTTCTGCAATTTATGCAGGATTCTCAATCTTTTTCTGAGGCGAAGAGTTGTATGACCCAGCAGCTAGGAGGGAGAGAGATGGCATCAGAAGTAAAAATTGGGAGTTTCGCACGAGTGGCATTTATTGTTTGTCATACTTGAGCCGAGCAGATAAAAATTCCACCCGGAGCGAAGAGGCCGGTGACCTTAATAAGGAACGAACCAAATTGAATCGGGGCGCTAGAGAGAAAAATCGCTCTTTGCAAAATCGCTCTCTCTTCCCGGGCTGAATAAAATTGCTGCCTGCCTCTAATTTTCTAGCTTTCCTGGATTATTTTATATTTTCCGCCACTGATGACGGTCTCCTCCTTTGCAATTTTAGACTGGACTGTTTGCTTTTGGCAAGCAACTGCTGCCTTTTCCGGTATCTATCCTGCGGCAGACTCCTTTTTATTTTTTAACACTTGTCCTTTGGACAAACGGAGACCACAAGTGTTGTTGTGGCCTCACCCTGTGAGTCAAATTGACTTCCTTCCTTGATAACGTAGCATCAGGTTTCCTGACAGCTGTTTCCTTCAGACCAGTGGTTTCTCAACCTCATTAACTTTAAGAGGTATGGACCTCAACTCCCAGAATTCTCCAGCCAGCCAGCTGGGGACTTCTGGGAGTTGAAGTCCATACCTCTTAAAGTTCCTGAGGTTGATTAATTTATTTATTTATTTAATCGTATTTATATACCGCCGTATCTCCCAAGGGACTCAGGGCGGTTAATACTGCTGTAGACAAAGCCAACCTAGCAGTTTGAAAGCACGTTAAAAAAAATGCAAGTAGAAAAATAGGGACCACCTTTGGTGGGAAGGGAAGAGCGTTCCGTGCGCCTTTGGCGTTGAGTCATGCCGGCCACATGACCACCAAGACGTCTTCGGACAGCGCTGGCTCTTCAGCTTTGAAACGGAGATGAGCACCGCCCCCTAGAGTCGGGAACGACTAGCACATATGTGCGAGAGGAACCTTTACCTTTAGACAAAGTGATGTGTTCACTGAGTAGAAATTGTCACCGGAAAAAAATGACCCTTCGATTTGTAACGAGAGACCTTGCGTTCCTCACTATGGCCACAAAAATACAGGTAGTTCTCCACTTACAGCAGTTCATTTAGTGACCGTTCAAAGTTACAAGTGATCTGAAAAAAGCTATTTACGAGCATTTTTCACACGACCATTGCAACATCTCCATGGTCAAAGTTCGGATACTTGGAAACTGACTCACATTTATAACCGTGTCCTGGGGTCATGTGATCCTCTTTTGTGACCTTCTGACAAGCAAAGTCAAATAGGATAGCCAGATTCACTTAACCACCATGTTCCTAAGCTAACAACTGCGGCGATTCATTTAACAATGGTGGCAAGAAAGGTTGCAAAATGGGGCAAAGTTCATTTAACAAATGTCTCGCTTAGCAACAGAGGTTTGGGGGCTCAATTGTGGTCGTAAGTTGAGGACTACCTGTATCGTAGTTTCACACAACCAAGCAGTTCATGCGGTAGTGAGTTAAGCTGTTCGCTCATTTTGGGAGTTCACACAACCAGGTCAGCTGAAGTCTGCATTGCAGCACATTCAAGCTTGGCTAATTTGAACCTGGCGACGCTTGTGTCTATGAGTTTTAGAAAGTTGTGAAAACTCATCTAGGCCTGGTTAATGTGTGTTTCGGCGAATTGAGCAAACATAGACAAATGGGTTAGCTCAGGATCCAGATAATGGTAATTGAATCAAGTCAAATCAAACTATTTATTTTAGCCGTTGAGCAATACAACATTACAATCAGCTTAACAATTTGATTAGAACAAAAGAGTCAAAGAGCAGAGTAAAAGAACATATTCATTTACGCGAGTACCATAACTCTTAAGACTAAAAGAACACTTGTTAGTACCGATGCAATCACCCTGCAATTCCCATTTGCATCTATTTTTCTGGCTGCAAATTGGTGGTTGGATAAAAGCCACAAACCCCCAGAAAAGACACTTTAATTTAAACTGTCTCTGTTTGTGAAGCTGAAGTTGCTTATGTCTATTGTGATTGCCATTGCTTGACAAATGGGCAGCCATAAAAATCAAACCGATGCATAACCAAACAGGGTGGTGGGCTCCTGCAAGGCACCAAGCCATTGTGCCACTAATCCAGATAAAACTAACCATGATTAGTTGTGCTAGGGCTGGTAACCTGCCAACCTGCCTTCCATTGAGGACCTGTATACTGCACGAATCAAGAAGAGGGCCATGAAAATATTTACAGACCCCTCGCATCCTGGACATAAACTGTTTCAACCACTACCCTCAAAACGACGCTATAGAGCACTGCACACCAGAACAACTAGACACAAGAACAGTTTTTTCCCGAAGGTGATCACTCTGCTAAACAAATAATTCCATCAACACTGTCAAACTATTTACTGAATCTGCACTACTATTAATCTTCTCATAGTTCCCATCACCAATCTCTTTCCACTTATGACTGTATGACTATAACTTGTTGCTGGCAATCCTTATGATTTATATTGATATATTGACCATCAGTTGTGTTGTAAATGTTGTACCTTGATGAACGTATCTTTTCTTTTATGTACACTGAGAGCATATGCACCAAGACAAATTCCTTGTGTGTCCAATCACACTTGGCCAATAAAATTCTATTCTATTCTATTCTATTCATAATCAAGAAGCAGGATTTCCAGGTGACTAGCAATAGCCTTTGGTGCTTCAATTGTAGTAAAACACCGCCCTCTGCTGTTCAAACAGAGGTGGGGCAGAGAAAACCCCCAGTTCTGCTTTGTATTTCTCTACACAAGTGTTTCTCAGATATGTGGACTTCAACTCCCAGAATTCCCCAGCAAGCATACACATAGTCCTCTAGTTACAGCAGTTCCTTTAATGACCATTCGAAATTACAACATCACTGGAAAAAGTGACCTATGAACATTTTGCAACTGATAACATTTTTATGATGGTTGCAGTGTCCCAGAGTGATGTGTGACCCCGTTTTGAGACCTTCTGACAGGCCAATGGGGGAAGCCAGGTTTGCTTAACAGCCGGGTTACTAACTTATCAACTGCAGCGATTCACTTAACCGTGGCTAAAAAAGGTCGTAAAATGGGGCAAAACTCACTTAACGGCCATCTCACTTAGTAACGCAAGCGTTGGGTGCAATTGCGGTCATAAGTTGAGGACTACCTGGTACTTTTAAGATGTCTGGACTTCAAGTCCTAGAATTCCCCAGCCAGCGGTCACCAACCAGTGGTCCGTGAGAAAATTTTGGTGGTCCGTAAAAGAATTATTTGCAGTTTTTATATTGCCCTAAATACTATTTATCTTTTTTTTAAAAAATCATATTAGTGGTCCACGGGATTTAAAATTAGGAATTTAGTGGTCCCTGAGGTCCGAAAGGTTGGTGACTTCTGCTTTTAAGTTGCATGGACTTCACCACCCATGCCCTTTGGTAAATTTTGGGACTTATACAGGGATGGGCTGCTAAGGGTTCAGGAGAGCCTCTAGCTAAGATTCTGTGCAGTTCGGAGAACCCCCAAATCCCACTCCTGGCTGGCCCCGCCCACCCCTCCCCTCCCCACCCAAGAGTCACCATGTGGCCCGTTTTGGATGCAGGTAAGTGCAGGGAGGCTCAGGGAGGGTGAAAAATAGGCCTACTGGATGTGTCTGGCCTCCAGAGAGCCTCCAGAGCCTGGGGAGGCTGTTTTTGCCCTCCCAAAGGCTCAAGGAAAGCCTCGGGAGCCAAGGGAGGGCTAAAACTCCCCCACCACCCAAGTGCTGCAGGAGGCCGACTAGGTCATGCCCACCATGGCCACGCCCACTCCAGCAACTGGGAAGAGAACCACTTGTTAAAATTTTTGAAGCCTACCCCTGGAGTTATAGTCCACCCATCTTACCAAGGTTGGGAAACCCTGCCCTCCCCTTTCTCATTCGATCCAGTGAAGTTGCTTTTCTTTGCACATAAGGGAAGACAATTGGGGAGAATTCTCACAGGTGGATCGTGGTGCCAATCCCCATCCCAGGCTATGCTTACCTCATCTACAGATCAAGCCAGAGTGTTCTCTCAACACAGTCAACTAAGTCAAAGTTATCTGAGGCATTTGCATGGCAGGCCAACCTGGCTAGAGTTAATCTTGGTTTATCGTTCTACGGCTTGGCCAGTTTCTGGCTTCATTTGAGGCCAGCAAATGGGTTATAACCAGTGGTGGGATTCAGCCAGTTCGCACCACTTCGGGAGAACCGGTTGCTAACTTTCTGAGCAGTTTGGCAAACTGGTTGTTGGAAGAAATCTTTAGGGCAGAGAACCGGTTGTTAAATTACTTGAATCCCACCACTGGTTATAACTGTTGTGGTCCGCCAGCAGCCTGCGGAGCTGGCAGCGGAGTCGGATAGCGATGAGGCTGAGGAAGAATATGGGCCAGTCCTGGAGGCTGGGGAAGGCCCGAGGATGAGGGTTCTTCATCGAGGATAAGAGTTCCGCGTCAGAGGCAGAGATGGGGCCAGGGCCATCTGGGAGTGATGTGCGGACTCCGGAGTCTCCAGAGGCTGACAGTAGAAAGGCAGAGGAACAGGAGGAGCCTGTTCCTAATGCACGCATGAGAAGAGCTGCCAGAAGGCAAGAGCAACTCAAGCAAAGAGGACAACTCAGGAGTAGGGCCAAGAGATGATTGGCCCCTCTGATAAGGCTTAAAAGACCAGCAACGGCATTTGGGCTCTTTGCCGGAAAACAACACTGATAGCTTTGTCTTGTTGCATTTATTTTGTATTGGTGTCTTCTGAACTTTTGCCAAGAAAGGGTTTTGGCAGTTTGCCTAATTGGACCAAGGTTGGCAATAGGACTGAAGAGTTGTGTTAGGAAGAATTTGCTTTGCTTTAGTTTGGATGACGCTGAGAATGAGTTAATTCTCAGCTGTTCTAATAAAGCCTGTTTGTTTTCGAACTGATTGCGTCTACTACTACCTACTTGGGCCTGGGTCACAACAATAACTGGAAATCAGGTGCCGTGTGAATGCTGTGTTGGAGGAGGGAGCAAAAGTCTCTTTCCATTTGCATTTTGACTTACCCCAGATCTGTTTTTATTTCAGAAATCCAGGAGGAAGACGTACAGGCTGCGGAAGATGGAGTTTTTGATGAGAAGCTATGAGACCGGATTCGCTCAGCAGACGGCCTGGAATTCAAGCATGAGGTTAAGGTTGCCGACAATTCCTGAGTTCTCTCGCCTCTCCTGCCTGAGATATTTTTTCAAGTTACAGGTCACAATTGAGCCCAACATTTCCGTTGCTAAGCGAGACAGCTGTTAAGTGAATTTTCTCCCCTTTCACCACCTTTCTTGCCGCAGTTGCTAAGTGAATCCCTGCGGTTGTGAAGTTAGTAATCCGGTTGTTAAGTGAATCTTGCTTCCCCCCATGGACTTTGCTTCTCAGAAGGTCACAAAAGCGACCGTCGTAAACATGAGTCAGTTGCCAAGGGTCTTGAGTTTTGATCACGTGACCGTGGGGATGGTGCAACGGTCGTAAATGAGAACAACGATTGTAAGTCGCTTCTTTCAAGTCCCCCTTGTAACTTTGAATGGTCGTTAACTGGCAAAAAGGTTGTAAAATTGGGCATGATTTACTTAAAGAACTGAATCGCTTAGCAACAGAAGTTGCGGTCCCAATTTGTGGTCATAAGTCAAGGATACCCGTAATTGGAGATATCTGAATCTCATACTTTCAACTTAACTTCTTGTGGTTTGTCTTCACAGAAACACCTCGTCCTTCTCAGTGACCACAGCTGGTCTGCCAGTGAATCCTCGGCTCTTCTGCGTCGTTCCCCCCCCCACCCGAATTAAGTGGGGCGTGTCCTTTGGGGGATGGGGCCTCTCCATTTTGAAAGCACTTTGGCAAGGAAAATCAGGAGAGGTTTCTGCCCCACTCCCAAGGCCTTTTAGTGTGTATATTTGTACCAAGAACTGGATTCTAAGATGTAATAATAATTAGAATAAATTTGACACCTGCTCCATACCTCCGTTCCTTCTTAAATTGGGGGATTTTCTGCTTTGTGTTCCCCCATTCTAGTGGGTTTTTTGGCAAGAGGAAGTTTTCGCTCCTGAAAATAAAATAAAATAAAATAAAAACGCATTAGGTGTCATAGATTCATACAGTAGGAAAGGACAACAGAGATCATCTATTCCAACCCCCACTCAGTGCAGAAACCACTACAAACAGGGGTGGGCTGCTGGTGGTTCACAGGAGTTCGGGAGAACCTCTAGCTAAGATTCTGTGCAGTTCGGAGAACCCCCAAATCCCACTCCTGGCTGGGGCCTCCTCCCCCCTCAGGAGTCCCCACGCGGCCCGTTTTGGATGCAGGTTAAGTGCAGGGCGTGTGAGGGCGAAAAACAGGCTAACCG
Source organism: Ahaetulla prasina (assembly GCF_028640845.1). Classification (NCBI taxonomy): domain Eukaryota; kingdom Metazoa; phylum Chordata; class Lepidosauria; order Squamata; family Colubridae; genus Ahaetulla; species Ahaetulla prasina. The sequence goes on from NC_080555.1 coordinate 8,751,177, forward strand.
GAAGTTCAGAAAGGCCGGAAACGGGTCCGTTTGCCTCCTCCAGAGGGCCTCCGGAGCCTGGGGAGGCTGTTTTTGCCCTTGAGAAAAGCCTCCGGAGCCTGGGGAGGGCAAAAATGTCCCGTTTCCGGCCTCTAGTGGGCCTCCGGAGCCTGGGGAGGCAAAGACCACACCCACCATGGCCATGCCCACCCAGCAACCGGGCAGAGAACCCCTTGCTAAAACTTTTGAATTTTTAAACCCCTCACTACAAGTAACATATTTTGCAAAAGAAGGGTTGAATTAGGGAAGGGGTTGTCTTGATTACTTGATTGATCGTGAGCCTTGATTACTGAAAAATAAGTCTGAAAATTCTACTTTTGTTCCACGGTGTTTTAAAAATGTCCGTTGTTGTTCCCGAGGTCAGAGAATGGCATTATGCTATCCTAGACAAATCTTTACCAGTGATTCTGCCAGCACGGGGTCATCATTTAATCTCCCATTCCCCATCCTGTAATGAATATGGAAAATTAATTTAGGAATTACCTGACTCCCACTATAATAAACTCAGCCAGTCACTTAGCTGAGTTCAGTCTCCAGATCACACAGACTCTGTTAACTGGGTCAAGGATTTTGGGAATCGCAGGCTCCCTGCATTACTTAGTTCCTGAAGCAAGATGACACGGGTTAACACTAGCATTTCTCAACCTTAGCCATTTTTAAGATGGATGGACTTCAACACCCAGAATTCCGCAGCCAGCATTGCCAGGGTAGAGATTTTTGGGGAATTGAAGTCCACACATCTGGAATTGAGGCAATTCACTCAAAACACCCTCCTTGATTTAGAACAAGTGTTTCTTACCTTGGCAACTTTTAAGAGGGATGGACTTTAATTCCCAGAATTCCGGGAGTTGAAGTCCATCCAGCTTAAAGTTGGTTAAGTTTGAGAAAAGCTGCTGTAATATGTCACTCAAAACCCAAAGCAGGGGTGAAATCCAGCAGGTTCTGACAGGTTCTGGAGAACCGGTTGCAGGAATTTTGAGTAGTTCGGGGAACTGGCAAATATCACCTCTGGCTGGCCCCAGAGTGGGGAGGGAAGTGAATCTGGCTACCCCGTTGAGTTCGTTTGTCAGAAGGTTACAAAAGTGTTCACGCGTGACTCTGGGACATGGCAACCGTCATAAATATGAGTCAGTTGCCAAGGGTCTGAATTTGGATGACGAGGTTAAAAAATGGGGAGGTTGCAGCAATCATAAGTGTGAAAAAACGGCCGTAAGTTATTTTTTGCAGTGTCGTCGTAAATTTGAGAGGTCCGTAAACAAATGGTTGTAAGTCGAGAACCTCCTGTAGACAGGGGTGGGCTTTAAAACTTTTAGCAAGGGGTTTTCTGCCTGGTTGCTGGGTGGGCGTGGCCATGGTGGGTGTGGTCTAGTCAGCCTCCTGCACCACGGTGGATTTTTGCCTCCCCAGGCTCCGGAGGCCCACTAGGTCCATTTCCGGCCTTGCCGAACTTCCAATAGGCCCGTTTTTCGCCCTCCCCAAGCCTCCGTGCGTGCCCTGCACTTAACCTGCATCCAAAACGGGCCAAGTGGGGACTCCTGGAAGGGGTGGGATGGGCGGGGCCAGCCAGGAGTGGGATTTCGGGGGGGTTCTCCAAACTGCACAGAATCTTAGCTAGAGATTCTCCCGAACCCCTGCAAACCTCCAGCGGTCCACCCCTGCCTGCCCCCAACGCCTCACTCTCCCCTCATCCCGTAATTTTGCTCAGGTTTAGCCGAGGCGGCCGAAACGGGAGGATGGAATAGAAAATTAAGCCGCCATTGATTTTCCTTCTGCAAATTGACAGATATGCTTCCTAATCGCTATTCCTCATGTCAATGCTGGTGTCACACCGTCCTCTGCTCCTGGCAACGCTCTTCAGACCAAATTTTTCCCTTTCGCGCCTTCTTCAATCTTGCCGCAGCCAAGAGACAGCAGAAAGTTCTCTTTTTATGCTCAGAAGACGCAAACACACGCACACACACCCCGCTTCCCCTCAGCATTCCTGGGTTGCTTTGAAAAGAGAAGGATGCCCTTTTGAGTCTGTCTCTTTTCAAAAAGGAAGAATTTGGGGGGGTGGGTAGAGAAGAAAGGCTATAAGAGTCAATGAAGAGTGATGGAACTTCCACAGTGAGGAGCAGTCTACCACCAAAGACTGAGGACCTCGGAGTAAGGAATCATGGAGGCTTTTGAGCCCAGATGTAGTTCTGCTGAACGTGCAGCTGTTGGGGGGGGAGTAATGATCATAGGTCACATCTGGATTTGCACTGCAGGTGGTCCTTGACTTACAACAGTTCATTTAGTGACCATTCAAAGGCACTGAAAAAAGGGACTTTTTCACACTTACAACCACTGCAGCATCCCTACAGTTACATGATCAAAATTCAGAGGCTTGGCCACCGGCTCATATTTACGACGATTGCAGTGTCCTGGGGTCATGTGACCCGCGAAGTCAAGGGGGGGGGGAAACCAGATACACTGAACAACCATGTTACTAACTTAACGACAGCAATGATTCACTTAACAACCGTGGCCAGAAAGGTCACGAAATGGGGAAAACTCACTTTAAACATGCCTCACTTAGCAACATAAATTTTAGGCTCAGTTGAGGTCATACTTTGAGGATTACCTATATATCCAAAATTTGCTTCCCCACCCCGGTGTCTTAGATGCTATATTTCAATTTTAGAGGTTATCTCCATCAGAATGGACTTTCAGTAATAACGCAATGAATTTACTCGCTTTTATAATAACTTGCTGCTGTATTGACTGTGGGTTCTTGTGATTAATATTCTCCGTAGAGCTTAAAACCAATTTTCGGCCTTTTAAAGATAATATATTCAGTTCATCATAATTAACTAAGGTTATACTGGGCAGTTCTAATCCCTGTGACCTTTCAAAATCCCCTGTCTATTCCCGGGCTTTTTATTTTTGATTCTTGTTTCTTCTTTAATAGTTATCTACCTTCTTGAAAAACGTTTTCATGAAAATATGAAAGAAGGCAAGAAGGCAAAAGCTCTGCTTAAAAAAAAATATGGAAAGCTCGGGAAAGAGAATTATGAAAAATATTGACTAGTGCTGGATGGCTCCGGCGATAAGAGGAAGGCAGCCATCAGCTTTGCTGTTGCCGTCTTTATAAGTTAAGTGGATGAAGGAAATATGAAATATGACATTTTTTTTCTAAGGGTGTCATTGATGCTTGGGAGGCAGAGGTCTCTGAGCAAATCCATCTCCCCCAAGATGATCCTTTGCCCCAACCTTCTGGCTCAAGCCCCAGAGAAAACCCAGTGAGATCCATTCTCTATCCTAGGCTGAGTGAACAGAGAATCACAATCATGTGAAATGTTTCATGATAGCAGCCTTCCAATATTCGAGGGGCTGTCACAGAGAGGAGGGGGAACAACTTATTCTCCAAAGCACCCAAAAGGCAGGACAAGAAAGTCATGGATGGAAACTAACCGAGGAGAGAAGCAACCTGGAACTAAGGAGAAATTTCCTGACAGCAAGGACAATTTAACCAGTGGAACAGCTTGCCACCAGAAGTGGTGGGTGCTGGAGGCTTTTAAGAAGAGACTGGACAGCCGCTTGTCCAGAATGGTCTACTTGAACGGGGAGTTTTTATTTATGTTATTTATTTCGTCAAGCATGTGTTTTTTGGCAGATACAAGTGTAAACATAATTATAAATACATGTAAAGGATACGAATAAAAGAAAACATTAGGACAGGGACGGTAGGCACGCTGGTGCGCTTATGCAGACCCCTTACAGACCTCTTAGGAATGGGTTGAGGTCTACAGTAGACAGTCTAAGGTTAAAGCTTTGGGGGTTTTGGGAAAGAAACCACAGAGTCAAGTAGTGCATTCCAGGCATTGAAAACTCTGTTACTGAAGTCGTATTTTCTGCAGTCTAGTTTGGATCGGTTAACCATGAGTTTGTATCTATTGTGTGCTCTTGTATTGTTTTGGTTGAAGCTGAAGCATTCATTGGCTGGTAGGACATAATAGCAGATTATTTTATGTACTATGCTTAGTTCAGACCAAAGACAGCGAAGTTCTAAGTTGTCTAAGCCCAAAATTTGGAGTCTGGTGGCATAAGGTATTTTGTTGCGAGCAGAGGAGTGGAGGATTCTTCTTGTGAAATATCTCTGGACTCATTCAATTGCATTAATGTCCAATATGCAGTGTGGGTTCCAGACAGATGAGCTGTATTCAAGAATTGGTCTGGCAAAAGTTTTGTATGCCCTAGTTTGCAGTTCAATATTACCGGAGAAGAAGCTACACAAGATTAGATTAGATAATCGAATATAATTATATAATATAATTAATAATATAATATAACGTAATTAAGATAAGATTAGTTGGACTAGAAGACCTCCAAGGTCCCTTCCAACTCTCTTATTCTATGTTCACTCGAGTCCAGATTTTTAACCATTCATTCAGTGGCCGTTAAAAATTACAATGGCATTGAAAAAGGTGATTTACACTAAGTCCTCGCACTTACGGCCATCATAGGATCACTGGTCAGGTGATCAAAATTTGCATACTGGATCATGTGATTGCCATTTGCAACCTTACCCACCAGCTTCCAACAAGCAAAGTCAATGAGGGAAGCTGGATTTGTTTAATGACCACGTGATTCACTTAACAACTGCAGTGCCAAGTGCCCAGATTGTGTTCACCTCACTGCAGGAATAGGATGACAGTTGTAAGTTTGAATTTAGGTCATAATTGAGTCTTTCAGAGGCCATCATTAATTGAACGGATATAAGTTAAGGACTCCCTGTTGCAAAAACTGGTTTAGTTTGGCGGGTTCCTCTGCTGTCTCCAACCTGACACCTATGAATGGTGGGACTACAAATCCCAGCACCCCCAGCCATGAGCAAAAAAGAAAATGCAGGATGCAGTTTATCTGGGCTCTCTTTGACCAACAGTTCTTCCTTCCATTAAGAGTTAAACCTAAATCAGGACAGTAACGATACACAAGTAGTACTCGACTTGGAACAATTCATTTAGTGACCATTTGAAGTTACATCGGCACTGAAAAAAATGACTTATGGGTAATGACCATTTTTCACACTTGCGACCACTGCCGCATCCTCAAGGTCACGTGATCAAAATTCAACTAACTCATATTTATGATGGTTGCAGTGTCCCGGGGTCATGTGATCCGCCTTTGCGACCTTCTGACAAGCAAAATCAATGGGGAAGCCAGATTCACTTAATAACTTAATAAAATGTTAATAACTTGACACCTGCAATGATTCACTTAACAGCGGTGGCAAGAAAGGTCCTAAAACGGGGCAAAATTCACTTAACAAGTTTCTCGCTTGGCAACAGAAATTTTGGGCTCACATATCGTCGTAAATTGAGGACTACCTATAATCAATAAAAAGCAATAAACCCCTCACTGGGTGATCCAAGATCACAGTAGTTATCAATCATTTTGAAAGCCCTCCTGAAATTCATAATTTAACCAATCGTGGTTTATTAGGTTATTTTAATTGCCTGGATTGCACAGTTGACTAAACCCAAAATCTAATTAAATGTGGCTGTGCTCAGAAAACAAACAGGCCACAAATTAGTCAGCTTCTGGTTTAATGTGCGAGTTTGGTTCATGCAGGGGTCAGGTTTGGGCCTAGCTTAGCATGCCATGTGAACGGAGCCACTGAGACAATAAACTGGGTTTCTATCACATGATGAACGAGCAATTTGCTTGTTCCATTTTCTGCATCTTGCAGGAATATTTCAACCTAAGGGAGGCTTCGAGACCTTTTTCATTTCCTTGCAGCTTCAAATTTTATGGCACAAATGCAGAAGAGGGGTGGGGAGAGAAAAATCGGGAATCGGAGAGAAAAAAGGCCATAGTCGTATAGAATAATTTATTTGTGGGCAAATACTTACTCATTGATAACTAATGCATAAAACTCAACTCGTGCGTTTTATAAATTTGAATCACCTCAGTGTAATTTCGGCTTGGTTGCATTTTTAATAAAAGGGCATAAAACACCCATTAAACTATCCACCACCCCTATCCCAACAGCCTTTTATTATGCCGAGAACAATAATTGCGACCATTAAAGGCTAAATATTTAAATGCACTTTGAATGCGTTTTTTGAAAAGGGATGTGTCGTTGTTGTTTTTAAAAAAGGGCGCTTTGGATAGCCATTTGTCTGAAATGGTGTAGGGTTTCCTGCCTCGGCAGGGGGTTGGACTAGAAGACCTCCAAGGTCCCTTCCAACTCTGTTATTATATTATATTATAATCGGTATGTGACACCCTGGATAAGCTCTACCTATAAAAACCTGCTGCCGTACCCCATTTCTCCGCAGCCTGTCCTTCAAGGCAAACTATTTTGCTTTTAGGAATAAATATTTCTTCTTTCCTCACAGCTGTCTGGGTCTCATTTTTATTTATTCTTGTGCAACTCCGGCTCAAGTTGGAACCCCAAATTATTCTGCTGACATTACAAAGAACAGCACTTGGCTACAGTGAAATCAATGACCAAATAATATCAATTAAACTTCATGGACCCCTCTTTAATATGACAACCGTCCAAGTTTATGCTTCAACCACTGAAGCAAAGGAAGAGGCAGTCAATGAGTTTTACGATGAGCTTAAATCCGAAATCCACAGATTGTGCGAGCAAGAACGTGGCGCTTGTGATTTGAGGCCAAAATGCCAAAGTTGAAAACGTGAAGGAGGGAAGTGTAATTGGATCATATGGATTACGAAACTGAAATGAAGCAGGGGGACGACTTCTTTCTGCTAACCCCAATAATTTATTCATAGCAGACACTGTCTTCAAACAACTAAAAGGACACCGGTATACAAAGACGTCGCCAGATGGAGTACCTAGAAATTAAATTGAGTCCATGATTGTTCAAAGGAGGTGGAGAAGTTCAATTATAGGATCAAAGACCCGGCCAGGTGCTGAGTCTGGATCAGAGAATAACAGAATAACAGAATTGGAATGGACCTTGGAGGTCTTCTAGTCGAACCCCCTGCTCGGGTCTAGGATTATTCGTCTCCTACCCTTGGCCATGCTTACGTCTCCTCCAGCCTTCCTCCTCAGACAATTCACCTCTAACCTTTCTCCTCGGCTGACACTCCCCCACCGATTTGCCCTGGGCAATGGGCTACGGCCCTTCGGTCCTAAGTTCTTTGTCGTCCTGGGTTTTTCACTGCCTGGGATAGTTAGCCAACCAATCCCAGCATGTTTACTTCTCCTAATGCCATGCTGAAGCGTGTGGGACACACGCGGGGACAGTCAGCCAAGGAGAAAGGTTAGAGGAGCATCGCCCAAGGAGGAAAGCTGGAGGAAAAGTAGGCACGGCCAAGGGTAGGAGACGAATAGTCTCATTCCGCCCTGCAGGCAGGAAACCCAATACCATTCCAGACAAATGGCTGTCCAATCTCTTCTTAAAAACTTCCAGTGTTGGAGCATTCACAACTTCTGGAGGCAGATGGAACGAAGCAAACTGGATGTCCAAAAAACTATAGAAATTGCCAAGAAGAGAGGTCAGACTCAAGAAAGACTACCATCGCCGCAGAAAGGAACAGTTTCAAAGAAGTGTTAGAAGAGCCAAGATGCTGTATTACAGCAACATCTGTAAAGGCACTGAGGATGGGGGGGGGAAAACCTCATTCAGAAGATTTCTGAACTCAGAAATACATGCCACTTGCCAGTCACTTGCCAATCACCTTGACCTATTAGGATGCCGCAATGACCATAAGTGTGAAAAATGACCATAAGTCAATTGTTTCTGTGCTGCTGTAACTTTGAACTGTCATTAAACGAAAGGTTACAACTAGAGGACTACTTTATAGAAAGGCCTTTGATTGGGTCAACCACATCCAGCTCTGGAGTGCGCTCAGAAAAATGAGAATCTCTGAACATAGCTATAGAAATTGAAGGAACGAATGAATGAACGAATGAACGAATGAATGAAGTCTTATTGTCTTCATGCAGGAAAACCATAGTCTGGAAAGAACATGGTGAAACAGAGAGGCTCCAAGCTGGCAAAAGAGGGTGACAGGGCTGTATTTTCTCCCCTTATTTATTCAACCTTTATGCTGAATAGATATTAAAAGAAGCAGGATGGGAAGGAGATAAGCAGGATGTTAGGACTGGAGGAAAGGACATCAATAACCTGCAAGATGCTGATAACACTACCCTGATAGCCAAAAAATGCAAAGGACCTCCAAGCTGTCGTAATAAAGGGAGCCCAGTGGGGGAAAAAAAATAGGACTAAAATTAAATTTAAAGAAGCGCAAACTAAGGGCAAAAGATAGAAATTCCAGAATTGGCAGTGAAGATCTCTAAGTGGTGAGTAGCTTTGTCTTTTACACTCCTTAGCATTGAAGGAACAAGGAGTCAAGGAATACACCACGGATTAGAATTGAGCAGTGGAAAAGATGTTCTATGGCAAAATGTGTCTATATAGGTAGTTCTCGACTTACAACCATTCATTTAATGAGTGCTTGACGTTACAACAGCACTGAGAAAAGTGACTTACCATTGGTCCTCGCACTTATGACCGTCACAGCATTCCCCACCGTCATGTGATCAAAATTCAGGGGCTTGGCAACCAGCATGTATGTAGGACAGTGGCATTCTCCCAGGATCATTTGATCACCATTTGTGACCTTCCCACCTGTGTTGTGACAAGCAAAATCAGCAAGGAAGGGAAGCTGGATGGGCTGAACGCATGCGTGGTTCACTTAACAACTGCAGTGACTCACTTAACAAGCACAACAAAAAACGGTTATCAATTCAAGATTACGTGAAGTGTTAATACCACTTTATAATGCCTTGGTAAGTCCACACTTGGAATCCTGCTTTCAGTTTTGGTCGTCATGATGTAAAAAAGATGTTGAGACTCTAGAAAGAGTGCAGAGAAGAGCAACCAAGATGATTAGGGGACTGGAGGCTGAAACTTATGAAGAACGGTTGCAGGAACTGGGTAGGTCTAGTTTAATGAAAAGAAGGATTAGGGGAGACATGATAGCAGTGTTCCAATATCTCAGGGGTTGCCACAAAGAAGAAGGAGTCGGGCTGTTCTCCAAAGCACCTGAGGGTAGAACAAGAAGCAATGGATGGAAACTAATCAAGGAGAGAAACAACTTTAGAACTAAGGAGAAATTTCCTGACAGTTAAAACAATTAATCAGTGGAACAATTTGCCTCCAGAAGTTGTGAATGCTCCAAGACTGGAAATTTTAAAGAAGATTTTGGATAACCATCTGTCTGAAGTGGTGTAGGGTTTCCTGCCTGGGCAGGGGGTTGGACTAGAAGGCCTCCAAGGTCCCTTCCAACTCTGTTATTCTATTCTATTCAATTCAAATGGGACTCATTTAACAACTGCCTTGTTTAGCAATGGAAATTCTTCTCCCAATTGTCATTGTTACCTGTATCTCTAAAGATCAGAACTGTGCAAAGGATGTAGATGGCTGGGGAACTCTGGGAGTGGAAGTCTACCTATCTTAAAGTGTGCTGACTGGGGGATTCTGGGATTTGAATCCACCTATCTTAAAAGCATGCTATTAGGGGAATTCTCGGAGTTGAAGTCCACCCATTTGAAAACCTGCTACCTGGGAAATTCTGGAAGTGGACATCCACCTATCTTAAAGCATGCTGGCTGGTGAATTCTGGGAATTGAAGCCCACCCATCTTTAAGGATTCTGGCTGGGGAATTCTGGGAGTTGAAGTCCATCTATCTTAAAAGATGTTGGCTGGGGAATTCTGGGAGTTGAAGTCCACCCATCTTAAAACATAGTGGCTGGGGGATTCTGGGGACTGAAGCCCACCCATCTTAAAGCTACCAATTTTGAGAAATACCATCTTAATGAATATTTGATATATTACCTTACCTGGATTTCTTATTTAGCAACCCAAGGGGTGGGGAGGGGTGGGGATGGCCAGTACAGTTGGGAAGGGGGCACACTTTCAGCCTGATAATCAGAGCGGAAGCCCAATTTCCGTATTTTCCTCCCGTAACTTTACTCCAATGAATATTGATGGCTTGCTTATCACCGTGCCTCGTTCCCCACCTCAAATAAGCTTTTTATTTGTCAGAGTCAAAGGATCAAACCAGCTTTATGCAAACAGCTCTTGAAGGAAGAGAGAACCAGAGGTCTGTTCGAAAAGCAGGAGCTGCATAATGTTTGCTTAGTCACTATCCTTGTTAGGTTAAGAAGAAAGAGGGGAGAAAATCAGAACGGTCCACAAGAAAGATCTTACGGGTTGTGTTTGGTTTGATCAAAACACACACACGTCAATAAACACAGAAAAAGATTGATTTTTTAAAAAAAAATAACACTGAAGTTTTCCTGGCAGGCCAGCTTTCCCAGGATATCATTCCTGGGAGGATTTTTTCTCCGGCATTCCTCTCCCTTTGGGACTGAATGGAAATAGATGTAGGTGGAAGAAACAAAGAAAGAGGGCATCTATATATCAGACACACACCCCACACACCCCAAACACACAGAGTTGTGCAAATATTTTTCCGTCTGATCAACTCGCAAGATTTTTTTCTCTCGCCATGTACGTGTATCCATCTGAACTAGATTGTTGTTCCTCCGGGTCATATAATATATGCAGGTATATAGGAGTGGTGCAGTGGCCTAGAGGTGGAGCTCTCACCTCAGAATCAGGAGGCTGTGAGTTCGATCCTAGGTAGAGGCAGATATTTTCTGTCTCTGGGCACCATGAGAATATATCTGCTGAACAAAACTCCGCACCAGCAACAGGAAAGGCATCCGGCCAGTAAACAGTCAGCTCCATTCAGTTGCCCAGACGCCACCCCACAAGGGATTATGGGGTCGTTAAAAGATGACGATGCATAATTTTGTATTGATTTATTTATTTTGTCGTGCTTGTGTAGTGTATATCGGAAGTAGGGACCCTTTGAGAGCTGTATGCCATGAAATTTCATTTTAATGTATGCCGATTAGTGTACATTCAAAGGGATGATAAAGTTAGTCTTTTCTGTTGTTTTTGTAGCCTCCCTGGCCATTTAAAAGGAAGTACTAGTAGTATTTATTCTATTCTAGTATCTATTCTATTCTATTTATTTATAGCCATTTATTCGGTGACCATTTGCAGTTACAATGGCCCGAAATAAAGTGACTTATGACCGTTTTTCACACTTACGACCATGGCAGCATTCCAGTGGTCACATGGTCAAAATTCGAACGCTTGGCAACTGGCATGTACTTATGACGGTTGCATTGTCCCGGTGTGTGCGTGTGTGTCCTTGCCAGATTCACTTAACAACCATATCATTAATGTAGTGAATCACATAATAACCATAAGAAAGGTCCTAAAATGAGGCAAAACTCGCTTAACCAAGGAAATTGTTGCTCAATTGTGGCTTGTAAGTCAAGGACTGTCAGGGAATTGAGCAGCCGGTATCCAAATGGAGTCGGAGACGCTGAGACGGACTGGTAGTTTAAAATAAATAAATATATTTTACATCAAAACTAGATAGTCAGGCCCACAGGAGCATTCGTGAGGTAAATCCACACAGCAGGAACCTCCTGAGGTAAATTACAGAGCACACAGGGCGCAAAACGGGGGGGGGGGAGGGAAAGGCGGGAAAAAAGGAACCTCCCCCTTTACGCTCACAGCAACCAATCACAGTTCAGATTGCCAGATGGACAGCTCTCCTCCACCAATTAGCTACAATGGTGAGTTCTTACTCATTGTCCAACCCTTCATTGCTCTCCAGGTGTTAAATTAAACACAGGTGGGCCTTCACTTGCGACCACAATTAGAATAGAATAGAATATGGAAATAATTAGAATAGAATAGAATAGAATAGAATAGAATAGAATAGAATAGAATATGAAATAATTAGAATAGAATAGAATAGAATAGAATAGAATAGAATAGAATAGAATAGAATAGAAAATATGGAATGGAATGGAATGGAATGGAATAGAATAGAAAATATGGAATAGAATAGAATAGAATAAAATAGAATAGAAAATACAGAATGGAATGGAATGGAATGGAATAGAATAGAATAGAATATGGAAATAATTAGAATAGAATAGAATAGAATATGAAATAATTAGAATAGAATAGAATAGAATAGAATAGAATAGAATAGAATAGAAAATATGGAATGGAATGGAATGGAATAGAATAGAAAATATGGAATAGAATAGAATAGAATAGAATAGAATAGAATAGAATAGAATAGAAAATATGGAATGGAATGGAATGGAATGGAATGGAATGGAATATGGAAATAATTAGAATAGAATAGAATAGAATAGAATAGAATAGAATAGAATAGAATAGAATAGAATAGAATAACCGAGTTGGAAGGGACCTTGGAGGTCTTCTAGTCCAACCCCCTGCTTAGGCGGGAAATCCTACGCCACTTCAATTGAGCCCAGCCTTTCTGTTGCTAAGCGAGACATTGGTTAATGGAGTTAGTGCAGTTAGTCCTTGACTTACAACCACAATTCAGAATGGTTGTACATCGAGGACTACCTTTATGGGAGCTAATTTTTTTTATTTATTTTGTTCGTTTTTGCTCTCTCCCATCTCAACACGAGGTGATTCTAGGCAGCTTGCAATTGTTAAATGTGTAGTTTTAAAATTACAATATTAAAAAGGATCAAACAACAGAAAAAACATGCATACAGGTACTCCTCAATGTACGACCGCAATGGAGCCCAAAATTTCTGCTGCTAAGCGAGACCGTTGTTGTGAGTCTTTTGCACCACTTTATGACCTTTCTTGCCACCGTTGTTAAGTGAATCACTGCAGCTTTTAAGTTAGTCACACGGTGGTTAAGTGAATCGAGCTTCCCACTGACTTTGCTTGTCAGGAGGTCGCAAAGGGGGATGACATGACCCACCTAACCCGCGAGACACTGTGACCGTCATAAATGTGAGGCGGTTGCCAAGCGTCTGAATTTTGATCCTATGACTGTCGGGAAGCCGCACGGTGGTTGTATGCATGAAAAAACAGCCACAATTCATTTTTTCCTAATACCATTGTAACTTTAAACGGTCACTAAATGAATGGTTCTAAGTTGAGGACTAGCCGTAGGAGGTTGGACTAGAAAACCTCCACGGTCCCTTCCTATTCCAAAGCTGTGAAAAATGGTCCTAAGTCACTTTTTTTAGTGCCGCTGTAACTTTGAATGGTCACTTAAATGCACGGTTGTAAGTTGAGGTCCACCTGTACCTTAATAAGGACCACCTCTCCTTTCTCTACTGGGATTTCACGGCAGGAAGCCAAGGAGGCTGGAAAACACCGGAGAGAAGATGATGCAATGAAAGGATGCCAGCCCTTCAAGGTAGGCCAGTTCAGGAAACAGACCCAGATTCGCTACTGGAATTCTCAGCATTGCAGGGGTCTGGATTGGGATCCTGGGTGGTTTAATGCAACCCCCCAGACCACATTTAAATTAGAAAAAAAAAGTGCTTTCTTTTTGTCCTTACTTCTGATTCTCCTTGCAGGGTCTCTTCTTGAGCTTCCGGGCAAAGCAATTCATGACTTTTAAAATGATAAATGATTCTGGCTCCCTCAAGGCTCCAGATGGTTGGGAGCCGAATCCATCACTTGACCCTTGCTTGCTTGGGTCTCCTCGTTCCTTCGTGGCAAGTCCAGGAAGCTGGCTTATGAAATTTGCAGGGCCTCTCCAAGCCATCCGCAGCTATTGCACCATTCCCCCTGGGGTTGATCTGCTGCATTCTCTAGCAGGTAAGAAAGGAAGAAGAAGAAACTGGAAAATTTGTTGTGTGTGGTAAGAAGAAGGAAAGATGTTAAAGTTGTTTCGTGTTTGTGGTTGTTACTGTTGTTAGTTGCGAAGTCGTGTCTGCCCCATCGCGACGCCATGGACCACTTTCCTCCAGGCCTTCCTGTCCTCTACCATCCTTATGACCATTGCAGCAGCCCGGGGTCATGTGATCACCATTTGCGATCTTTTTCCCCATCGGCTTCTGACCAGCAAAGTCAATGGGAGAAGCTGGGCTTGCTTAATGACCATGTGATTCACTTAACAGCTGCAGGGATTTGCTTGATCGTGACAAAAAGGGTCATAAAATCAGGCGCAACTCGCTTAATAACCGCCTCGCTTAGCAGCAGAAATCCTGGTCCCAGTTGCGGTCGCAAGTCAAGAACTACCCGTAGTACTTTCACTGTTTGCTAAATTATCTGCTTGTTGCTATTCCCCACCTTGCCATTTTAATGTGGGGGCGCTGTTTAACTTGCATCTGGGATGAAAGGCAAGCAGTGGCCCAAAACAGAAATTATCTCTTTGGATTCAAACCATCGGAAGGACATTTGTGGGCAAGAATTGGCATCACTCAAAAATTTAGTTTTGCTCCCTGGAAGTAGAGCAGACTGTGCATCTTCAGCCTGGCGTGATTTAGACGAAAACTGTGGAAAAAGAATAAGAAAAGAAGGATTAGGGCAGTGGTAGTTTACTGAGTATGTGCTTCGCATGCTTCACGTGCACACATGTTATCCACGCAAATGCGCAGATCCTCCCCCATGCACTGCATGCACAACCACACTCTCTGTGCATGCACATGGCTTTTGTGCGTGCCCCTGTGTGCTGTGTGTGTAACTGCACCATCTGCGCATGCGCGTGGTTTTTGCACGCAATGCATGCGCGTGAACGCCATCTATGCACATGCGCAAATGCACGAACATGCGCAGGAAAGCTCCGAAGACCAGCTGGGTCCCTTGAATTGCACGCATGCACACTGGAGGCCCGAACACCAGCTGGGGCGCGCATGCATGCACAGCTGCAAGTGAGTTGGGTGACAGCTCGCGTGCCTGGAAAGATGGCTCTGCGTGCCGCCTTGGGCACGCGTGCCATAGGTTCGCCATCACAGGACTAGGGTGACATGATAGCAGTATTCCAATATTTGAGGGGCTGCCCCAAAGAAGAGGGGGTTCACTTATTCTCCAAAGCACCAGAAGACAGGATAAGGAACCAAGGATGGAAACTAATCAAGGAGAGAAGCAACCTGGAACGAAGGAGAAATTTCCTGACAGTGAGGACAATGAATCAGTGGAACAGCTTCCCTAACCACTCTGGATGTGGACCTGCCCCACAAAAGGCGTTCACCCAGAAAAACGGCATCTGTTTTTCTACCATATTCTGAAGATGCTTGAGAATTTTTCCTGAATTTCTCACCTTGGTGTTTTTTAACCTGAGATGATTAAGAACCCAGGATCGGGTTTTTTTTAATGTCACATCTGTCTATCAAACTTCGCCGGCTGCAAACGCTTTCCATGCTGGAGCAAAGTCCTTTGGGAAATATTTCTTCCTCATTAATTGGAAGTGTGGGAAGCCAGGAACGGTGCAGAATATCGGAGACAAGATTTCTACTTGCATACTCACTCGCTCACTCACAGCGGCTGCTGTGCCGTTGAACAAATGCAAGACCCCCATCTTTTTTGCTCTGGAAATCCCCCTCCCCGATAATCTTGCAAGATGTTTTAGAAGCCAATTCTCAAAATACGTTTTTTGGCACAATACTAGCTTGTTCAGAAAACCATAGTTAACTAAATACCGGTAATGCTTTCACAAGGGTAAAATCTGCCCACCCACCTAACCATCCATTCGTGGCTGGCCTGAATCAAAAACCTCCCCACCCCCACCCCCGATATTCAGGTCCTCGCTCCCCCTTCCTCGCTTTCTTCCAACACCCACCCCCCTCAGTGCACCGCTGCTGTGCATCGCTGACTTAACAGGCACTGAGGCTCCTCCTTTTGACCCTCCAAAGTTGTCTTTGATCCTAATTGCTTTTGCCAGTCAAGGGCACAACATGTCATTTGTGATTCCAGTGGATCTTCCCTAGCGACCCCCCAGCTCAGAATCCTGGGGGCTGAGCAGCACTGACTGAGCTTCAACCCACTCAAACCAGATGTCCAGGCATAGCTGTGCCCCATGGTTATTCTAAGGCAGTCGGGAGTTGGGAGGAACTCAGAATAACACAGTTGGAAGGGACCTTGGAGGTCTTCTAGTCCAACCCCCTGCTCAAGCAGGAAACCCTGTAGCATTATGGACAAATGCCTGTCCAATCTCTTGTTGAAAACTTTCTGTAATGAAGCACCCACAACTTCTGGAGGCAAGCCGTTCCACTGGTTTATTGTTCTCGCTGTGATCACTTTTTGTAAGCTTCTGACAAACAAAGCCAGATTCACTTAACAACTGTGGCAAGAAAGTTAGGAAAATGGGACAAAACCGGGGGTGAAATCCAGCAGGTTCTGACAGGTTCTGGAGAACCGATAGCGGAAATTTTGAGTAATTCAGAGAACTGGCAAATACCACCTCTGGCTGGCTCCAGAATGGGGTGGGAATGGAGATTTTCCAATATTCTTCCCCTGGAGTGGGGTGGGAATGGAGATTTTGCAGTATCCTTCCCCTGCCACGCCCACCAAGCCACGCCCACAGAACTGGTAGTAAAAAAAAATGAATTTCATCACCGGACAAAACTGACAGCTAATTGTCAATTTACCAACGTTCTTGATTAGCAATGGAGATTTCTGCCTCAGTTGTGGTTGTAGGTCGAGGACTACCTGTATTAGAAAGGATCCATTTTTGGTTCAATTGGGTTAGATTTCTCTTATGGATATTTATTATTAATTTTTGCCATGGCTGAATATTTGCTAATTTTGGCCTTGCAATGTGATTGCATCGACTGGCTCATCTCTCCAACGTCACGCCAAATTTTTGTTTTGCTACTCTCAGCACCTCTCTTAGGAAATTGTGATATTTTTGTGTATGTTTTTCTGGGATGATCTGAACAAAAACACTTGTGGTTTCAGTTCTGATTTTATTTTTAGGGTTTTCGGAACATTTTAGGGTATTTCTTTCTAGTTCCTTTTGAGTTGCTTTTTACACAATCACGGCATATGTTAACATGGGCCTTTTTCCAAAGATTGTCAGATACTTCTGTCATTTTTTGAAAGCTATCCTTGCATCAAACTCCGCTCCTGGTGATTTGGTGGATGTGACTGTGTGGTTTTATTTATTTATCCAATTTACATAGCTGCCTATCTCACCCTTTGTAACTCTAGGCAGCTTACAATGAAAAACTTTTCTTTGGCAACAATATTTTGTTTATTTATTTAATTTTGAGAATGCCTGACTCCAAAAAGGCTCTGAGTGGCTTGCAAAAAAACCAACAACAAATAAAATAATAATAATAATAACAACAACAACAATAATAATAATTTGTGATGCATTTTTGAATGTTCATTTGACTGAATTTCATGTTTAATGAATAAAGTATAATAATAAAAAATCACCATACCATGAGTTGCCAGAGTCGAAGAAAAAGAACTGGAAAAAATAATGAAATATCACGACCTGGCCATCCAAACTACATGGCTATGTATGAAACCTGTCACAGTGATACCCATGGTCATCGGGGCACTTGGTACCATGTCCAAGAACTTTATAAGATACATCAACAAATTGCAGTTTCCTGCAATAACACCAGCAGAACTGCAAAAAAGTGCGCTACTCAGAACATAGTACATCTTAAGAAGGTACTTGGTTGATACCTAGGTCGCTGGCAGCAACCTGTATCAACCATTAGCACCAGTCAATGGTATTTGTGATGCATTTTTGAATGTTTAGTTGATTGAGTTTCATATTTAATGAATAAAGTAAATAATAATAATAATAGGGTTTGAAGTCCAACCAAACTGGGGAACATCATGTTAGAGGGTGAAAAATACTTGACAACCTTGTTATCCCTGCTCTTAAGTGATGAGCCACCTTCTATCGTGTTTCCTTGAAAATAAGCCCTCCTCCGAAAATAAGCCCTTCCTTAAAATATTTAACCGCATGCACAGCTGGTCCCTGCCATTTCCTCTGGTTAGGGTTAGGGAGACAGAGCTGGAAATCAGGTAGGAAGGCAAGAGGAGCCCTGTTCTTGCTCCACACGCCCCAAAATAATAAGACCTCCTCGAAACTAAGGCCAAGCGCTTATTTCGAGGTTCAAAAAAATATAAGACAGGGTCTTATTTTCGGGGAAACACGGTAGAGAGCAGAGAGAGAGAATCAGCTGGCTGCAACCAGCAAGAGGTAGTCAGGAAAAGAATAACAGAGTTGGAAGGGATTTTGGAGGTCATCTAGTCCAGCCCCCCCTGCTCAAGCAGGAGATCCTATACCATTCGGAACAAATGGCTGCCATTTCTCTCCTTAAAAGCCTCCAGTGATGGAGCACCCACAACTTCTGAAGGCAAACTGTTCCACTGATTAATTGTTTTCACTGGCTTTACCTGGAATTGAATACATGGACCTTACACCTTAGGTGAGTATATACAGGTAGTTTTCGAGCACTGTGTTGGCCTAGTGGTGAAGACGCTTGCCTCCCACCTGCCAATACATCTGCCAATATCTAGGAGGTTGAGAGCTCAATCCTAGATATTGGCAGATGTTTCTCTGTCAGGGTACAAAGAAAAAATATCTGCTGTGAACTTCATGTAGGCATCAGGAAGGGCATCCAGCCAGTAAATGCTCAGCTCCATTCAGTCGCCCCGACTCCACCCCGAATTAAGGGATAATGGGGTCATAAAAGGGATTTTATGGGGAAGAGGCCTTTGTTCTACACTGGATAGACAATGGCTAAAATGATGATGGTGATATATGATATATGCACGGTCACTCACGCACTCGTGACGTCTCGCCTGGATTACTGCAATGCTCTCTACATGGGGCTCCCCTTGAAGGGCATCCGGAGGCTACAGTTAGTCCAGAATGCGGCTGCGCGGGTGATAGATGGAGCCCCGTGGCTCCCGTGATAACACCCATCCTGCGCAGACTGCACTGGCTACCTGTGGCCTTCCGGTGCGCTTCAAGGTTTTGGTGACCACCTTTAAAGCGCTCCATGGCATAGGGCCGGGTTATTTACGGGACCGCCTACTGCTACCGAATACCTCTCACCGACCCGTGCGCTCTCATAGAGAGGGACTCCTCAGGGTGCCGTCAGCGAGGCAATGTCGTCTGGCGACGCCCAGGGGGAGGGCCTTCTCTGTGGGGGCTCCCACCCTCTGGAACGAACTACCCCCCGGACTTCGTCAGCTTCCGGACCTTCGGACCTTCCGCCGCGGGCTTAAAACATACTTATTTAATTGCGCAGGACTGAGTTAGATTTTAAATTTATGGGTTTTAAATTGGGTTTTATTTCTGTATTTTTAATTATTGGGCTTTTAGAATAAGTTTTTTAATTGTTTTACATTGTATTTATGTGTTTTTAAGTGCCTGTAAACCGCCCTGAGTCCTTCGGGAGATAGGGCGGTATATAAATATGATCAAATAAATAAATAAATAATAATGATGATAAAAAGGGATTTATACAGGTAGTTCTCACTGAGTGACAATTGGCAGTTATGATGATAAGTAACAACAACAACAACAGAGTTGGAAGGGATCTTGGAGGCCTTCTAGTCCAACCCGCTGCCCAGGCAGGAAACCCTACACCACTTCAGACAAATGGTTATCCAACATCTTAAAAACTTCCAGTGTTAGAGCATTCACAACTTCTGCAGGCAAGTTGTTCCACTCATTAATTGTTCTGACTGTTAGGAAATTTCTCCTTAGTTCTAAGTTGCTTCTCTCCTTGGTTAGTTTCCACCCATTGCTTCTTGTCCTGCCTTCAGGTTGCTTTGGAGAATAGTTTGACTCCCTCTTCTTTGGGGCAGCCCCTGAGATATTGGAAGACTGCTATCATGTCTTCCCTAGTCCTTCTTTTCATTAAACTAGACATACCTAATTTCTGCAACCGTTCTTAATTTGTTTTAGCCTCCAGTCCCCTAATCATCTTTGTTGCTCTTTTCTGCACTCTTTCTAGAATCTCAACATCTTTTTTACGTGATGCTGATGCTGATGATGATACTTTTCAACCAATCCTCACATTGTGGGATCTTTGAAGGTCTGTAAAGCAAATGAAAGCAGAAGTCAAATCATAAGCATAGTGAGTGCTTCGCTTAATGAACGTTGCTGGTTCCAATTGTGGGTGCTAAATGAAGACCACCTGTTGGATATCTTAACATTAGGAACTATCCTGGCTGTGATGCTTAATGGTTGCAGGAAGAGATAGACAGCTGGCCAGACCTGTTGCCTGAGGAATTCTGGGAGCTGAAGTCCACACTTCTCAAATTCTCAAGGTTGAGAAACATTGCTATAAGACCACTGAAATAGATTTGCACAAATTGAATCCAAAGCCAGCCAATTTCTACGTAGCTGAGACATTTATTTATTGATTTATTTATTGCTCCTGTGAGGTCTGTTTTCCACAGTTATTTTAATTCTTAGGCTCCCGTTGCACGGTGCATTTACTTATAGTCCTCGACTTACGACAAAGCCCAAAATGTTCGTTGCTGAGCAAGGTAGTTGTTAAGTGAGTTTTGCCCCCATCTTACAACCTTTCTTGCCGCAGTTGTTAACCGAATCACTGTCGCTGTTAAGTTGGTAACACGGTTGCAAAGTGAATCTGGCTTCCCCATTGGCTTTGCTCATCTGAAGGCGGCAAAAAGGAGATCACGGGAGCCCAGCACACTGCAACCGTCGTGAGTACATGCCAGTTGCCAAGCGTCTGAATTTTAATCGCAGAACCATGGAGATGCTGTAACAGTCGTTAAGTGTGGAAAAACAACTGTAAGTCACTTTTCTCAGTGCTGTTATAACTTCAAACTGTCACTAAATGAGCAGTTGTAAGATAAGGAGTGCCTGTATTGGAATTTGCACTGTTTCTTTTGCTCAAGATTGATTTATGTGCTTTTTACATGTTGCTTTCGGTTTGTCTGATTCACTTTTTATGTTGCTAAGAGGGACTTTTTTTTTTTTTCCTTTGCAAAAAATGGGATATAAATTGCCCAAGCAAACAGGGTTATCGTCCACTCCTAATTGTACCCAGGAGCTTCTGCCCTCTTGCAGAGAAGCAAAGTTTAACATGTTGGTTTAGAAAAGGGCAGATTTCAGGAACAGAGAGATAAAAAAAGGCACAGAATGGGGCGTTCCTTAAAAACTGAAACAATTATTCTGGTGGAAGTAAGGAGAGGCACCGGTGCTCGGGATCATAAATCAAAGCGGGTCTCAGAATCATGTGGGAAAATGCCCTCTGCTTTTAGGCTGGGAATCTGGTTCTGTGCTAAACGTAAAATATGGTGTCGGTTTAAATGGGGTCTCTTAAAACATTTGGAATACTGCATCCACTTTTGGTCAGCATATATATATAAAAGTTGTTGAGACTCTAGAAAGAATGCAGAGAAGAGCAACAATTAGGGGGCTGGAGGCTAAAACATACGAAGAACGGTTGCAGGAATTGGGTATATCTAGTCAAGAGAAGGAGTAGGGGTGACATGATCGCAGTCTTCCAATATTTGAGGGGCTGCCACAAAGAAGAGGGGGGTTCAAATGATTCTCCAAAGCACCTGAAGGCAGGTCAAGAAACAACGGATGGAAACTAATGAAGGAGAGAAGCAGCCTGGAATTGAGGAGAAACTTGTGAGGACAATTAACCAGTGGAACAATTTGCCACAAGAAGTTGTGGGTGCTTCAACACTGGAGGTTTCTAAGAAGAGATTGGACAACATTTGTCTGAAATGGTGTAGGGTCTCCCAGTTGGAGGATTTGGAGAATGAATGAGCTCTGGTGCTCTTCTCTGTAATGCTCCAACACTGGAAGTTTTTAAGAAGATGTTGGATAACCATTTGTCTGAAGTGGTGTAGGGATTCCTGCCTAAGCAGGAGGTTGGACTAGAAGACCTCCAAGGTCCCTTCCAATTCTGTTATTCTGTTCTATTCTGTCCTGGAAAGAGCGCAGAGAAGAGCAACCAAGAGGATCAGGCGGCTGGAGGATAAAGCATACGAAGAATGGTTGCAGGAATTGGGTATGTCTAGTTTAAAGAAAAGAAGGACTAGGGGTGATATGATGGCCTCCTTCCAATATTTGAGGGGCTGCCACAGAGAAGGGGGCATCAAACTATTCTCCAAAGTACCTGAAGGCAGGACAAGAAGCAACAGATGGAAGCTGCTCAGAGAGAAGCAACCTAGAAGAGGTTTCCTGACAGGGAGAACAATTGATCAGTGGAATGGCTTCACTCCAGACTTTGTAGATGCTCCATCACTGGAGGTTTTAAAAAAGAGATTGGACAAACATTTGCCTGAATGGTATGGGGTCTCCTGCTTGAGCAGGAGGTCCTTTCCAACTCAATGATGATGGTTAACCAAGATGTTGGAGATCAGGTAGAATTCCATTCTTTAGTGAAAATAAGTCAAGTACCGCAGATGGGGACTGCAGCCAAGAAATTAAAAGACACTTGCTCCTGGGGAGGAAAGCTATGGCAAACCTAGACAGCATACTAAAAAAGCAGAGACCTCACCCTGCCAACAAAAGTGTATATAGTCAAGGCAATGGTTTTCCCAGTTGGCTGTGAAAGTTGGACCATAGGGAAGGCTGAGCACCAAAGAATTGAGGCCTTTGAACTCCAGTGCTGGAGAAGACTCCTGCGAGTCCCTTGGACTGCAAGGCCATCCAACCAGTCAGTCCTAGAAGAGATCAACCCTGACTGCTCTTTAGAAGGCCAGATCCTGAAGAAGAAACTCAAATACTTTGGCCACCTAACGAGAAGGAAGGACTCCCTGGATTAAGATTAACAGAGTTGGAAGGGACCTTGTAGGTCATCTAGTCCAACCCCCCCCAGAAGAGCCTAATGCTGGGAACAATGGAGGGCAAAAGAAGAAGAAGGGGACGACAGAGAACGAGGTGGCTGGATGGAGTCACTGAAGCAGTCAACGAGAGCTTCAATGGACTCCGGAGGATGGTAGAGGACAGGAAGGCCTGGAGGAACATGGTCCATGGAGTCGCGATGGGTCGGACACGACTTCGTGACTAACAACAACAAAGTCCTTGACTTTATATCTATTCATTCGGCAAATCATTCAAAATTACAGTAGCACCGGAAAAAAGTGACTTACAACCAGTGCTGGTGGAGGAATAGCCAACTTCTCTTTCTTGGCAGGGTTGATGCAGGAAACAAGATCTGCTTCTGGCCAATCGCGTCCTGCTCAGAGCGCCGGGCGGGGCTAGATGACCTCCAGGGCCCCCTTCCGACTCATTGACGCAAGACGGTGTGCCCAGAAACAGTGCATCAATGTGGGAAGCACCAGCACTAGCAACAGAAGTGGGGCGGCGGCGGCGGGGGGGGGGGGGAAAGGCAGGCATTTCCCAACCCGTGACACCCTCCCCATCTGTTCTTCGCCATCTGCCCGACAAAAAGACTATCTTGTGAATGGGAACCTTCCTTTCCGGAGGAAAGAGCTGCTATATATACACACGTAGCCTTTGGGGGAGCTGAGACAGAAATGTGGGGGAAGGCAGCCTTCTGCCATCAGGCAGTCTCCAGAAGCCAGGGGCAGGGCCCGTGCGAGAAATATTCTGAATTTTGATGAGCAAATGCACTCGGATAATTGGGATGCAGGAATCTGCCGCTTATTTTTCATGGCGCCTGGTTGTTTATGACTTGGCATTTGTGACTTGCCGACTCATGTGCTGCTTTCTCTGGCGGAGGAGTGGGTGGGTGGGGGGAGACGGGACTTGAACCCCCCACCTCGATTTGAAGCAAGGGGACACAGCGGGCTGAGGCGGCGGGGTGGGGGGGGAGGAGAAGAGTTGCTCCCAGGATGAGGGAGTGGGCTTGGCTCCGATAGAAACCAAGCTGGCGTTTCCTTGGTTGCTCTTTTTCCCCAAGAAGGCATCGGCAGGAGGAGGAGGAGGGGGGGCGGAAATCTGCATTTCCACATTTAAACTCTCCTTTCAGTCAGCCAGTTTGCAGTTTGTTTTTTTCAGAGGAGAAGAAAAACGTTGGTGAGATCCGGTTGGTTTGAAAGGAGTGAGGTTAGCAGTGGCTAGGGGGCCAGGGGTTGAGGCTGTGGGGCAGAGGAGGTAGAACACAGAACAACGCAGCTGGAAGGGACCTTGGAGGTCATCTAGTCCAACCCCCCTGCTCAAGCAGGAGACCCTATACCTGGGATGGCGAACCTATGGCACGCATGCCGCAGGTGGCATGCGGAGCCACGTCTGCGGGCATGCAAGCTGACGCCCAAGACAGCTCCACCGTGCATGCCCGCTCACCTCCTGCCGGTGTGAGAGGTGGGGGGGGTGTTGCATGATATGCGAGAGGGGGGGTCGCATGCGCATGCACGGGGAGGGGGTAAGGGGATGCGCCCCTCCATTTTTGGTTCCTGGAAGCTTTAGGGAGGCCTGCTAGCACCAAAATGGGTGTCAGACACGTATGTGCACGGTGTGGGGGGATCACAGGAGGGTCGCATGCACATGTGCAGGGGGTGGGGCCTGCGGGGGAGGGAGCACCCACAATTTCTGGTGGCAAGTTGTTCCGTTTGTTAATTGTTCTCAATGTTAGGAAGTTTATCCTTAGTTCAAGGTTGCTTCTCTCCTCGGTTAGTAAGCCCCCACCATACTTTGGCCAAAATCAGGAATCTGATAGCATTTTCCCGACTAATGTATTTTATTAAAAGACAGCTGTTCTATCCGATGCATGGACTAGCTCAACTGATGTAGGATGTTCGTTTCCTTGCACACTCATCTCTCAGAGGGTCTGTAGCCTGCTGGCTTGGGGGGACACACACACAAACACATACACACAGAGCCAACAATCTTTTCCAAGGGAAACAATTTGTGCCCTGCATGTAAATTGCAGGCAGAAAATTTGAAATTGGGAAGCGAACTGAAGATGGGCTGCAGAAAACCAAATCTCAGGCCCTTGCTTTCCCTCCAACAGGTCCAGGGGTTCGCTGCTGGGGGTTCGCAGGGGTTCGGGAGAACCTCTAGCTAAGATTCTGTGCAGTTTGGATTCTAGAGAGGCTCCAGTGACGTCACCCTCCTGCTGGGTGCTCAAACAGAGCACTCCGTGTTAGAAGATTGTAAAAGTCAGTGAAACAGAAAATAAATCACTGTTCACTGAGCTTAGCATAATCTCTGGGTGAAAGAGATTATCAGAATTGTGGAAGAGTGGCAGGTCTGACAGGGGGTTTGCTCTTAAGAGCGAATTTTCCTGGATTTATGACCCCACCGAATTCCACTCCTTCCAACTTCAGCACGCCCCTGTTTTTATCAGGGAAAAGGAGAGGAATGTTGCTTCTGCTCTAGAGAACTTATTAAATTGATTGATATTCCAAGCAGACGGGAATTTCACAAGCGTTCGAACTTTGATGTAGAATCAGTACGGCAAGTACCGACTCCCTTTTTGAAATTTGAAACCTTTCTTTGTCTTTGATTAATTGACTTTTAAAATGGCGTCTAAAAGTGAAAGTAAAATTTTTTAGTACGATGAAGCAGCGTTACTTGTGGATTGTTACAAACGGAGTTTTTATACTGAAAGGAGGAAGGAGAGTTATTAAGTTTGAATTCCTGATTCTTTTGAAGACAGAATGGCAGCTAAACCTTTAAAGCCTTCTGGAAGAAGGGGATCTGAACCAAGTCTTGAGGAAATATTGAAAGAACAATTAAAACTTTCTGAAGATAGGCAAAAAGAGATGATGGAGAATTTTAATGCAAAAATAAGAGAAGATATTCTTATGGCAGTTCAAGGACTGAGTAAAAAAATTGAAGGATTGGAAGTGGAAATGCAACAGATCTCTCAGTCAAATAAGTATTTAGAAGATGAAATGAAAGGTGTTCAGAAAAAGTGGATCAAAATGAAGATCAGGTTGTGATATTACAATATAAACTTATGGAAGGAGCTCTTAGAATTCGTGGTATGCGAGAAGAGCGTGGAGAAGACTTAAGAAAAATTATATCAGTAGCATTGGCTGAATTTATTGAAGCGGACCCCCAAGAGGTAGCTTACCAAATTGATAAAATATATAGAGTTAATTCTTGGATTGCAAGACAGAGAAAGCTTCCTCGGGACATTGTGGTTTATTTTGTGAAAAGGACTATGAGAAATCAAATTCTGCAAGTTTCATATCAGACAACTTTAAAAATTGGAGAACAGGAGTTGAAGGTGTTGAAAGAGATTCCTTCAAAGATGTTAAGAGACAGGAAGCAATTTGCTTTTTTTACACAAGAACTTAAAAAACATCAGATTCAATTCAGATGGGAGGTGCCAGTTGGACTGACACTATTTTATCAAGGAAGGAGATATAGAATTGACACGGTTTTAAAGGCAAAGGATTTTCTTTCTACAGTTTTGAAAGTCGAAATAGAAGTGATAGAAAAACTTCAAGAGACTCAAGAAGGCGTGGTGACCCAAGAGCCTTTATTGCTGCCAGTATTAGAGGAACCACAAGAGCAAAGGGTGACAAGAGGAGCCCTTAAGCGTAAAGAAGAGCAACAGTCTCAAAGTAAAAGTCAGGATCCCATTATGGAAGCTGTGGAGGAGCTAGACGGAAGATACCGGAGGAGGAGCTTCCGTTGTCTGCTTCAAAGCTTCAGGAGGCCAGTAATGGCAAATAGAATCTTGTCATGGAATGTTAATGGCTTGAATTCAGCTCAGAAAAGAAGGAAAATATTTCACTACTTGAAACAATTTAAAAATGATGTGATTTGTTTGCAAGAGACACATATAAAATTATCAGACCAAAAATATTTAATTAATTCAAAATTGGGTAACCATTTTGTTGCATCAGCTTTGGAAAAGAAGCATGGAATTGTTGTATATATCAGGAAGGATATACCAGCT
Organism: Ahaetulla prasina; assembly: GCF_028640845.1. Lineage (NCBI taxonomy): Eukaryota > Metazoa > Chordata > Lepidosauria > Squamata > Colubridae > Ahaetulla > Ahaetulla prasina. The sequence goes on from NC_080555.1 coordinate 8,777,882, forward strand.
AAGCTAATTGAGGCAGATATTCAAGGAAGATTTATTGCTATTGAACTGGTGATAGATGCAAAAGACTTTGTTGATAGGTATTTATGCACCTAATCAGCAACAAGAAAAGTTTTACAAAATGTTACATGAGAGGTTGACCCTCTGGGATTATAGTTCGTTTATTTTATTAGGAGACTGGAATGGAGTAATTGATACAAGAAGGGATAAGAGAACTTCCTCCAAGAAGATACCTATACATGCAAAATTACCAAAATCTTTTTTTGAAATGATGGAAGACTTTGAGTTTAGAGATATATGGAGGTTACGGAATCCAGATGAGAGAGATTTTACTTTTTTCTGATAGGCATCAATCTTTTTCACGCATTGATTTTATTTTAATTTCTAATGACTTGCTTTCTAGGGTGAAGAAAACGAAGATATTTTCGAGGTGTTTAACTGACCATAGCCCAGTATGGATGGAATTATTACAAGGGAAAAAAGGTGGTAGAACATGGAGGTTGAATGAAAATCTGTTTAGATATGAGGATAATGTAACTTATTGTAAGAAACAGTTAAAAGAATTTTTTGATTTTAATATGTACAAAGGGACACCTATAGGAACTGTGTGGGAAGCGAGCAAAGCGTTTATTAGAGGATATTGATTTATTTGGACAACAGGCAAAGGAATAATAAACAAAAGCAGCGTAGATATTTGGAAGAAGAAATTCAAAGGAAGCAACAGTTATTAATTCAAAACCCACAAGATCATAAACTTAAAGAGGCTATAAAAATATTACAGAGTCAATTTAATATGTTAATGGCAGACCAGGTGGCAACGAATATACAATATGCTAAACATTGTAATGCAAATAAACCTGGGAGATGGTTGGCATATAATTTAAGGAAGAAACAGAAAGCACGTGTCATACAAAAAATAGAATATAAAGGTAAAGAGACATATCAACAGGATAAAATTAAAAGGCATTCTCAGAATTTTATACTGCACTATATGCAAAAGACAAAATATTGGATAGGGACATTTATGATTATTTGAAAGATTATAAGGTGAATATTCTAACATTAGAACAGAGGAGGAGCTGAACCGGCCGATAGCTACTGGAGAAATAGTGGAGGCAATTAAACAATTAAAATGGGAAAACCCTGGTACAGATGGTCTTACAGCAACTTATTATAAAAACACAGGATGAAATATTAGGCCCACTTAAAGAATTATTTAATCAGATACAATTAGGGTGGAATACCCCGTCATGGAAAACATCTTTTATTTCACTGATACCAAAGAGGAGCAAGACTGCTCTAAACCTGGTAACTATAGGCCGATTTCACTTTTAAATAATGATTATAAGATTTTTGTAAAAATAATAGCAAATAGATTAATGTTAGTTTTACAACAAAGAATTCATACTGATCAATCTGGTTTTATAAAAGGGAGGCAGATGAGGAATAATGTTAGACAGATTATTAATATATTGGAATATTTGGAAAAGAAGAATACTTCAGCGGCACTTATTTTTTTGGATGCAGAGAAAGCCTTTGATCGATTGCATTGGGATTTTTTATTTAAATTAATAGAAAATGCAATTTGGAGACTGTTTTATTAGAATAATTAAAGCGATTTATGGAGAGCAAACAGCACAGATTATAGTAAATGGTAGTTTGACAGAAGTTATTAAGATTGCGAAAGGAACAAGACAGGGATGTCCCTTATCACCATTATTGTTTGTTTTGACTCTGGAACCATTATTAGATAAAATACGAGAATTAATGAAAATAGAGGGAATTAAGATTAGACAATATGAGTACAAAGTTAGAGCTTTTGCAGATGATGTAGTGGTTACGTTAATGAATCCTATAAATTCAAGTAGATTTTTGTTGGAAGTAATTGATAAATATGGAAAGGTATCAGGATTTAAAATAAATCAGAAAAAAACAAAAGTGATAATTAAAAATATGTCTATACAACAGAAACAAAAACTAGAGGAAATGACAGGATTTGAGGTAGTAAAAAAGGTTAAATATTTAAGGGTCTATATTAGCTCATCGAACAAGAAACTTTATAAGAATAATTATGACTTGCTATGGCAAAAAGTTCAGAATGATATGAATGGCTGGAAGAAATTGCAGTTATCCCTATTGGGAAGGATTGCGGCTATTAAAATGAATGTGTTACCTAGATTTTTGTTTCTGTTCCAGATGATACCTATAATTAAAAAGGATAAAAATTTGGAAGATTGGCAGAGTGGGATTAATAAATTTATATGGCAGGGTAATAAGGCGAGGGTTAAAATGAAAATAATACAGGATTCACGGGAAAGAGGTGGTTTAAGAATGCCTAATTTTAAACTATATTATGAAGCAGTAACCCTCTCAGTAATAAGTGACTGGTTTAACTTAACAGAGGAAAGAATTTTGAATATAGAAGGTTATGACTTGTTATATGGATGGCATGCGTACTTATTTTATGGAAAAAAAGTGGATAGGGCTTTTAAGAATCATGTGTTGAGAAGTGCTCTTTTGGTCTGGAATAAATATTCCTATAAATTAGATTATAAGATTCCTATATGGGCGAGCCCTAGACATGCAATAGAGAATATAAATATAGAACAGAAACAGGAAATGATTACATATAAAGAACTTTTGTATGCTGAAGGAGGTAGATTGCAATTAAAATCATTACAGGTATTAAAATGAAGAAGGAGGAATTATACTTGGTTTCAATATGGGCAAATAAGTGCTAGATGGAAAGAAGATCAAAAATTGGTATAATGCAAAGGAGGAAAATTTAATAAAGCAAATTAGAAATCAGACCCAGGAGCATATAAAGAGATTGTATAATGTGTTGCTTGAAATAGATTCGAAAAGGATTTGGTAAAGGATTGTATGATAAAATGGGCACAGAATATTCAGGAACCAATAATGTTGGAAACATGGGAGAAAATTTGGGTTAGAAATGTTAAGTTTACACAAGCACAGAATTTAAGGAAAATTTTTATAAGATGTTTTATAGATGGCATTTAGATCCCAAAAAATTATCATGTATGTATCCTAATATCCAAGCGAAATGTTGGAGGTGTGATTGTGATGATGCTACATATTTTCATATTTGGTGGACTTGCAAGAAAATTAAGGTCTTTTGGATAAGAATTTGGTGGATTATTCAAAATGTACTGAAGAAGAAGATAAAGTTCCTGCCACAATTTTTCCTTTTGGGAATTATAATGGATTGTACAGGGATTGAGACTAAATTGATTTTGAACTTAATAACAGCAGCAAGACTGTTGATTGGACAATACTGGAAGAAAGAAGAGATACCTACAATAGAAGAATGGATATTGAAAGTTATTAGTTTGGCTGAGATGGCTAAAATCTCAGCATTTTTAAAAGACAATACGCAGGAAAGATATTTAATTGAATGGAAAAAATGGATTGATTATCTACAAAACAGATATCAGATTAAGAAATATCAGATTGCCTTTGAATAATTAGAAAGTTATTTTATGTAATGGGAGGGGGGTTGGGAGACGAAAAGCTTTGGATGTGGTTATTTGGATTGGACTTTACCTTGTGATTGACCCGGGAAGCCGGGGTGGGGAGGGGGATGTTTTGTTTTTTTTTTTTTTTTGGGAGGGAGGGGGAAAAAAGGGGGAAAATGTTTTTGTTTTTTTTAAAACTCTTTCAATAAAAAAAAAAAAAAGATTCTGTGCAGTTTGGAAAACCCCCAAATCCCACTCCTGGCTCCCCCCACCCACCCTGCCCCTCCCCTCCCAGGAGTCCCCACGCAGCCCGTTTTGGATGCAGGTAAGGACAGGGCACACCCGGAGGGCGAAAAACGCGCCTACTGGAAGTTCAAGAAGTACGAGGCCCGTTTCCTGCCTCCAGAAAGCCTCCGGAGTTTGGGGAGGGCAAAAACGCCCCCCCCCGGCATGGTAAAGGAAGCCAACTAGGCCACGCCCACCTTGGCCACGCCCACCCACCCACCGGACAGAGAACCCCCCTTGCTAAAATTTTTGAAGCCCACCCCTGAACAGGTCAGTTGGTGCCCAAGTGCAGCTAGTCTTCAACTTACAACCATTCATTTAGTGACCGTTGAAAGTTACAATGGCGCTGAAAAAAAATGAACCGTTCTTCACGCGCATAACCACTGCGACTTTCCCACGGTCACGTGATCAAAATTCAGATCACTGACTCCTATTTATGACAGTTGCATTGTCCCGGGGGAGTCACGTGATCCCCTTTTGTGACCTTCTGAGGATCAAAGTCCATAGGGGAGCCAGATTCACTTAACCAACCGTGTGACTAACTTAACGACTGCAGTGATTCACTTAACAACCGGGGCAGGAAAGGTTGTAAAATGTGACAAAGCTCACTGAACAACTGCCTTGATTAGCAATGGGAATTTTGGGCTCAGTCCAGGATTACCTGTATAGAAAATTCAAAGATGCTTGTTCTCAACTATCCAAAGAATGAAAAGCAAAAAAAACAGAAACCATTTGCATGCAAATATCTGTGGGTAAATGGCATGGCATTTTGTAATGTAGAAGAGAAAGAGACAAAAGGGATTTTCCCCCTAAAAATTGAGATCTGTTTGGATTGAGTGATCAGACTTTAGTTTAACAGAATAGAATAGAATAGGATTCTGAATAGAATAGAGTAGAGTAGAGTAGAATAGAATAGAATAGAATAGAATAGAATAGAATAGAATAGAATAGGATTTTGAATAGAATAGGATTCTGAATAGAATAGAACAGAACAGAACAGAGCTGGAAGGGACCTTGGAGGTCTTCTAGTCCAGCCCCCTGCTCAAGCAGGAGATCCTATACCATTTCAGACAAGTGACTGTCCGGTCTTTTCTTAAAAGACTCCAGTAATGGAGGAGCGCCAGTGGTGGGATTCGAACATTTTTACTACTAGTTCTGTGGGCGTGGCTTGGTGGGCGTGGCAGGGAAAGGATACTGCAAAATCCCCATTTCCTCCCGATCAGCTGGGACTCGAGAGGCAGAGAATAGATGGGGGCGGGGACAGTCAGAGACGGTATTTACCGGTTCTCCCAACTACTCAAAATTTCTGCTACCGGTTCTCCAGAACTGGTCAGAACCTCTGAGGAGCGCCCACAACATCTGGTGGCAAGCTGTTCCACCGATCAATTGTCCTCACCATTAGGAAGTTTCTCCTTAATTCCAGGTTGCTTCTCTCCTTGACCAGTTTCCATCCGCTGGCTTCTTCTCCTGCTCTCTGATGCTTTGGAGAATAAACCTGATTTCTTTTTCAGTGCTAGGCTATTTCTTCAAAAACCAGATGGCATCCACACAGTAGAGATGGCCCTCAACTTACAGACATTCATTTAGCGTCCATGTGGCGGATAGATACAGATAGTCTTCAACTTACAACCATTCAGTTAACGAGCATTCAAAGTCACAACAGCGCTGAAAAAAGTGACGTGCCCAGTCCTCACAGCTATGACCACTGCAGCGTCCCTATGGTCGTGTGATCATGAGGCAGTAGGCAATTGGCATGTATGTACCATACCAGTGTCATGTGATCACCATTTGTGACCTTTCCAGCTGGCTTCCCATGACAAAGTCGATGGGGAAATCTGGATTCCCTTAACAACCACATGGTTCACTTAACAACTGCAGTTATTTCAGTTAACCATGGCAAAAAAAAATGTGGGGGGGGGTCACAACTGCCTTGCTTAGCAACACAAATTCTTGCCCCAATTTTGGTGTAATTGCATCTGTAATTTAAATCTGAAAGGTAAACGTAATTCCCCAGCCGTCGCCGAACTGATACCTTTCCATTTGGTTAGACTACAATTACCATCCTCCCCACCCACACAAGTGTACGGAAGAGTCAGAAAATTTATTTCACTGAGACAAAGAAATAAAAGGTTTGATTGTGTTTACCACTATGCTAAAGTATGTTTTTTTTTTAAAAAAATCCATTTTATCACATTTTACAATAAGATGACAAAAAATAATAATAAACAGATTGCAGAAATACAAAGAGGTAAACAGCGAAGCCAGGAATGAAATATTAAAAACAGTTAATGAACCACCAAAACAACAAGCCCTAAACAGAACAAAGAATTGGGGGGGCGGGGGAAGAAAGCCCTCAAAATAAAAGAATAAAAACAGTACACTAAAAAACCCTGAGCAGCTTTAAAAGGGGGCTTTATTTATTTTTTTAATGAATGAGGAGGAGGATTAAACTGGGACTGCTTTTAAAAATATTTAAGACAGGCTTCAAATCTGGATTAAAACGAATCCTAACCCTAAATTACGATGGCTTCACACGACATGTTTAATTAAGCCGGTTACTGGATTAAACATTTTCCTCTGTCGAGACTCTGGAAAGTGTGCAGAGAAGTTCACTTTAACTGTTAACTGATGAACAGAGTTGGAAGGGACCTTGTAGGTTATCTAGTCTGACCCCCTACTCAAGCAGACCTTATTCCATTTCTGAGAGATAGCGGTCCAGTCTCTTCTTGAAAGTCTCCGGTGATGAAGCTCCCACAACTTCTGGTGGCAACTTCGAGCAACAAGGATGATTAGGGGACTGGAGGCTGAAGAATGGTTCTACGAATTGAAACCCTTTCCCACAATCTGGCATGAAGCCTTCAACGTCCCAGCAGAGTGGGGGCCATTTGGATCTCGACCGGAGGGGGGTGGGTTGGACACCTCGTTCCAGATGGTAGACCCTGCAACTCACTTAACAAATATCTCAGGTAGCAACATATATTTTGGACTCGGTTGTAGTTATAAGTCTGTTATTATCTGGGATGAGTTTGATCCTGTGACTCCTGAGGACATGGACAGGTTAATGGGGAGATTGAATGCGACCACATGTTTATTGGACCCGTGTCCCTCCTGGTTAGTTTTGGCCACCCGGGAGGTGACACGAGGCTGGCTCCAGAAAATTGTGAACGCTTCTTTGATGGAGGGTGTTTTCCCTGCCGCCTTGAAAGAGGCGGTGGTGAGGCCCCTCCTCAAGAAGCCTTCCCTTGACCCAGCTAGTTTATCAAATTATCGTCCGGTCTCCAACCTTCGCTTTGTGGCAAAGGTTGTCGAGAGTGTGGTTGCACGACAGTTGCCCCAGTACCTGGATGAAAATGTCTATCTTGATCCATTCCAGTCCGGTTTCCGGCCTGGTCACAGCACGGAAACAGCCTTGGTCGCATTGGTTGATGATCTCTTGAGGGCTCGGGACAGAGGTTATTCCTCTGTCTTGGTCCTATTAGATCTCTCAGCGGCTTTTGATACCATCGATCATGGTATCCTGCTGCGCCGGCTCGGGGGACTTGGAGTGAGGGGCACTGTTCATCGGTGGTTCTCCTCCTACCTCTCCGACCGGTCGCAGATTGTGTTGACGGGGGGACAGAGATCGACCCCAAGGCGCCTCTTATGTCGGTTCTCTCGCCTCTTCTGTTCTGTTCAACATCTATATGAAGCCGCTGGGTGAGATCATCCGTGGTTTTGGGGTGAGTTGTCATCTATACGCTCTATATTTCCACCCCTAACCACCCCAACGAGGCTGTTGAAATGATGTCCCAGTGCCTGGAGGCCGTACGGGTTTGGATGGGGAGGAACAGACTCAGACTTAATCCCACCAAGACCGAGTGGCTGTGGATGCCGGCGGCCCGGTACAGTCAACTAATTCCATCACTGACCATTGGCCCATTGGCGAACTATTGGCCCCCACGGAAAGGGCTCGTAATCTGGGCGTCCTCCTGGATGCACGGCTGTCTTTTGAAGATCATATGATAGCCGTCACCTGGGGAGCTTTTCATCAGGTTCGCCTGATACGCCAGTTACGTTCCTTTCTGGATCGGGCTGCCTTATGCACGGTTGCTCATGCCCTGGTTACATCCCGCCTGGACTACTGTAATGCTCTCTACATGGGGCTCCCCTTGAAGGGTACCCGGAGACTCCAACTGGTCCAGAATGCGGCTGCGCTGGTGATAGAGGAGCACCTTTGGCTCCCATGTGACACCCTCCTGCGTAATCTGCACTGGCTCCCAGTGGTCTTCCGGGTTCACTTCAAGGTACTTGTTATCACCTTTAAACGCCCATGGCCTAGGACCGATATTTACGGGACCGCCTACTGCCACCATTAGCCTCTCACCGACCAGTGCGCTCTCACAGAGAGGGCCTCCTCCGGATACCGTCAGCTAAACAATGTCGGCTGGCGACCTCTAGGGGGGGGGCCTTCTCTGTGGGGGCCCCTACCCTCTGGAACGAGCTTCCTCTGGGGCTTCGCCAACTCCCCGATCTCAAGTCCTTCCGCCGTGAGCTGAAGACGCTGCTGTTTCGAAGAGCAGGACTAGCTTGAACGTAGTTTTAAACTTGGGATTTTAAAAAAAAGGGTTTAAATGAGGTTTTAAATTTGTATTTAAAAGTTAGAGCATCAATTGAATTTAACTGTCTATTCTTTTAGCTTTTTATGTATTATATGTTTTTCTGTTGTTTTTGACTGTGAACCGCCCTGAGTCCTTCGGGAGATGGGCGGTATACAAATATAATAAATAATAATAATAATAATAATAATAAGTCAAGGACTACTGTATAATCAAGAACCTTATTGGGGTTTTTAATCTAAGACCCCTTTATATGATCATGTAGCTCAGGGGTAGGGAACTCAAGGGCCAGGGGAGAGATGATAGCGGTGTCCCAATATTTGAGGAGCTGCCCCAGAGAGGAGGAAGGGGGTCAAGCTATTTTCCAAAGCACCCAAAGGCCAGACAAGGAATAATGGATGGAAACAACAAGGAGAGATTCAATCTGGAAATAAGGAGGAATTTCCTGACAGTGAGAACCATCAACCGATGGAACAGAAGTTGCCTTTGGAAGTCGTGGGAGCTTCATCACTTGAGACTTTCAACAAAAGACTGGGCTGCCATTTGTCAGAAATGGTGTAGGGTCTCCTGCTAGAGCTGGGGGGTTGGACTAGATGACCTACAAGATCCCTTCCATCATGATTGAACTGAAAAGAGTTTTGGAAGGGTGGATGAGGGGACTGGAGGCTAAAACATACAATGAACGGTTGCAGGAACTGGGCCTGGCTAGTCTAGTGAAGAGAAGGAGCAGGGGAGACAGGAGAGCATCTTCCAATATTTGAGGGGCTGCCACAGAGAGGAGGGGGACAACCTGTTTTCCATGGCCAGACAAGGAACAATGGATGGAAACTGATCAAGGAGAGATTCAACCTGGAAATAAGGAGAAATTTTCTGACCGTGAGAACCATTAACTGATGGAACAGAAGTTGCCTTCAGAAGTTGTGGGAGCTTCATCCCTGGAGGCTTTCAAGGGTCTTCTGCTTGGGTGGGGGGTTGGACTAGATGACCTACAAGGTCCCTTCCAACTCTTTTAATCTGTTAAAACTGTGGCCCCTGTGGACTTCAACTCCCAGAATTCCTGAACCAGCCCTGATGTAGATGGTCCATAATGAATTTCCTCCCGATGCGATGCTCATATTGTTGAGACCGCAACACCCAGAATCCACTGCCAACACCGAATCCCAACCCTGTCTGAAAGGGTCTGGCATTGAGAAAAGCTGTCTGAAGCTTCTTCACGGGAGCCTGTTCCAGGCCTTGGGGCCGTTTTTGCATTTTTCCTGTTGACAAGCGTTTGATCTTTAATCATTTTAGCAGAGACTAGATTACAAATCTCATTTCTGCAAATGGCTAAGATTGGATTACGGGATAAATCACATGTGCGCTTCTCGTTTTATTGAACTGGGTTATCTTAGGCAGGGAAGGTGCCTGAGCATTGACAGGCACCGGAAAAATGGGCGAGACCAATCAGAGCAGCAATTGCTTTTCATTTTAAGTGTTAAAGATGGCCTCAGGGAAGTGGGTAAGAATGGATTTTATAGTTGGTGATCAAGGAAGAGAGACTGGTTCCTCCCTGCCCTCCCCCCCACCAATGCTTGTGGAATGGAGCTGGTGCCTAGCCTAGCCATGTTTGAAAGAGTCTCAGTTTTAATCTTCAAAAGATTAATCTTTAATCTTCTGCGTAAATCACAATCAGGACCAGTAATCTCAACCTTGGCCACTTGAAGACAGGCGTGGACTTCAAATCCCAGAATTCCCTAGCCGACGCACTGGCTGAGGGATTCTGGGAGTTGAAGCCCACCCATCCTCACGTGGCCAAGGTTGAGAAACTCTTGAGTTAAGCGGCATCAGGCTAGAAACTGGGAGATGGTGAGTTGTAATTCCAGCTGGGGACCACGAAAACCAGTTGGGTGACCTTGGGCCGGTCAGTATCTCTCAGCCCTAGGAAGGAAGCAATGGCAAACCACTTCTGAAAACACTTGCCAAAAAACTTTAGAGATACATCTTGGCAGCCTTTGAGAACTGGAAGTCAGTGAATGGAAGAATTGAAGTCCACCCCTCTTAAAGCATGCTGGCTGGGGGATTCTGGGAGTTGAAGTCCACCCCTCTTAAAGCATGCTGGCTGGGGAATTCTGGGAGTTGAACTCCACCCAATTTAAAGCATGCTGGCTGGGGGATTCTGGGAGTTGAACTCTACCCATCTTAAAGCAGGCTGGCTGGAGGATTCTGGGAGTTGAAGCCCACCCATCCTCACGTGGCCAAGGTTGAGAAACTCTTGAGTTAAGCGGCATCAGGCTAGAAACTGGGAGATGGTGAGTTGTAATTCCAGCTGGGGACCACGAAAACCAGTTGGGTGACCTTGGGCCGGTCAGTATCTCTCAGCCCTAGGAAGGAAGCAATGGCAAACCACTTCTGAAAACACTTGCCAAAAAACTTTAGAGATACATCTTGGCAGCCTTTGAGAACTGGAAGTCAGTGAATGGAAGAATTGAAGTCCACCCCTCTTAAAGCATGCTGGCTGGGGGATTCTGGGAGTTGAAGTCCACCCCTCTTAAAGCATGCTGGCTGGGGAATTCTGGGAGTTGAACTCCACCCAATTTAAAGCATGCTGGCTGGGGGATTCTGGGAGTTGAACTCTACCCATCTTAAAGCAGGCTGGCTGGAGGATTCTGGGAGTTGAAGCCCACCCATCCTCACGTGGCCAAGGTTGAGAAACTCTTGAGTTAAGCCGCATCAGGCTAGAAACTGGGAGATGGTGAGTTGTAATTCCAGCTGGGGACCACGAAAACCAGTTGGGTGACCTTGGGCCGGTCAGTATCTCTCAGCCCTAGGAAGGAAGCAATGGCAAACCACTTCTGAAAACACTTGCCAAAAAACTTTAGAGATACATCTTGGCAGCCTTTGAGAACTGGAAGTCAGTGAATGGAAGAATTGAAGTCCACCCCTCTTAAAGCATGCTGGCTGGGGGATTCTGGGAGTTGAAGTCCACCCCTCTTAAAGCATGCTGGCTGGGGAATTCTGGGAGTTGAACTCCACCCAATTTAAAGCATGCTGGCTGGGGGATTCTGGGAGTTGAACTCTACCCATCTTAAAGCAGGCTGGCTGGAGGATTCTGGGAGTTGAAGTCCACCCATCTTAAAGCATGCTGGCTGGGGGATTCTGGGAGTTGAAGTCCACCCCTCTTAAAGCATGCTGGCTGGGGGATTCTGGGAGTTGAAGTCCACCCCTCTTAAAGCATGCTGGCTGGGGGATTCTGGGAGTTGAAGTCCACCCATCTTAAAGCATGCTGGCTGGGGGATTCTGGGATTGAAGTCCACCCATTTTAAAGCATGCTGGCTGGGGGATTCTGGGAGTTGAAGTCCACCCCTCTTAAAGCATGCTGGCTGGGGGATTCTGGGAGTTGAAGTCCACCCATTTTAAAGCAGGCTGGCTGGGGGATTCTGGGAGTTGAACTCTACCCATCTTAAAGCAGGCTGGCTGGGGGATTCTGGGAGTTGAAGTCTAAACATCTTAAAATGGGCACTTCAGCCATAGAAGCTGCTGATACATAGTCCTCGACTTACGACCATTTGTTTAGCAACCATTCAAAGTTACGACAATACTGAAAAAAGTGACTTACAGTTAGTCCTCGCATTTACGACTGTCACAACATACGACTGCCACAACATAAGACTGCGATCACGGGATCAAAATTCAGAAGCTTGGCAATCGGCATATATTTACAACAGTTGCAGCGTCCCTATTTTCGACATTCCCAGCTGGCTTTTGACGAGTCCAATGGGAGAAGCTGGATTCACTTAACACCCATGTCATTTGCCTTGCACCGGTGGTGATTCACTTAATGACCACAGCAAAATAGGTCGTAAAATCAGGTTTGACTCACTGCCTGACTTAGTGATGGAAGTTCCGGTCCCAACTGTGGTCGTACCGGTATTGGCAGACCTGGAAACTGGCTTCCCTTCAGAAAGACGGATCTGCGAGGCTAAAATGAGCCTTGACGTCCCTTTGCTGAATTTCCTTTCATGGTAAAAGGAATTCAGGTTTTCAATTTTTCATCCAGTGTGCTGGAGAGTTCTTTTTTTCGTTTTTTTTTCTCTTCCTTTTCTCTCCAGCCTCACAGGCTTGCCCAAATGTCCTTTTCGGAAACAGCTGCTGAGAAGGAGTTTCTGGATAGAAAGACAGCTTTGAAGAGGTGGGAAGAGTGCCAAAGGCAGGAGAGAAGATTGGGCAGGATTTCCCACTTGATTTATTAGATCAAGAGTCTCCAAACATGGCTACTTTAAAATGGGTGGACTTCAAATCCCAGAATTCCCTAGCCGACGCACTGGCTGAGGGATTCTGGGAGTTGAAGCCCACCCATCCTCACGTGGCCAAGGTTGAGAAACTCTTGAGTTAAGCCGCATCAGGCTAGAAACTGGGAGATGGTGAGTTGTAATTCCAGCTGGGGACCACCAAAACCAGTTGGGTGACCTTGGGCCGGTCAGTATCTCTCAGCCCTAGGAAGGAAGCAATGGCAAACCACTTCTGAAAACACTTGCCAAAAAACTTTAGAGATACATCTTGGCAGCCTTTGAGAACTGGAAGTCAGTGAATGGAAGAATTGAAGTCCACCCCTCTTAAAGCATGCTGGCTGGGGGATTCTGGGAGTTGAAGTCCACCCCTCTTAAAGCATGCTGGCTGGGGGATTCTGGGAGTTGAAGTCCACCCATTTTAAAGCATGCTGGCTGGGGGATTCTGGGAGTTGAAGTCTAAACATCTTAAAATGGGCACTTCAACCATAGAAGCTGCTGGGATACATAGTCCTCGACTTACGACCATTTGTTTAGCAACCATTCAAAGTTACGACAATACTGAAAAAAGTGACTTACAGTTAGTCCTCGCATTTACGACTGTCACAACATACGATCATGGGATCAAAATTCAGAAGCTTGGCAATCAGCATATATTTACAACAGTTGCAGCGTCCCTATTTTCGACATTCCCAGCTGGCTTTTGACGAGTCAAATGGAAGAAGCTGGATTCACTTAATGCCTATGTAATTTGCCTTGCACCAGTGATGATTCACTTAATGACCACAGCAAAATAGGTCGTAAAATCAGGTGTGACTCACTGCCTGACTTAGTGATGGAAGTTCCGGTCCCAACTGTGGTCGTAAGTTGAGGACTACCGGTATTGGCAGACCTGGAAACTGGCTTCCCTTCAGAAAGACGGATCTACGAGGCTAAAATGAGCCTTGACGTCCCTTTGCTGAATTTCCTTTCATGGTAAAAGGAATTCAGGTTTTCAATTTTTCATCCAGTGTGCTGGAGAGTTCTTTTTTTCGTTTTTTTTTCTCTTCCTTTTCTCTCCAGCCTCACAGGCTTGCCCAAATGTCCTTTTCGGAAACAGCTGCTGAGAAGGAGTTTCTGGATAGAAAAACAGCTTTGAAGAGGTGGGAAGAGTGCCAAAGGCAGGAGAGAAGATTGGGCAGGATTTCCCACTTGATTTATTAGATCAAGAGTCTCCAAACATGGCTACTTTAAAATGGGTGGATTTCAACTCCCAGAATCCCCCAGCCAGCATGCTTTAATATGGGTGGACTTCAACTCCCAGAATCCCCCAGCCAGCATGCTTTAAGATGGGTGGACTTCAACTCCCAGAATCCCCCAACCAGCATCTTTTAAGATAGATGGACTTCAACTCCCAGAATCCCCCAGCCAGCATCTTTTAAGATAGATGGACTTCAACTCCCAGAATTCCCCAGCCAGCATGCTTTAAGATAGGTGGACTTCAACTTTCAGAATTCCCCAGCCAGCATGCTTTAAGATGGGTGGACTTCAACTCCCTGAGTTCCCCAGCCAGCATCTTTTAAGATAGATGGACTTCAACTCCCAGAATTCCCCAGCCAGCATGCTTTAAGATGGGTGGACTTCAACTCCCTGAGTTCCCCAGCCAGCATCTTTTAAGATAGATGGACTTCAACTCCCAGAATTCCCCAGCCAGCATGCTTTATGATGGGTGGACTTCAGCTCCTAGAATTCCCCAGCCAGCATTCTTTAAGACATGTGAATTCTGGGAGTTGAAGTCCACAAATCTTAACAGTGGCTAAGTTTGGAGATCCCTCTCTTAGATGCATATCCCACTGCTCAATTAGGAGATCAAGCAGCACAGATATTTTTGGCCTACAACAGCCCTGTAAGGTAGGTTGGGCTGGTCCAAAGTCCCCCAGCAGATTAGAACCTGGGTTTCTTCTTTCCCCGTGTCTTCTACGCTACACCTGATTGGCTCTTGGGCTGAGAGGGAGGGACTGCTCCAAATTCAGCCAATCACTTGTGATTAAAGGGGGACCAGAACCTGGGTCCTCCTCTCCCTTCCTGGTCCAGCACCTTCTCCATTCGCTATCCCAATCTGGTTTTGTCATGTCATCCCTTGGAGATGCATTCCCACAACCCACCTAACCTAGTTAGAAACGTAACTGCCTTTTGACAAGCTGGCTACGTTGAAGGAGAGGTTTCGTCATGTATATTATGGGGACTTGGGAAGTAATTTTTCTCGATCTGAGTTAAGCACCATGCGTGAAGGTAAGTAAGCCAGGAACTGCAAAAAAAAAAAAAAAGGCTGCTCGGTGCAGAATTGTGTTTAAATTCTTCTCATCTGTGCAGGAGGAAAAAAAAAATACGAAGAAAAGACAGTCTCCGCTTCTAATAAATTGTGGGATTTGAGGGTAAAAAGAGAGAACATTTTAATACAGTTCCTCACTGGGAAGAAATCCGCGGTTTTCTGCTTTGCCGAGTAATGTTTAAATACAGGTAAGTCCTTGAATTACAACCTTTCATTTAGTGACGGCTTGAAGTTACAGTGTCACTGAAAAAAAGTGAATGACGGCTGGTTTTCACACTTACGACCGTGGTGATCAAAATTCGGATGCTTGGCAACAGGCTCATGTTTACGATGGTTGCAAAGTCAATTGGGGAAGCCAGATTCGCTTAATCCTGTTACAGGTAGACTTTCAACCGTTCGTTTAGTGACCGTTTGGAAGTTAAAACAGCACTGAAAAAATGGGACTTATGACCAGTTTTTACACTTATAACTGTCACAGCATTCCTGTGGTCACATGATCAAAATTCGGATGCTTGTCAACTGGTTCATATTTATGACAGTCGCAGTGTGTCCCGCAGGGTCACGTGATCTCCTTTTGTGACTTCCCGACGAGCAAAGTCAATGGGAAGCCAGATCCACTTAACAACCGTGTTACTAACTTAATAACGGCAGTGATTCACATAACAACGGTGGCAAAAGACGGGGGCAAAACTCATAACTCTCTCGCTCAGCAACAAAAAATTCTGGGCTGAATTGTGGTCATAAGTCAAGGACTACCTGCACTAATTTAACAACTGCAGCGATTCACTTAACAGCTGTGGCAAGAAAGGTCGCAAAACGGGGGCGAAACTCACTTAACGACCGTCTCGTTTAGCGGTGGAAATTTTGGGCTCCGTCGTGTGCCGTAAGTCGAGGACAGCCTGTGCTGAAATTCCAATTCCCCAGCTTTGTTATGCTGGTAAGGAAACTTGAGACGATTCAAGCTCGTTGCTCATCTGTTATTTTGTGCTAAGGGTGTTTTGATCCGTGGCCAAATTGCCCGGGTTGGGCTGGGCTACGAAAGAAAGCGAAATACCAAAGGGAAAACCAGTGATTGTGTCAGTTACCCTGGAAAAGACGCAAGCACCTTGAAATGCCAACCTGGGCATTCACAGGACACGCTTAACCGAGTAAGACCATTCTGGATCTTATTGGAGACAATATCTTTGGTGGCAATGACAAGGGTGGCTTTTAACCTCGGTGAGCTTTTTATGCGGTAGCTTAATGGGATCCGTGATCTGAGCGGCTGGCTTAGCCGAGTTTAGCATCTTCTCCCAAACCAGAAAAATTAGAGATATATCCAATGGTGGGATTCAAATAACGAACGGTTCCAATGTAATAATAATAATAACAGAGTTGGAAGGGACCTTGGAGGTCTTCTAGTCCAACCCCCTGCCCAGGCAGGAAACCCTACACCATTTCAGACAAATGGTGATCCAACATTTTCTTAAAAAATTCCAGTGTTGGAGTATTCACAACTTCTGGAGGCAAATTGTTCCATGGATTAATTGTTCTGACTGTCAGGAAATTTCTTCTTAATTCTAAGTTGCTTCTCTCCTTGATTAGTTTCCACCCATTGCTTCTTGTTCTACCCTCAGGTGCTTTGGATAATAGCTTGACTCCTTCTTCTTTGTGGCAACCCCTGAGATATTGGAACACTGCTGTCATGTCTCCCCTAGTCCTTCTTTTCCTTAAACTAGACATACCGAGTTCCTGAAACGGTTCATCCTATGTTTTAGCCTCCAGTCCCCAAATCATCTTGGTTGCTCTTCTCTGCACTCTTTCTAGAGTCTCAACATCTTTTTTTCATCATGACGACCAAAACTGAATGCAATATTCCAAGTGTGGCCTTACCAAGGCCTTATAAAGTGGTATTAACATTCCACTCCCCATTGTCTGCCCTAATGACCAGCTGGGTGGGCGTGCCCATGTGGCCAGGAGGTGTGACAGGCAGCACTCGGCCTCCTGTACCCCCCTGGGAGCAAAAACAGGACATGGGGGGGGGCGGTGTCCCCATGCGCCCCATTTTAGACCTTGTTGTATCCCACTCCCACTCCGACGAACGAGTCAAGGAAGTCCGTAACAAACTTGGCAACGAAGCCTTTGCAGCTTGCCAAGTTTCTTCGAGGTTTATCAGGGCAGGCAGGAGTCTAAATTATGACTTCAGCAATAGGGTCCGATATCAGCCAACTAGATAAGACTTTGCTTGACTCAAGGTTGGAATGCTGAAAGCAGGTCCTTTATATAGGCTGTGGGGTGTGGCTCCATGACTCAGCATTTATCCAGGCCTGCCCCACCCTTCCTTCTGCTGGCGTCGCCTCTCAGATCTCCGGAAGCGAGGGTCCCCCTACTCTGAATTGTCTTCAGCTGGATCTGCTGTCACTGTCTGGGAAAGGGAGGGATCAGAGGGAGTAGGCCCGGGTAATTCCACCATCTGTCTGGCTTCCTGCTCTGAAGGCTGAGCCAAAGGAACACACGCTGTATGAGTGAGGTTTATTGGGTTTCTCCTTTCATTCCTTGAATCTTCTCCAGGCATGGGGTCAGGGCCGAGGGCTGGAGTCATGACAGGCCTTTCATCTTCATTATCAGACTTGGAGTCTGATAAAAGGCCCAGTTGGAGACGGGAGGGGCCCGGCTGAGGAGAGGAGGGAGGACGAGTCACAACAGACCTAGGAGGCCTCCCTACACTTAACAGGGAGCCAAAATGGGGAGCATGAGGACTCCTGGAAGGTGCGGAGCGGGGAGGGGAGGGGCCAGCCAGCAATTTAACTACCGGTTTGCCCGAACCGGCTGAATCCCACCACTGTTAATATAACCACTCGTTTAGCGACCAAAGTTACAACCGAGAAAAGTGACTGCGGCAACCGTGGCGAACAAGGATTTAAAATTGGGCAGAACTCGCTTAAGATCTGCCTTGCTTAGCCACAGAAATCATGATCCCAGTTTTAGTTGTTAAGTTGAGGTCCTGCAGGTAACTAACTAAGGTAGGTTTGGAGAAATTCTTCCCGTGTTTCTTGGGAACCGTTGGGTTGACACCCCCCCACATCTGAGATAAAGCAGCATTTTCTTTAGGCTACCTAAAGATCTAGTGTGCACGGCTGTTTTGTGGTTCAGTGCGATGCGCCATCCCACCCAGTGGTGGATTATTCATGGATAAGGCCCTTTACACTCATTAATTTGTCAGTCACATATCTCTGCTTTCATTGTTTGCGGGCTGCGTATTTCAACGGTTGCTTTGTTTGAAATTATGGGGGAAATTTACAGTCGCCAAGCAATGTAGAAAAATTCTGACGAGAACAATAAACATGTTTTAAAAAGAGAAGGCGCAAAATAAACTTCTCTCCTTCTCCTCTCCTTAGCTAAGCTTCCAAACTTCGCAGAGCTTCCCCCATCTTGGCAACTTCAAGATGGACAAACCACACTCCGCGTTGCCTCTTCATCTTGCCCCTCTCTTGCAGCGAGGGGCTTGGCTAACTGAAAACAAGACTTTCTCTTTCGGCCAAAGATTTGGCCCCTAGTCCTGGTCCCTAGTGGCACTGCAAAGCCAAGTTGCTAGTCCCCATTGCCCTTCCCCTCCCCCCCCCACACCTATCCTTTCCGGTTTCTCCCTCTCATTTCATCTCGTGCAACTGTCAGACTTTGGCTGAGCCACTGTGGATCAATACTACATTAGCGCTCCAGTTGGTGGGAAGAATGGAGCTGGGCAGGCAGCTGACAATGGGGAGGCTTGGCCTATACCGGGTGGTAGAGGTGTCCTTGGAAGAAAATTGGATGGGTTTGAGGAGCTGGAAGGAGGGGGCAAGTTAGCCACCCCACCCTCTCTCTTGCCAATCCAGTTCTGACTCCCTCTTAAAGCAACCAGATAGGAGACCTGATAGCACTATTCCAGTATTTGAGGGGCTGCCACAGAGAGGAAGGGGGTCCAGCTGTTTTCCAAAGCACCCAAAGGCCAGACAAGGAACAATGGATGGAAACTGACCAAGGAGAGAGATTCAACCTGGAAATAAGGAGACATTTCCTGACAGCGAGAACCATCAACCCATGGAACAGAAGTTGCCTTCGGAAGTTATGGGAGCTTCATCACCGGAGGCTTTCTTTTTTTTTTTTTTATTTACATTTATATCCCGCCCTTCTCCGAAGACTCAGGGCGGCTTACAGTGTATAAGGCAATAGTCTCATTCTATTTGTATATTTACAAAGTCAACTTATTGCCCCCCCAACAATCTGGGTCCTCATTTTACCTACCTTATAAAGGATGGAAGGCTGAGTCAACCTTGGGCCGGGCTTGAACCTGCAGTAATTGCAGGCTACTGTGTTCTAATAACAGGCTACTAACAGCCTGAGCTATTACAGCCCTTTCAAGGAGAGACTGGACTGCCCTCTGTCAGTAATGGTGTAGGGTCTCCTGCTTGAGTGGGTGGGTGGGTGGGGGTTGGACTAGATGACCTCCAAGGTCCCTTCCAATCTGTTAATCTGTTAAGTACTCAGCATGGCTAGCCTAGTGAAGAGAAGGACCAGGGGAGACAGGATATCAAGTCTTCCAGTATTTGAGGGGCTGCCACAGAGAGGAGGAAGGGGGTCAAGCTATTCTCCAAAGCACCTGAGGGCCAGACATGGAACAATGGATGAGATTGAACAAGGAGAGATTCAACCTGGAAATAAGGAGGAATTTCCTGACAGTGAGAACCATCAACCCATGGAACAGAAGTTGCCTTCGGAAGTCGTGGGAGCTTCATCCCCGGAGGCTTTCAAGAAGAGACTGGACTGCCATCTGTCAGAAATGGTGTAGGGTCTCCTGCTTGGGCGGGGGGTTGGACTAGATGACCTACAAGGTCCCTTCCAACTCTGTTAATCTATATCTGTACCTAAGTGAGGAATTTGTGAGACTATATGTGAGATCAGAAATGGTGGAAGAGAGCAAGATTAGGACAAGTTATCGGGACAAAATTTGCATGTTTATTTGGGGGACTCCCAGAGCGCCCCGTTTTCTAGGTCGAGCAAAAACTTTGCAAACCCCTCCCTTGATCTGAGGAAAAAGTAGCAACTGCATCGGCCCAGCTTGATAAACCAGGTTAAACTGGGTTTATACCAGTAGTCCTCAATTTAGGACCGTTGAACCCAAGATTTCTGCTGCTAACTGAGACCTTGGATAAGTGAACTTTGCCCTATTTTGCGACCTTTCTTGTCACAGTTGTTAAGCGAATCACTGCAGTTAAGTTAGTAACACGGTCATTAAGCGAATCTGGCTTCCCTGTTGACTTTGTTTGTCGGAAGGTCGCTAAAGGGACACTGCAACCGTCATAAATACGAGCCATTTGCCAAGGATCTGAATTTTGATCCCATGACCAGGGGATGATGCAAAGGTTATAAGTGTGAAACATTGGTTATCATAACCCACTTTTTTTCAGCGCCGTTGTAACTTTGAACGGTCACTAAATGAACCGTTGTAAGTCGAGGACTACCTGTATCTGATTCTGTGGTTGTGCTCACATCCCATGCACCAACTTCCCTCCCATAGTGGCTGTGGTTCATCTCCCACTATGAAAAAAATGAGAAAAACTGTATTCTGGCAATAATCTTGGTTTGAAAGCATTCTGCCCAGGGCTTAGTTTAGCCCAGTTTGGGTGAAAGCGAACTCATCCCCATAGCCCATTATTAACTGTAGTTCAGATAAGTACTACAGCACCTAGCATCCTCCTCCTCCTTTTCTCAACAAGGCAAGGCTGCTGGGAGTTGTAGTTCAAGCATTTGGATTTATGGATCTCCTCTCCTTCAGTAGTCATACAAACCTAGGGTGGAGGGGAATTTAAAGATCATCGAGTCCAGGGGTCTCCAACCTTGGCAACATTATGACTTGTGGACTTCAACTCCCAGAATTCCTCACCCAGCGCATGCTGGCTGAGGAATTCTGGGAGTTGAAGTCAACAAGTCATAAAGTTGCCTAGGTTGGAGACCCCTGATCTAGTCCAATCCTTTGCTCCTGGAAGGATCCCTGAAGAGCCTCCCTCCAACTCAAAAGGCCTCTAAAAGCAAGAACTTATTCGTTCAAGTGGCAGTCTGTTTCACAGGCCGATACGGTAATTTGTATGGTCAAGGGGTCTTTCCTGGTGTTCAGCTGGAATCTCAGAATTAACAGAATTGGAACGAATAGCTATAAGTCAAGGACTACCTGTATTTTCACTACAGAATTATTATTTTTTTATTATTTTTTTATTTGCATTTATATCCCGCCCTTCTCTGAAGACTCAGGGCGGCTTACACTATGTCAAACAATAGTCTTCATCCATTTGTATATTATATACAAAGTCAACTTATTGCCCCCAACAATCTGGGTCCTCATTTTACCTACCTTATAAAGGATGGAAGGCTGAGTCAACCTTGGGCCTGGTGGGACTTGAACCTGCAGTAATTGCAAGCAGCTGCTGTTAATAACAGACTGCATTAGCCTGCTGAGGTAGAATTCTACCTGATCTCCAACATCTTGGTTAGCCATCATCATCATCAGAGTTGGAAGGGACCTTGGAGGTCCTCTAGTCCAACCCTCTGCTCAAGCAGGAGGCCCTATGCCAGCGATGGCTAAACTTTTTGTCGCCGGGGGCCGAAAGCACGTGCGTGCCTGCACCCATAATGCAATCCCCCCTGTGCCCTGTTTTGGGCCTAGCGGGCCTCCCTGCAGCCTCCTGGGACCAAAAATGGGTCCCAGTAAAAATCAGCTGGCCAGTGGGAGGCGCGCGCGCATGCGGGGTCGAGCTGAGCTGGGTGACGGCTCACGTGCCTACAGAGAGAGCTCTGTGTGCCACCTGTGGCGCGCGTGCAATAGATTCGCCATCCCAGCCCTATGCCGTTCCAGACCAATGGCTGTCCAGTCTCTTCTTCAAAGCCTCCAGTGATGGAGTGCCCACAAGTCTTTCTGCTGAGTAATTGTTCTCGCTGTTAGGAAATAAAGTAGGAAGTAAAAAAGATGTTGAGACTCTAGAAAGAGTGCAGAGAAGAGCAACAAAGATGATTAGGGGACTGGAGGCTAAAACATATGAAGAACGGTTGCAGGAACTGGGTAGGTCTAGTTTAATGAAAAGAAGGACTAGGGGAGACATGATAGCAGTGTTCCAATATCTCAGGGGTTGCCACAAAAAAGAGGGGGTCAAACTATTCTCCAAAGCACCTGAGGGTAGAACAAGAAGCAATGGGTGGAAACTGATCAAGGAAAGAAGCAACTTGGAACTAAGGGAGAAATTTCCTGACAGTTAGAACAATTAATAAGTGGAACGACTTGCCTGCAGAAGTTGTGAATGCTCCAACACTGGAAATTTTTAAGAAAATGTTGGATAACCATCTGACTGAGATGGTGTAGGGTTTCCTGCCTAGGCGGGGGGTTGGACTAGAAGGCCTCCAAGGTCCCTTCCAACTCTGTTGTTATGTTATGTTATGTTATGAAATTCCTTAGTTCTAGGTGGTTTCTCTCTTTGATTAGTTTCCATTGTTTCTTGTCCTGTCTCCAGTTGCTTTAGAAAATAGGTTGTCCCCCTCTTCTTTGGGGCAGCCGCTCCAATACTGGAAGACTGCAATCAGGTCACCCCTAGTCCTTCTTTTCATTAGACTAGCCATACCCAATTCCAGCAACCGTTCTTTGTATGTTTTAGCCTCCAACCCCCTTCATCATCTTTGTGATAATTCTCTGCCCTCCTTCCAGGGTCTCAACATCTTTTTTTTATAACGTGGTGGCCAAAATTGGATTTTCACCAACATTTGGTGCAGTGGGAAAGATGTTGGGCAAGAAAACCGAGTTCCAGTTCTCCCTTAAGTATGGAAGCCAACTGGATGACTTTTGAGCCAATCCCCTCCTCTCTCTCTCTCTTGGCCCCACCCACCTCACAGGGTTGTTGTTGTGGGGAAAATAAAAGTATTAGGTGTGCCACCTTGAGACTATCCAGAATATCAATAAAATAAATGGGCCCCCTTCCAGTCTGATGGGGCCTCACCAGCCCTCAGTGAAGTCTTTACAACAGAGAGCAGTCCATCCCTCCAGTGAGACCTTCCTTCCCCAGAAATTACTGCAATGATGCAGTCTGCACATTCTCAGAGGCACCCTCTATTGGCAAAGCAATTTTCAAAAGAAGAAAAAGAGCCACGATTGTCTATTCAAGGTAGACTGGGGAGGGGAAATCTTGGGTGCCCAAGGGCCTGAAAAAAAAAACCCCAGGTTGGATTTTAGAGAAGGTGAGGATTTGGGGGGGCCCTTGTTAAGGGCCCCGAGTTGTACGAGATGGACCTCAATTCCTTAAAAAATGAGGTGAATCTTGCAGGTACCCAGCGTGCTTGATTAATGTAGGCTTCTGCCTCTTCTGCAGAGCTGGAAAACGGATGAATGCAGTCCCTCCTCAATCTTGGCAAACCAAGCCAAGGATTTGGAAGGGGCCGTTGAGGTGGGTTCCATAAGACCGTGATGGAGAACATGCGTGCTGGAAGTGACACGCAGAACCATTTCTCCAGGCACGCCAGCCATCGCCTGTTGCCCTTCTGGGTTACGGTGCGCCCACCAGCTGGTCTTCGCGCACACGGGAACGCCGGAAACAGGAAGAGCATCTCCCTGGCCTGCATGCGCATGCCGAGAAGCTGAGCTTCCGGTTTCTGGCGCACACATGCACGCCAGAAACTGGAAGACCAGGTGACCGGCGTGCATGTGCATGCTGGAAACCGGAAGCTCAGCTTCCTGGCACGCACATGGAGGCCAGGGAGATGCTCTTATGGTTTCCGGCGCTTCCGCGTGTGCGCGCTGGGGAGAAAAAGGTTCGCCAATATTGCCATAAGATGATGCCAACCTGTGGTTTGTAAACCATAAATTAGCTTATAAACCATGGTTCCAAGAAAAAGAAAGAGCCAAGAGACAAATGAACTCGGCTTCTTGACTTTCTCGGCCTGGACTCCTTCTCAGGTCTGACGTGGGGCGAGCGCAGGGTGTGTGGGCCTGTGGCCCTGGGGGAAAGTCTACCACCAGGAGATTTTTTTTTTCTCCTGCTCAGAGCTGCTCAGCTTCAAGAGACTCTCCTCGGCTCTGCCTCGCGCAGTGGCAAGAGCAGGGCTAACCTTGGAGGTTGTGGGGGGCTTTGGCATTCCCATCGCCCCTCAAGAGGCAGGCCCTGCAAGAACCATTCAGTTCCCAGGTGAAACCTACAGGTAGTCCTTGACTTACAACAAGTTCGTTTAGCGACCGTTCAAAATTACAACAGCACTGAAAAAAAGTGACCGAGGACCGTTTTTTCACACTTACGACCGTCGCAGTACATACCCATGATCAAATTTCAGACGCTTGGCAACTGGCGTGTACTCATGACGGTTGCGGTGCATGGGGGGGGTGTCATGCGCGATCCGTTTTTGCGACCTTCTGACAAGCGAAGTGAATGGGAAAAATCAGATTCATTTACTAACTGAACCACTGCGCCGATTCGCTTAACAACCGTGGCAAGAAAGGTCGCAAAACGACACTCCTTGAACCAGACATATTGGCCGTAAGTCGAGGACCACCCGTAGTTGCGGAGGAGCGGGCCGCAGGCAAGCACAGCTGGAAGGTGAAAAGGCGTGACTCGCCCACCCGCGCTAGCCGGAGACCCCCGGGCTGGGCGGCTTCTCCCCCCCCACCCCAAACTGCTGCTTGGTGGGGGGGGGGGGAAGGCGGAGCCCGAGGGGCGGGGGCAGCAGGTGGGGAGACGGCAGGGGGCGCGCGCATCCCGGCGCGCGCCCGGGACTCTTTGCAAACGAAGAGAGCCGGAGCGGGGAGAAGTTGGGGAGGGGGAATCCCGGCGTTGCCGCCTGGCCGAAAGTCTCCTGCGCCCGCTGGAGGACAGCCGGGGCGAGGAGCGAGAGGAGGGGCGAGCCGGGGCGGGGCGGCGCTTTGGCGGCGGCGGCGGCGGCAGGGGCAGAGGAGGAGTTCGCTGCCGCCCCGGTTTGCAGCGGGAGCCGCGATCGCCTCCTCCTCCTCGCTTCCCGAGCAGCCCGGGCGACCGCGACCAGCAGGAGGAGGAGGAGGAGGAGGAGGAGGAGGAGGGCGAGCACCGAGAGGGGAGACGGCGGCCGCCTCCTTCCTCCCCAAATCCCCCGCGCCGTCTCCGGAGCATCCTCGCCAAGCTCGGCTCCCACCCGCCGCCCGTCTGGCTCCGCGCAGGTACCAGCGGCGGCTGCGCCCTTGCGCGCCGAGCGGTGGCGGGGTGGTGGTTAGTGGTGGTGGGTGGGGTTCCGCTGCGTCCCCGGGCATCTCGAGGAGGACTTTGTGTGTGTGTGGGGGGCTTCACAGAGCCCCCCCCTCCTGGGAAGGCCGGCAGGGCCAAGCGGGTGGCGGGTGGCGGGGGCTCTGCGGTCCCCTCTCGGGTCGGGAAGGAGGAAAGGAAGGAGGGTGGGTGGGGGGTCTCGACTTGCGCGCCTCCTTTTTGGAGAGGCGGATGGGGGGGCGGCGGTGGCGAATGGCTAAGGAAGGGGGCCCGTTGGAGGGTCCGATGGCGGAGGGTAATCTGGGGAGGGGGTGGGAGGCGGAGGCGGCTCTCCCCTTTTCCTTCTCCATCCTTCCTTCCTTCTTTCCTTCCTTCCTCCCCTCCGCGCCATTTCCACGCGCGCGCGTCCCCCTCGAAGAGATAACCTCACCTTGGCAAGGAAGGTGTGAGCGGCGCGGGCGCCTCTCCTCCCGCACGTTTCGATCTCAGCATCCTTGCGACGGATCGCTCGATCGTGTTTTCCAATCTCGCCGATCCACCCCCCTATCCACCCCCCCACCCATTCCTCTTTTTCCAAGAACCAGCCTCGCTTCTCCCCGCTGCCTTGAATCGCCCGGCTCGAGGCGTTTGCGAGAGCTTTCCAAAAATAATAAGAGAAATAATAAAATGCCAGAAGAATTCCCCATTTTCTGCAGCCGCCCCCTCCTCCTCCTCCTCCTCTTCCTCCTCCTCCGCCTCCCAAACTCCACATCCAGAGATGATGATGATGATGGGGTGGGGGGGTGGGAAGCGAGCCTGTTCTTGGAGGCAGCACCGCAAGCCAGTTTTCCCTTATTTACTCCCGGCCAGCTACGATTCCCAGCCTTGACAGATCGGGGTTTGCTAGGAAGTACGAATATCAGTGGGTGGATGGGTGGGGAGGGGGGATTTTGAAAGCCTCCCCCTCCCTCCCTGCCCCTTATGAAGCCAGAATGATGCGCTGCCTGCGTGCGTTTTCCTTTTTTTCTTTCTTTTTTTTTAAAAAATAGCAAATTGTGTAGCGGGGAAAAAAAAAAATAAAGCAGGGATTTCCCCCCGTTAGGATATCCGTGTTTACAGGAGAGCCAGCCTTGGGGCTCGGATTTTATTTAATTTTTTGTATTTTATTTTAAACTGGATACTCCGGTGTGTGTGCGCGGAAGGGTCTCTCGGCGCCCCCTCCCCTATTTGCCTTAAGGAGAGTTAAGGTCTCTACTGTCTGGAATTGGCGTTTTTTATTTTGCCCCTTCCCCCCCCCGCCGCCCCCTACCTTCCTTTTTTCTTTCTTTCTTTTTTTCTTGGCAACCTATGTCGCCGTGGTTTTTGGGGAAATGGGAGGAGGCGAATGGGTGTGTGTGGTTTAATTTGGGAAGTGGAGGTGGGGGGGATGTTTTCAAGGAAAAACTGCCTCCCCTTCTGTAATCCTGAACCTAAACGGCAGATCTCTGCAAAGAGGGTCTTCATCATGCGGCGTGAAGTCATAGTCCCGTCTTTAAAAAGAGGGATTTGGAGAGGAGGGGGCGCCTTTGTAAAAAAATAAAAAATAAAATTGGCACGGATTGGGTAAGGGGGTGGGGAATCAGGGTTGCAATCCAGCCTTGGTGCTCTTCGATATAGTTATCCTGCCTGGTGGTGTTTGCAGGCATTTATATTATTAATTTGGGGGGGGGGATTACTCCAGCCTGACGTTTTAGTCTTCCCTTGCTGTCCACGCTTTCCCCATTGCAACTGACAGCCCTATGATATCAGTATTCAATTTTTTTTTCTCTTAAAACAAAAAGCCCCCCAGTGAAGGGACGGCTGTTTCTACTCCTGTATAATATTTGTAAATAAAAACCAGCCAGCGTTTTTTTTTTGCTGTTGATCACAAGGGCCCTTTCCCTTTTTAGTATTATTATTCTTGCTGTTAACTACTTTGTTGCTAATATAACACATAAAGAGACAGGTCAATAATTCCTAAATGGATTTACTAGTTCAAAGAGGGCCTGATTTGCAAGGGGTGGGAACTAATGTCGTAGTAATGTATTCATCAGTATTCAAGTAGAGGGGATAATATGTGTATAGGTGGTGGGGTTGGGTGGGTTTTTGTTTTTTTGGATGCACCTTTTCTGTAATGTTTTGATTGTTTTGTGTCTTTTGTCTCTTCCCCCCCCTTTTTTTTTTCTGCCTTCTTTTGGATTTTGTTTTTGGATTTTGTACTTTAACCTTCTCTTGAACAAAATAATATATATGTAAAATAAAAACAAGGGCCTTTTTCTACAAGGAGAGCGAGAGAGCGAGAGAGCGAAGCAGCCCAAAAATAAAGACAGGAAATTACCAAAAAAATATAAATAAATAAAAATCCTCATTTGTTGCTCTCTCTGCTTGCAAATAAAACCTCTGGGTGACTCTCTCTCTCTCTCTCTGCGAAAAATAAAACCAACACACCAAAAAAAAAACCCCAACACAAAAACATGACAACAAACCGCTGCCTCTCCGAAGGGGAAAGCCGTCAGATTCATTTGTGCTAATTAATTTTAGCAAGCCGAAGGGATCTCTGTTGGCTTAGGAAAAGAACTCAGGGTTGCAATAGCCCAAGGAAGCAAGCAGGGAAGGAAAAAAGAAGGGAGTGTGACAAATAATGCTTTGAGAGGAAGGGAAGGGAAGCGGAAAGGAAAGGAAGGGAAAGGAAAGGAAGGGAAAGGAAAGGAAAGGAAGGGAAGGAAAGGAAAGGAAAGGAAAGGAAAGGAAAGGAAAGGAAAGGAAAGGAAAGGAAAGGAAAGGAAAGGAAAGGAAAGGAAAGGAAGGAAAGGTGTGCAAGGCTTTCCTTTCAGCACCTCTGCTGCAGCTGTGGTGTTTCGATTCCAGGAAGCTGGTTTCCAGACCCGACTTTTGGCTGCTGGATTAAGCATCTCGGTGTCCCTATTTCCAGGGATGAGTTTGTGCCTCACCCCCACCGGGCCTTGCTTTGCTTTCCCATGGGGGCTGCTGCCTCTGATTGCAGTGAGAAGTGGGGGGGGGGTGAGGCCAGAGGAGGCTTCTCCATGCTCAGGTCATGCTTTTAAACGTTGTTTATGCGTTAGAGAGTTATATCTCACACGCTTTCCCAAGAGGGCAAGGTGGCAGCCATCGTTCGGTTGTCTCCCATTTGATCCTGCAAACGCATCAACCATGCCAGATTAGTTTGGCCTCGGCAAGAAGGACTGGCCCAGAGTCATCCCAGGGCTGCGTTTCAAGCTATTCTCAGCCCTCCAGGCCCCTGGCTGAGAGCCTCAACATGTTTAACCAGCTCAAAGGAAGAATCGAATGGCTGCATTCATACAACAGCCCGAGTTGCGTTGCGTTTAAACCTGGATTCCCACCCCACCCCCACCCGCCGCGGTGTAACAAGTTGTGTGAACGCAGCCTGCTATTGTGCAAACCCAGAAAAATGGCTTAATTCAGGAGTCAAGGTAGACAGGTTGTGAGAACACAGCCGACCTGTGGGCATGGGCTACGGGTAGGTCACCATCCTGATTTAAGGACAGAACTGCAACAGGAGTTTGCTTCCCATTGCTAATTCTACCCTTACCCATTTGCAGGGGGAGGGGGTAATTTAGAATCAGGATGGGGTAGTCATCTCTGGTTGTCGAACTAGATCTGAGAAATTATGAGTTTGAGTTAGGTAAGGGAGGTTTGTTGTGTGGCTTTCAGTCCAATTTGTTCCAAGAAGGAAAATAGGAATTGGCATTGGGGGCGGGGGAAAGTAGGTTTGCTACTTAAGAGTGCTTAGAGCAGTGTTTCTCAATCTTAGCCACTTGTGTGGACTTCAAGTCCCAGAATTCCCCAGCCAGCAGCATGAGTGATTGGAGAATTCTGGGAGTTGAAGTCCATATCTCCTAAGTTGTCACTGTTGAGAAACACTGGTGGAAGGGAGGGAGGGAGGGAGGGAGCATAACCAGAGCTTATAAAACATTTGCTAGACCAATTCTTGAATACAGCTCGCCTGTCTGGAACCCATACCACGTTTCAGACATCAATACAATTGAACATGTCCAGAAATATTTTACAAGAAGAGTTCTACCACTCCTATGATTATAACAAAATACCTTATGGCACCAGACTTGAAATCCTGGGTTTAGAAAACTTAGAACTCTGCCGCCTTCGACATGACCTGAGTTTAACTCATAGAATCATCTGTTACAATGTCCTTCCTGTTGAAGACTACTTCAGCTTCAATTGCAACAATACACGAGCACACAATAGATTTAAGCTTAATGTTAACCGCTCCAATCTTGATTGCAGAAAATATGACTTCAGTAACAGAGTTGTTAATACTTGGAATACACTACCAGACTCTGTGGTCTCTTCCCAAAATCCCCAAAGCTTTAACCAAAAACTGTCTACTGTTGACCTCACCCCATTCCTAAGAGGTCTGTAAGGGGCGTGCATAAGAGCACAAGCGTGCCTACCGTTCCTGTCCTAATGTTCCCTTTCATTATATCCAATTAATATAGTTATTACATACCTATGCTTATATATTGTATAGTTATTTCATGCTTATGCTTATATATGCTGTTGTGACAAATAAATAAATAAAAAGAAATAAAGGAAGGAAGGAAGGAAGGAAGGAAGGAAGGAAGGAAGGAAGGAAGGAAGGAATTAATTATTTACATAGCCCTAGACTTACCAAGGTGGGTGGGTTCTACACTGGTACAGAGGGGAGGAACCAATGGCCTTTTGGGTACAGCTTGACTCCAATTCCCATTGCTCCAGACAACCAGGCAAGGAATACTGGGACTTGTAGTTCAGCCAGCCTTGGTATAGGGTCCCTGATGGACCATTTCTCCCTGTTGGGTTTGCAGGTTCCATCACCAGCTGATCAATTTGCTGGCATTCTCTGCCCTAGGAAGAATG
This sequence comes from Ahaetulla prasina, assembly GCF_028640845.1. Lineage (NCBI taxonomy): Eukaryota > Metazoa > Chordata > Lepidosauria > Squamata > Colubridae > Ahaetulla > Ahaetulla prasina. The sequence continues at coordinate 8,807,924 of NC_080555.1, forward strand.
AGAGGTAGGGTGCCCATTTCACAGAACAGGAAAACTAAGGCAGAGAGTTGGGGATAGTTTACAGCTGTGTTTCTCAACCTTGGCAAATTTAAGATCTGTGGACGTCAACTCCCAGAATTTCCCAGCATGACCGCTGCTGAGAATTCTGGGTGTTGGAGTCCATACATTTGGGCTAGATGATCCCCAGGGCCCCTTCAGAACTTTTACCTTCTGCGATTCTACGTTGTAAGGGCTGGATTTCCCAGTGACTAGATGTGATGTCTAAAAGAAAACAGCTGCTTGTTGTGCTTAGTAAGCATAAGTTTTAGGATTTGTCTCAGAAAAAACTAAATTCTCCAAAAAATCCATTTCCTATAAATTGGGGGTTTTGATAATGTTTAAAGCAGGAGTCTCCAACCTTGGTCCCTTTAAGACTTGAGGACTTCAACTCCCAGAGTCCCTCAGCCAGCAAAGCTGGCTGAGGAACTCTGGGAGTTGAAGTCCACAAGTCTTAAAGGGACCAAGGTTGGAGACCCCTGCTTTAAAGGAAAGGAAATTGGAAAATGAAATGAATTGGTTGGAAAAATTTGGGAGATTATCTAGTAGTCCAACCCTGTTCTCAGTTTTGGAATCCATTATTATAGCAACAGCCTTTGGCTGGCTGGGGAATTCTGGGAGCTGAAGTCCACATATCTTAAAGCTGCTGAGGTTGTGAAATTAAGACAATGAATCCAAGTTTCAAGTTGTGCTTGACAAAGCAAAGGCAAACAGTACAAGGAAAACTCTGTTATGTGCCCATTGTGCAGAACAATCCTATCCTTTCTACGGTACCACCCTGTCTGCCATAATCCCCAGCTTCCCCCACTCCCGAAACTAAGTTTAGTTTGGGGTTGCAAAGATTGCTAAGTGAAGAGGAACACCTGATGGGTGAGTTCACACAAGCTGTTGAACCTTCATTTCAAAGTTGGTTAGCTTGATGGGGGGGCTTAGTGTGCGATGGGAACGCAATCCGTGAGTTCTCTTTATATTTTATATAAGGTGCAAAGGGTTAGGGTTAGGGTTAGGGTTAGGGTTGAAGACAGACTCAAGGGCTGGGCTGATGTCCAGCTGGTAGAGGTCATGTCTTAACTCCAAAGATCACAGGTGTGTCGTCCAGGGAGGGCCTTCACTTTCACAAACCTGGTTGAACCAACTGGCCAAGAGCCGGTTGGGGGTGATGGTTAAGGCACCAGATTTCAGGTGCAAGTAACCAGGAACAGGAGTTGAGTTCAAAGCCCTACAAAGGTATTATGGGTAGTGCACAATTGAGCCCCAAATTCCCGTTGCTAAACAAGACAGTTATGAAGTGGCTTTTGCCCCATATTATGACCTTTCTTGACACAGTTGTTAAGTGAATCACAGCAGTTGTTAAGTTGGTAACACACTTATTAGGTGATTCTGGCTTCTCCCATTTATTTTGCTAGTCAGAAGTTCGCAAAACGGGATCACATGACCCCGGGATAATGCAACCGTCATAAATACATGCCAGTGGCCAAGTGGCATACCGAAATGTGACCATCAGGATGTTGCAACGGTTGTGGTGAAAAAAACAGTCATAAGTCAACTTTCGCCAATGTCGTAACTTTGAATAGTCTACTAAATAAATAGTTGGGACTAAGCTGAGGCCTAGCTGTAAATGCTAGCTATACACAGGAATCTGATCAAGCCAAATTGGCACTACATAAGGGTAGATGGAATTTATGGGGGGAGAAGGACAACTGGATTTTGGTTTCTTGTGGAGGCGCAATGACTCCAAACTGATGATGTGTTTGACACCCCTCCCCCCTGCTCATCTCCTACATCAAGGTAGAAATGGGAGATCGTGAGTCGTTGTCCCACCTTCGGCAAAAGCCAGCTGGTTGACTTTGGGCCAATCCACCTCTCTCAGTCCTAGGAAGGAAGCAATGGCAAGCCACTTCTGAAGTTTTGCAAAGAAAACTTCAGGGACTTATCCAACAGTTACCAGGAGTCAACACTGACAAAAAGGCACAAACAACAACAACATTATGGTCCAAGTTGTAGATAATACCGTGTTTCCCTCAAAATAAGACCCCTGTCTTACATTTTTTTGAACCCCCAAAATAAGCACTTGGCCTTATTTTCAGGGAGGTCTTATTATTTTGGGGGCGCGTGGAGCAAGACGGGGCTCCTCTTGCCGTCTTACCTGATTTCCAGCTCTATCTCCCTAACCCTAACCAGAGGAAATGGTGGGGACCGGCTTATTTTCAGGGAGGGCTTGTTTTAGCTCATGCGCTCAAAAGCCCGATTGGGCTTATTATCTGGGGAGGGCTTATTTTTGGGGAAACACTGTAGTTAAAGAGAAGTTGAATTATTTCTTCCCTGGGTTTGCCCAATCTCTCTGGGATTTAATAAAACGGACCAAACTGGCTGCATTTGCATGCCATCATCGTCATCATCTTCTTCTTTTAATGACGCCATGATCCCTGGCGGGGTGGAGTCTGGGCAACTGAATGGAGCTGAGTGTTTACTGGTCGGATGCCCTTCCTGTCGCCAATGCGGAGTTTTTTCCCCAGCAGATATCTTCTCATTGTGCTCAGAGAGAGAAATATCAGCCTCTAACCTAGGATCGAACTCACACCCTCCTGATGTGTGAGGCGAGAGCTCCACCTCTTAAAAAAGAAAGAAACCGAGGTTTAATTTTAGATCAGGGGTGTGCAACTTTGGCAACTTGTAAGACTATCGGACTACAACTCCCAGAACTCTGGGGAATTCTGGGAGTTGAAGTCCACAAGTCTTAAAAGTTGTCAAGGTTGGGAATCCCTGCTTTAGATCATCATGACTGGTTGGACAAAAAGAGTTGCTGAGTCTTTAATGCAGCGTTTCCAACCTCAGAAGTTTTAGGATGAGTGGACTTCAACTCCCAGAATTCCCCAGGCAGCCTGCAAATATTGCAAGATAAATAATATCATAGATAGAGAAATGCAGCTGGCCAGTCGGATGATGCAAAACCCGGACATGGTTTGTGATGTTTTTTTCAGTCTCTTGCCCCCCCGCTTCCTCCTCCAAACTTTTCCATAAAAAGAGGAGAGGATTAAGTTATTAAGTGTGTAAGGCCTTTTTTTTTTGAAGGTGTCCCAAAAGTTTCCATGTTTATCTCCCAAGAAAGCCAGCATCACGGCCTATTTGTTGCTCTGCAAAAGGTAGTCCTCGAATTACAGCTGTTTGTCTAGCGACCGTTTGAAGTTACAAACCGAAAAAAATGACTGTTGCATGTAGGAACCAGTTTCAGCATCCCCACAATTACGTGATCAAAATTCAGGTGATTGGCAACTGGCAGGTATATATGATAGTTGCAGTGTTATGTGATCGCCTTAGCGACCTTCCCAGATGGCTTCTGACAAGCAAAGTCAATGGGGGGTGGGCGGCGGGGAGAACCAGATTCTTATAACGACGGTTGATTCGCATAACAATGGCTGCGATCTGCTTAACCACCGTGACATTAAAGGATGTAAAAAGGAGCCCACTTAAAACCGCTTTTCCTTGGCAATGGAAATTTGGATCACAGTTGTGGTTATAAGTTGAGGACTATCTGTATTCACCAGCGGCGTCATTCTTGGGGGCTCAGCGGCACCCCCAAAATCAGAATTTCAGGTTATGTAGATTGGGTGTGTTTGTGTCTCCAAACTTGTGCCAATCAGGCAAACCCAGGGAACAATTAATTCATCTTCTCTTTAACTATTATCTACAACTTGGACCGTAATGTTGTTGTTTGTGCCTTTGTGTCAGTGTTGACTCCTGGTAGCTGTTGGACAAGTCCCTGAAGTCTTGGCAAGACTTCAGAAGTGGTTTGCCATTGCCTCCTTCCTAGAGGCTGAGAGAGGTTGGCTGGCCTGAGGTCACCCAGCTGGCTTTGTGCCTAAGGTGGAACTACGATTCACAATCTCCCATTTCTAGCCTGATGTAAGAGATGAGTAGCCTGAGCCTGAGGAGGGTGGTGGTGTCAAACACATCATCAGTTTGGAGTCATTGCGCCCCCACATGAAACTTTTTGGACTTCAACTCCCAGAATTCCCCAGCCAGTCTCTACAGCAGGGTCTCCAAACTTGGCTATTTTAGGACTTGTGGAGTTCAGCTCCCAGAATACCCCCAGCTGGCTGGGGAATTCTGGGAGTTGAAGTCCACAAGACTGTTGTGACCCAGGCCCAAGTAGGTAGTATTAGACAGAATCAGTTCAAAAACAAACAGCTGAGAATTAAACTCATTCTCAGCGTCATCCAAACTAAATCAAAGCAAATTCTCCCAACATAATTCTTCAGTCTTATCACCAACCTTGGTCTAACTAGGCAAACTGCCAAAGGCTTTTCTTGGCAAAAGTTCAGAAGCAGAAGACGCCGACAAGTAATAAATGCAGCAAGACACAAAACAAGTCTATCAACATTGCTTTCCAACAAAGAGCCCAAACGCTGTTGCTGGTCTTTTAAGCCTTATGGGAGGGGCCAATCATCTCTTGGCCTTACTCCCAAGTTGTCCTCTCTGCTTGAGCTGCTCTTGTCTTCTGGCAGCTCTTCTCATGCGTGCATTAGGAACAGGCTCCTCCTGTTCCTCTGCCTCACTATTGTCAGCCTCTGGAGGCTCCAGAGTCCGCACCTGACTCCCGATGGCCTTGGCCCCACCTCTGCCTCCAACGCAGAACCCTCATCCGAGCCTTCCCCAGCCTCCAGGACTGGCCCATGTTCTTCCTCGGCCTCATTGCTGTCCGACTCCGCAGGCTGCTGGCGGACCACAACAAAGACTTAAATTTCTCAAGTTTGGAAGCCCTGCTGTAAAGGATGGGCTGTGATCTTTGGGTCGGGATTACTCACAAGATGTTTATTCCTCTTGTCTGGCTGTCCTTTGGAGAGGTACACCGAGAGATTGGGAGAGGGGGAAACTCCTTGGGAGGCTGCAAAAGCCTAGTTAAAAGTGACAAATGTCCAAAATTATTCTTTCACACTTAGTCAGTTACTACAGATTTTAATTTCGCCAGACCCAAACAGCAGCCCTGTCGGGGCCTTCTCATTATGACCTTTAATTGGAGAACAATTTTGTTCAGAACAAAATAACCGTCAGGCTCAGAAGTCCTATAAAGGGAGAAAATGAAGCTGCGGCTAGCCTGGCCTTGCCAACTTGGAGCTTCGCAGGGGTTGCTCGGGTTACAGGCCCCATGTTCCACAGCAAGGACTGCTGACAACGTTGGAACTTGGGAGTTAAAAGATTTCCAGGCGGGTTCAGGATTCAGCCCAGAGGCAGAAGAGTAACATTTCTCAGCCTTCAGAACTTTGAAGATGGGTGGACTTCAACTCCCAGAATTCCTCAGCCAGCAACCCCTCTTAAAGCATGCTGGCTGGAGAATTCTGGGAATGAAAGTCCATCCATCTTAAAGCAAGCTGGCTGGGGGATTCTGGGAGTGGAAGCCCACCCAGCTGAAAGCATGCTGGCTGGGGAATTAACATAACATAACATAACATAACATCAGAGTTGGAAGGGACCTTGGAGGCCTTCTAGTCCAACCCCCTGCCCAGGCAGGAAACCCTACACCATCTCAGTCAGATGGTTATCCAACATTTTCTTAAAAATTTCCAGTGTTGGAGCATTCACAACTTCTGAAGGCAAGTCGTTCCACTTATTAATTGTTCTAACTCAGGAAATTTCTCCTTAGTTCTAAGTTGCTTCTTTCTTTGATCAGTTTCCACCCATTGCTTCTTGTTCTACCCTCAGGTGCTTTGGAGAACAGCCCGACTCCCTCTTCTTTGGGGCAGCCCCTGAGATATTGGAACACAGCTATCATGTCTCCCCTAGTCCTTCTTTTTGTTAAACTAGACATACCCAGTTCCTGCAACCGTTCTTCATATGTTTTATCCTCCAGTCCCCTAATCATCTTTGTTGCTCTTCTCTGCACTCTTTCTAAAGTCTCAACATCTTTTTTACATCGTGGCGACCAAAACTGGATGCAATATTCCAAGTGTGGCCTTACCAAGGCATTATAAAGTGGTACTAACACTTCACGTGATCTTGATTTGTTTATGCAGCCCAGAACTGTGTTGGCTTTTTTAACAGCTGCTGCACACTGCTGGCTCATATCTAAATGGTTATCCACTAGGACTCCAAGATCCCTCTCACAGGTACTACTATTGAGCAAGGTACCACATATACGGTACTGGTGCATTTTGGTTTTTTGGCCTAAATGTAGAACCTTACTTTTTTCACTGTTGAATTTCATTTTGTTAGATAGCGCCCAATGTTCAAGTCTGTCAAGATCTTTCTGTAACTTGAGCCTATCTTCTGGAGTGTTGGCTATTCCTGCCAGCTTGGTGTCATTTGCAAATTTGATGAGTTCCCCATCTATCCCTCGTCCAAGTCATTGATGAAGATGTTGAAGAGTACTGGGCCTAAAACGGAGCCTTGGGGTACCCCACTGCATACTTCCTCCATGTGGATGTAGTTCCGTTGAGGACTACACGTTGAGTGCGGTTGGTCAGCCAGTTACGAATCCATCTGGTGGTGGTGCTGTCTAACCCACATTTTTCTACTTTATCTAGTAGTAGGTTATGGTCTACTTTATCAAATGCTTTACTGAAGTCCAAGTAAATTATATCAACAGCATTCCTCTGGTCTACTAATTTTGTCATTTTGTCAAAGAATGCGATAAGATTAGTCTGGCATGATCTGTTTTTGACAAACCCATGTTGTCTTTTGGTTATTACTTTGTTTGCTTCTAGGTGTTCGGTGATTCGTTGCTTGATTATCTTTTCCAGAATCTTCCCCGATATTGAGGTCAGACTGATGGGTCTGTAGTTTCCTGGATCTGTTTTTTTTCCTTTTTTGAAGATGGGAACTACATCAGCTCTTTTCCAATCCTCTGGCAGCTCCCCTGTGCTCCAGGATCTTTGAAAGATATAGTTCAGTGGTTCTGAGATCACGTCTTCCAGTTCCTTCAGAACCTTGGGGTGTAATCCATCCGGTCCTGGTGATTTGAACTCGTCTAGGGTAGACAGGTGTTCACTTACCATTTTCTTCCCTATTTTAACTTGTGTTTCTAATCTGTTTTTTGTAGTGCTGTTTTTGATAGGTTGGATTGTTTTTTCCTTTTGTGTAAAGACAGATGCAAAATATGAGTTAAGTAGATCTGCTTTACTCATATTTTGCATCTGTCTTTACACAAAAGGAAAAAACAATCCAACCTATCAAAAACAGCACTACAAAAAACAGATTCTGGGAGTTGAAGTTCACCCATCTCAAAGCATGCTGGCTGGGGGATTCTGGGAGTGGAAGTCCACCCAGCTGAAAGCATGCTGGCTGGGGGATTCTGGGAGTGGAAGTCCACCCAGCTGAAAGCATGCTGGCTGGGGGATTCTGGGAGTGGAAGTCCACCCATCTCAAAGCATGCTGGCTGGGGAATTCTGGGAGTTGACATCAACAACTCCTAAAGTTATGAAGGTTGAGAAAGACTGCAGTAGAGACGGAGGACTCTCTTGTGCGTTTGACTAGCAGGCCACTGAAAATGGTGCTGTGAGAAAAGGAAGGTAATTAGCGTACTTTAAAAGGGGAGGTTAATTAATTAATAATAATTAACATCAAGGCACTTGCTATGCAGAAGGGAGAACATCAGAGGCAAAATTTCGAGTGGATTCTCATGAAATGCACAATGAGGTTGTGAGGGTTTGTTGTGTTCCGCATGAGGCTGCAGCCCTCTCCGCATGCATTGGGTGAACCGGGCCATCGCTGAACAAGGATGTCATTTCTCAAGACTTATAATTCTTTACGTGATTATTGACTTGTAATTTAGGGGTGAGTTTTATTTGGATTGGGGTCCTTTAAAATTGATAGGAGCAACTTGGATACAGCCAGTCCTTGACATACAACATTCATTTAACAGCTATTTGAAGTTAGAACGGCACCGAAAAAAGGGACTTATGGCCATTTTTCACACTTACGACCGTTGCAACACCCCCATGGTCACCTGATCTAAATTCAGACGCTTGGCAACTGACTCGCATGTATGACGGTCGCAGTGTCCTCCCGGGGTCACGTGATCCCCTTTTTGCAACCTTCTCACAAGCGAAGTCAATGGGGAAGGTCAGATTCACTCAACGACCGTGCTACTGACTTAATAACTAGAGTGATTCACTGAACAACCGTGGCAAGAAAAGTCGTAAAAGGGGGCAAAACTCGTTCAACAACTGCCTTGCTTAGCAACAGAAATTTGGGGCTCCGTTGTAGTCGTAAGTCGAGGACTATTTGTATTTATGATGGTTGCAGAAACCTGAAGTCACATGATCTGTGTTTTTTCCCAGCTGGCTTCCATCAAGCAAAGTCAATGGAGAAGCCGGATTCTGTTAATGACCGTGTGATTCACTTAACAGCCACGGCAAAAAAAGGCTTGACTCTCTTTAGCAACTGCTTTGCCTAGCTATGGTTCTGGTTCCACTTGTGGTCATAAGCCAAGGACTATCTGTACAGGGAAGGAAACAATAAAGAAACGCCGTTTGGATCCTGTACAGGTAGCCCTCGACTTAATGACCATTTGTTTAGTGACTGGAGTTACAATGGCAGTGAAAAAAGTGACTTATGACCATTTTTCACATTTACGACCGTTGCAGCAGCCCTTTGGCCCCATGATCAAAATTCAGGTGCTTGGCAAGGGACTCATATTTATGACGGTTGTAGTGTCCCAGGGTCATGTGACCAGGGGGTCCCAGGGTCATGTGATCACCATTTGTGACTTTTTCAGTTGGAGCAAAGTCAACGGAGGGAAGCCAGATTCAGTTAATGACCGTGTGATTCGCTTTACAACGGCGGTGTCAAAAAAAAGGTTGTAAAATAGGGCAAAATTCAGTTAATAATTGCCTTGCTTAGCAGCAGAAATTAGGGGCTCAATTGGGGCTCATTTTTTTTTAAAAAAATCCCTCTTTTTTTTGGCTAATTGAACTGGAAGGAAGAAGAAGAAAGATAGTGATGGATGGATAGAGAAAGGAGGGGAAGGATAGGAATGGGTGGAGAGAGAGAGAAGGAGAAGGAGGAGGAGGAGGAGGAGAAGAGGAAGAGGAGGAGGAGGAGGAGGAAGAACAGGAGGAGGAGGAGGAGAAGAAGAGGAAGAGCAGGAGGAAGAGCAGGAGGAGGAGGAGAAGAAGAGGAGGAGGAAGAGGAAGAGCAGGAGGAGGAGGAGGAGGAGGAGAAGAAGAGGAAGAGCAGGAGGAAGAGCAGGAGGAAGAGGAAGAACAGGAGGAAGAGAAGAGGAAGAGGAGGAGGAGGAGGAGAGAGGAGGAAGAGGAGGAGGAGGAAGAGAAGAGGAGGAGGAAGGGCAGGAGGAGGAGGAGAAGAAGAGGAGGAGGAGGAAGAGCAGGAGGAGGAGGAGGAGAAGAGGAGGAGGAAGAGCAGGTGGAGGAGGAGGAGGAGGAGGAGAAGGAGGAGGAGGAAGAGCAGGAGGAGGAGGAGGAAAAGAAGAGGAAGAGCAGGAGGAAGAGCAGGAGGAGGAGGAGAAGAAGAGGAAGAGGAAGAGCAGGAGGAGGAGGAGGAGAAGAGCAGGAGGAGGAGGAGGAAGAACAGGAGGAGGAGGAGAAGAGGAAGAGGAAGAGGAGGAGGAGGAAGAGCAGGAGGAGGAGGAGAAGAGGAAGAGGAGGAGGAGGAAGAGCAGGAGGAGGAGGAGGAGAAGAGGAGGAGGAGGAAGAGGAAGAGCAGGAGGAGGAGGAGAAGAGGAAGAGCAGGAGGAAGAGCAGGAGGAAGAGGAAGAACAGGAGGAGGAGAAGAGGAAGAGCAGGAGGAGGAGGAGGAGAAGAGGAAGAGCAGGAGGAAGAGCAGGAGGAGGAGGAGAAGAGGAAGAGGAGGAGGAGGAAGAGCAGGAGGAGGAGAAGAGGAGGAGGAGGAAGAGGAGGAGGAGGAGGAGGAGGAAGAGCAGAAGGAGGAGGAGGAGAAGAAGAGGAAGACAAGGAGGAGGAGGAAGAGCAGGAGGAACGTGGACCATAGAATTGGGTTATTGTGTCTCCAAGGTCATCTAGCCCAGCCCCTCCTTGGCGCAGTTCTGAATGAACCCTAATTCCACATGCAGGTAGGCTAAAATAACACCGGGAAACAGGCTCCTAAAGGAGTTTCATTTTCTTCCTCCCCCCCTCCTTTTTTTTTTTTGATGTGTGTATAATAGTGCACACAGACTTCTATTTTCTACTGTATAATTTACAAAGCATTTCATCTGAACCAGTTTCGCTGGAGGATGTGTTATCATCTTAGGTTTTATAAAAAGTCCCAAAGCCTCTTAGGAATCCCATTGTGTTTTTCTTATCTTTCCCCTTTAAACGTGCACACTACAATTTGGCTCTAATTCACTCCAGATGGTGTAGTGTGTGTGTGTTTGTGTGTCTACATGCTTGCTGGTCGATGTGTTTATTTATCGGTCTATCTGTTTCTATCTGGATGTTCCTTTTCTTTTTTCCAAAACTCTTCTCCCCCACCCCAGCCTTATTCCTGTTCTTTTTTCCCCTCCCCCACTCTGTTAATATAAAATATTTTTTACAAGACTGGCTGCCCGTTGTAGCTCATTAGAACATGTAAACAATGCTAAAAAGGGGAGAAAAAAAATCTCCCAGAAATATGACTTCCTCGATTCACAACTCTTCAGCCTAACAGTAAGTATTGGCCCAAATTAAATTTTACATGAATAATTTCTGGTCCTTGCAGCAGGAAAAATACCCAAGGTAAACCTTGGGTTGAATATGATTGATTTTTCTTCTCTCCCCTCTGGCCTTTTGAAATGAGATAATGGGATTTGCAATAGTATTTTTGTTGCTGTTGTTACTTGATGTCGTGGTGAGAGGGGGGGCGTGCTTTGCCTTTTTTTAAAAAAAAACATGGATCTGATTACAATCTTGCAAACTGGTTTTAAAAACCAATCTTATCAGGAAGGAGATATGCTAGTAGGGAGCCAGTTTGCCAGTTCTGCTGCCTGCCTCCCACCGATATTAAATGAATATTTCTGGCTCTATCAGGTGGAAAAAAAGGCCTCCCAAATCTAAGAATATGGATTAGAGCTAAGAATGCAGCAGTTTATCTAGGAATTTTAACGCGAAAGACACTTTTGGGCTTCTGAAAGTTTGTTCCTAAATCCCAACGGGTTATTTTCCTCTTGATCATTAAAATGATTCCCATTTTTCACCTGGGACAATTGAGGCCACCTGATAGATTTCATCTTCGCTAGCCTAACCCTGTATATACAGGTAGCCCTCAACTTTTTCCCTCTATAATTAGACCAGAATTTCTGTTACTAAGCAAGGCACTTGTTATGTGAGCCGGGCCTGATTTTATAGCCTTTTTTTTTTTGGTTATGGTTGTTAAGTGAATCTGGTTTTTCCCATTGACTTTGCTTGTTGGAAGCCAGCTGGGAAGGTTGCAGATAGAGATCACATGACCTCTGGACACTGCAATTATTGTAAATACATGCCAGTGGTCAAGCACCTCTTCGCGTTGTCATGGTGGTGTCATGTGACGTGTTGGGACTTTCCCCCCTTCGCTAAACCGGGCAGGGGCGTGGCCAGCATGTGACGCATCTGGAGTTTGATGGTCCTGAAGTACCTGCATTTTGCATCAAGGGGATGCTGCAGTGGACATAAGTGTGGGGACTGGTCAGTTACTTTTTCAATGCTGCTGTAATTTTGAATGGTCGCTAAACAAATGCTTGTAATTTGAACACTACTTGTAGGCTGGATGCATGTTAACTTTGTAGCTTGTTCAGTTCAGAATAGCAATAGCCCTTAGATTTATATACCGCTTCGCAGTGCTTTATAGCCCTCTCTAAGCGGTTTACAGAGTCGGCCTCTTGCCCCCCCCAAACAATCTGGGTCCTCATTTTACCCACCTCACAAGGATGGAAGGCTGAGTCAACCTTGAGCCAGTCAGAATCGAACTCCTGGCAGTGGGCAGAGTTAGCCTGCAATGCTGTATTCTAATCATTGGGGAGGGGGGGGAGGGAGGGAGGGAGGGAGGGAGAGAGAGAGAGAGAGAGAGAGAGAGAGAGGAAGGAAGGAAGGAAGGAAGGAAGGAAGGAAGGAAGGAAGGAAGGAAGGAAGGAAAAAAGAAAGGAAGAAAGAAAGAAAAAAGAGCAATAGCACTTATATACGGTTTCATGGTGCTTACAGCCCTCTCTAAGCTGTTTTCAGGGTCAGCCTCTTGCCCCCCAACAATTGGGTCCTCATTTTACCCACCTGGGAAGGACGGAAGGCGGAGTCAACCTTGAGCCTGGTGAGATTTGACCTGCCAAATTGCAGGCAGCCGGCAGTCAGCAGAAGTTAGCCTGCAGTACTGCGCTCTGACCACTGCGCCACTGTGGCTTACAGAATGCTACAAACGTCCATAAAAGAGTTCAATTCTGGAAACAGGTGTGGCCGGTTGTGTGAACCCAATGCATTACAGACAGTCCTCAACTTGCGGCCATTTGTTTAGTGACCGTTCAAAGTTACAAAAGCACTGAAAGAAGTGTGTTTTTCCACACTTATGACTATTGCGGCATCCCCATGACCACGCCATCAAAATTCGGAAGCTTGGCAACCGATTCATACTTATGACGGTCGCCGTGTCCCAAGGTCCTGCGAATCCCCCTGGCAGGCAAAAGCCAATACGGAAGCGAGATTCGCTTAACCACCGTGTTACTATTTTAACAAACTGAAGTGATTCACTTAGCAACCATGGCAGAGAAAGGTCATCAAATGGAGGAAAAACTCACAACAGCCGTCTCGCTTAGCCACAAAAATTTGGGGCTGCTTTTGCTGTTGTGTCTAACTCAGGGGTGAGTGAAATCCAGCAGGTTCTGACAGGTTCTGGAAAACCGGTAGCAAAAATTTTGAGCAGTTCGGAGAACCAGCAAATGCCACCTCTGGCTGGCCCCAGAGTGGGGTGGGAATGGGGATTTTGCAGTATCCTTCCCCCAGGAGTGGGGTGGGAATGGGGATTTTGCAGTATCCTTCCCCTGGCATTGAGAGAGAATGGGGATTTTGCAGTATCCTTCCCCCAGGAGTGGGGTGGGAATGAGGATTTTGCAGTATCCTTCCCCTGGCATTGAGAGGGAATGGAGATTTTGCAGGATCCTTCCCCTGCCACGCCCACTGAGCCACGCTCACAGAACCGGTAGTAAAAAAATGTGGATTTCACCCCTGCTCTAACTTAACCACTGTGGCGAGAAAGGTCATAAAATGGGGTGACCCTCATCTTTTGGGGCTCAGTTTTGGCAGCGCATGTGCTCAATAGTGCACAGCCTGCATTTATGCAGGTTGCATAAATGCATTTATGCATAAATGCATTTTGCATTTATGCAGCCGGCATCTATGCAGGTTGTGTCTTATGCAAAAGCTGGGAGGGGTGCATTTTTCTGAAGGGGGAAACCCCCCCCCCACCATAACCTGCTATCTGTGAGCAATATATTAATTAACCTGTGGGTTCCTTTTGCAACATCCGGGTCGAGGATGTTGTGTGAATCCAGCTCCCGTGGAGCAAGCAAAGGGTTTGGAGTATAAGCTTCTCTCCCAGGAGACACGGGCTGGATTTATATCCAGCCTAACGATCCCTGGAGCGCTTCCAGCTCTATGAGTGTTTCTGCCTGTTGGGGATGAGATGCTTTGCTGCGTCAGGAAATGGAAGCTAAGAATTCAAAGCATCGCTGTCATCCAAGCCAATATCCGAGATATTGACCGCCTCGGAGAAAACGGTCAAGCTCGAGCCGCTGGGAAGTTTGCAAATGCGGCAGGAGAAAGGGGTCAGGGGTCAGCCGTGCCTGTGTCCCACGGAAAGGACATCGAGTTTCGTTTCAGCTTTATGGCTAACGGCGTTTTGCAACCTCGGCACGTGGACTTCAACTCCCAGAATTCCCCAGCCAGCAGATCCAGAAAAAAAAATGCCAGACGTGCTGGCTAGGGAATTCTGGGAGTTGAAGTCCACACACCTTCAAGCTGCCAAAGCTGAGAAACGCTGGACGGGAGCCAAGTTTCTGCATTTGTCCTTCGGTTCTCGGGGGCTCCCTAAGCCCTTAAAAGCGTGAATGGCCTTATTTCTTTTCTTTTTCCCTTCTTTCTTTCCCTCCGTTTGTCTTCGGACTCCTGAGATAGTTCTCCATTTCCATTTTTTTTTTTTAAATTCTTTCTTGGCTTTTCAGGGCTGCATCAGGGCCCACCAAGGTTCAGGGGAAGGACCGCAGTGTGCCACCATGAAGGCAGATATTCACACATTGCGTGTGGTAGAATAGGATTATGGATTAATTTTTTTAAAAAAAATCTCATAAATTCATCTTCCAATTGATTTTTGGGTAGAAACGCATAGGCCATTGGTGGCTGCAATTCCACAGGTAGAGAATCTCTTATGATGCAACCTTGCTCTCCTTGGGGCGTGGAGCAAGATGGCTCCTCATAACGAATTTCCCCGAAAATAAGACACCCCCCCCCACAAATAAGCCCTCTCCCAAAAATAAGCCCTCCCCGGAAATATTTAAGTGCATGCGCAGCCGGTCCCCGCCATTTCCTCTGGTTAGGGTTAGGGAGATAGAGCTGGAAATCAGGGAAGACGGCAAGAGGATCCCCGTCTTGCTCTATGCACCCCAAAATAATAAGACCTCCCTGAAAATAAGGCCAAGTGCTTATTTTGGGGTTCAGAAAAATATAAGACAGGGTCTTATTTTCAGGGAAACATGGTGGCTATTAAGATGAAAAATGGACTGGACTCCCTCCGTCCTCATGAAACCTGTTCTAGCAACCCCTAATTTTAAACATTTTCTTTTCAAAACGATTATTATTCTTGAGCCCCTTAGAGGGGAGAGCCAGCCAACTCTGGCTGATCTGGTAAAGCTAAATTCTGGTTAGTCCTTGGATGGGGGACCCGCTTGGAAAGCTAAGATTGCCGATAAGACTGGAAAATTTGGAACATTTTATTGATTTAGATTTAAATTCAATTAAGATTTAAATTCAGTGAGATTTAGAACAGCATTGAGAGAAATAAGAATTATTCCTGTAAAAGCAAAGAGCAATAGCCACGCCAGGTTTATTCTCTATATAACCGTAGAACCCATTTGGGAACATCAAGCAATGAATTGAGTGTAAATGTTAGTAAGAAAAAGGTTAGCAATAGCAAAGTTATAAATCTATTAAGACAAGGACATTATTTGCTAACAACAAAATCTGGGCCAAAAAGCCAATAGCCAGGAAGCCATGATAACAGGCGTCCTGTTAAAATTAATCGTTTATTGCTAGCGTATAGCAACTATTCTCAAGGATGTAGAAATGATTGTGTAAGGCTGTGATGGCAAATCATATGTCACACGTGCCAGAGGTGGCACGCAGAGCCCTCTCTGTGCGCACGTGTGCCGTCACCAGCTACTCTTCTGGTTTCCGGTGCACACATGCACGGCAGCCAGCTGGTCTTCGTGGGTGCCGGAGCACTGGAAAACGGCCCAAAAAATGGCCGGAAAACGGTCAAAAAGCAGACATGCGCACCAGCCTTTGGCTTTCCGGTGCTCTGGCACGCACCGCACATACATGTACCTTCCGGTTTGGGTACTTGGTGCTGAAAAGGTTCAACATTGCTGGTGTAAAGGGATATAACCCTATAGGGGCCTCTGGTGGCTCAGACTGGTAAGACAGTCTGTTATTAACAGCAGCTGCTTGCAATTACTGCAGGTTCAAGTCCCACCAGGCCCAAGGTTGTCTCAGCCTTCCATCCTTTATAAGGTAGGTAAAATGAGGACCCAGATTGTTGGGGGCAATAAAAGTTGACTTTGTATATAATATACAAAAGGATGAAGACTATTGTTTGACATAGTGTAAACTGCCCTGAGTCTTCGGAGATGGGCGGGATATAAATGCAAATTAAAAAAATAAATAAAAAATAAGGCAGTGGTGGCAAACCTTTTACTTACCGAGTGCCGAACAGGAACGTGCCATCCGCGCTAACGCGCAGCTCCTCCCCATGTGCTGCGTGCGCAGCTGCACCATCTGTGCATGCGCACAGCTTTTGCGCATCAGCGCTGGCACGCACTGCGCACGCAATCCCACCACCTGCGCATGTGCACAGCTTTCGTGCGTGCAAGGCGTGCGCGCAAATGCTGTTTGCACGTGTGCGCCAGTCTTGCATGCATGCACAAAACGCACGCATGCGCAGGAGAGCTCCGAAGACAAACTGGGTCCCCTAAATTGCACGCATGTGCACCGGAGGCCTGGACACCAGATGGGGGGCGCATGCGCAGCTTCAGGTGAGCTTGGCAACGGCTCGCGTGCCCGGAAAAACAGCTCTGCGTGCCATAGGTTTGCCATCACGGCTATAAATGCGAACCCAAAAAGGGGCAGTTGTAGGGGAATGATCTTTCCTGTTTAGTGATTGAAGTTTCCTGTTGATTCAGTTTGAGAAATTCCAACCTCACAAGCATGTTGTGCAAAGCCCAGCTTTCCTTCTCGTATCCACAGACGCTTGTCAACCCAGGATGAAACGGACAGAGATAGAACATAGAATTATGGGGCTGGAAAGGGACCTTGGAGGTCTTCTAGACCAAGCCCTGCCCAAGGCAGGAATCATTACGTCACCCTAGTCCAATGGTTCTCTTGTTTATTTTTGAAAACCTTCAGTGATGAAGTACCCTGAACCTCTGGGAGGCAAGCTGTTCCATTGGTTAATTGTTTCAACAATTAATTTAATATTTTTTAATTTAAAAAAACTCACCCATTAAAAAAAAAATTGTGCATGCCATTGCCCTCAAAAAGTCACCTAATTATCTCCATGAGACATACAAGAGAGGTTTTATTTGTTATTTTATTTTATTTTAATATTACTGGCAGGTATACCTTGGGGGTGAATTGGAGTAGAGCTGCCCTGGGATACCCAGCTGGGCCACAGCTGGATATAAACCTGTGGAAAGGCTGCCTAGTGGGCGGAAGGCATTTGGGAAAGCCTGGAGGGTGGTGAAGATTTTGTGCAATTATTCAGCATGATTTTGTGCAGTTGTTGAGCCTGAGCGGCACCAGAGACACAGCATTTGACTCTCCTGCTTGGCATATCTGCAGTGATGTTTGTGTGTGTGTGTGTATGACTACCTGTATTTAAATCCCACTGTTACCAAGTGCTGCCAAGACTGACTTCCTACAGCCCCCTAAACGTGGGTTAACATACCGCCTGTCCGGCCCAACACATAAAAACATGGAGAATAAGTTAGCATGATCTTTGGCGCCACACCCTTTTTGTATTCAATGTCAGGGTTCCCACCACTCGTTGCACCACAAACAGCCCGATCCTGTTGGACCTCAGCTTTGCATGACTGTGTGAATGCAGGCATTAATTTTCATGCAGGTATATAGTGCGGACTGGAGAAGAGGTAAATTGTATGGAAGCTTTCAAGAAGAGACCGGACTGCCATCTGTCAGAAATGGGGCAAGGAGGGTCTCCTGCTTGGGCGTGGGGTTGGACTAGATGACCTACAGGGTCCCTTCCAACTCTGTTAATCTGTTAATCTAATCTAATGTTTCAGGAAGAAACGATCTTGAGAATTCAGGCATCTTGTAATCTCCTCCCAGGCTGTAAAAAAGTGGCCGTTTTTGTGGTACGGATACAAAAAGTCTTTAATTTTTCTTTTACCTTGCCAGTCCACGCTGAAAGAGTTTTAATTTCCAAACGCCTTTAAGAAGAAAAAATAGATAAAATGCTAGAAGCCGCTTTGGCAGCTGGTGGGTTTTGATGGAATATAGGTAGTCCTGAACTTACGACTGCAATTGAGCACAAAATTTATGTTGCTCAGCGATAAATTTGTGAATTGAAGTTTGAAGATTTATAGAATAGAATAGAACCGAACCGAACCAAACCAAACCAAACAGAACAGAATAGAATAGAGTTTTTTTTAAATGAATTTTTTGCACCATTTTACAGCTTTTCTTGCCAGAGTTGTTAAGTGAATCGCTGCGGGGGTTAGGTTAGTAGCACGGTTGTTAAGTGAATTTGGTCTCCCCATGGACTTTGCTTGTCAGAAGGTCTCAAAAGGGGATCATGTGACCCCGGGACGCTGCAACCCGTCGTAACTATGAGTCAGCTGTCAAGCATCCGAATATAAATCAGGTGACCGTAGGGATGCTGAAACGGTCCTGAGTCCCATTTGTAACTCAGAATGGTCACTAAGCGAACCGTTATAACTCGAGGACTACCTGTATTGTTCCTAGTCCATTCAATTCAATTCAACTCAGTTTTATTACAGTCGTAGACCAGAATCTTGTTCTTAGTCGTTTCCTCCCTTTGGCATTCTGCATTAACGTAACATAATAACAGAGTTGGAAGGGACCTTGGAGGTCTTCTAGTCCAACCCCCTGCCGAGGCAGGAAACCCTACACCATTTCAGACAAATGGCTATCCAACATTTTCTTAAAAATTTCCAGTGTTGGTGCATTCTCAACTTCTGCAGGGAAGTTGTTCCACTTATTGATTGTTCTAACTGTCAGGAAATTTCTCCTTCATTCTAAGTTGCTTCTCTCCTTGATCAGTTTCCACCCATTGCTTCTTGTCCTGCCTTCAGGTGCTTTGGAGAATAGCTTGACTCCCTCTTCTTTGTGGCAGCCCCTGAGATATTGGAAGACTGCTATCATGTCTCCCTTAGTCCTTCTTTTTATTAAACTAGACCTACCCAGTTCCTGCAACCGTTCTTCCTATGTTTTAGCCTCCAGTCCCCTAATCATCTTTGTTGCTCTTCTCTGTGCATTGTGCATCAGCCTCTCACCCAGAAATCCAGCATCACTGCCAGGTTTTTGCAGCATGAAGGGAGGGGTTCTCCCTCTCCCCCCCCACCCCGAAAATGGTGATCTAGCTAAAGTGCGTGAGGCGCCTTCCGCTGTTGGCCGTCAGCAGAGCCGAAAGCTCTGAAGCATTTTATTAAAACTGCCTTCCCCCCCCCCCTCCTTATTATCTCTCCCCTTTGTGCTTCTGTTGGCGGGTAATAACTAGCAATATTTTATTTATCCCCGATCCCATCAGGACAGGCTGAGATGTAATCGGAACAGACTCTGGTTTGAATTATTAAGAGACCGTGCAAGGTGTGGGGAGGGGGGAGGGGGGGGGGCGCAGAGTAGAGATCGTAATCGGCGGCACAGTTGCCTGGGCTGGTGTGAAAAAGACAAAAATCGGGCTTTGCGGCTGCGAAGGAGGCGGGAGGCAGGGTTGGCTTTGAACATCTGGCGGGAGGGGGCGGGCGCTGTTTCTTTAAGAGTTTGGAGCAGGGAGTAGTGGCAATAGCAATAGCACTTAGACTTATATACCACTTTACGGTGCTTTACAGCCCTCTCTGAACGGTTTACAGAGTCAGCCTCTTGCCCCCCAACAATCTGGGTCCTCGTTTTATTGAAGTTAGAAGGATGGAAGGCTGAGTCAGCCTTGAGCTGCTTGGGATCGGACTCCTGTCTGTGGGCAGAGTTTGCTTGCAATTCTGTGTTCTAAGCATATGGAAGGAAGGAGGGAGGGAAGGGAAGGGAAAGGAAGGAAGGAAGGAAGGAAGGAAGGAAGGAAGGAAGGAAGATAGCAATAGTAATTAGACATATACCGCTTCACAGTGTTTTCCAGCCCTCTCTAAGCGGTTTACAGAGTCAGCCTCTTGCCCCCAACAATCTGGGTCCTCATTTTACCCACCTGGGAAGGACGGAAGGCTGAGTCAACCTTGAGCCTGGTGAGGTTCAAACTCCTGACTGTGGGCTGAGTTAGCCTGCAATACTGCATTCTAACCATTGGGAAGGAAGGAAGGGAGGGAGGGAGGGAGGGAGGGAGGGAGGAAGGAAGGAAGGAAGGAAGGAAGCAATAGTAATTAGACATATACTGCTTCACAGTGTTTTCCAGCCCTCTCTAAGCGGTTTACAGAGTCAGCCTCTTGCCCCCAACAATCTGGGTCCTCATTTTACCCACCTGGGAAGGACGGAAGGCTGAGTCAACCTTGAGCCTGGTGAGGTTCAAACTCCTGACTGTGGGCAGAGTTAGCCTGCAATACTGCATTCTAACCACTGGGAAGGAAGGGAGGGAGGGAGGGAGGGAGGGAGGGAGGAAGGAAGGAAGGAAGGAAGGAAGGAAGGAAGGAAGGAAGGAAGGAAAAAAAAATAGCAATAGCTCTTATATACCTCTTCACAAGGCTTTCCAGCCCTCTCTAAGCGGTTTACAGGGTCAGTCTCTTGCCCCCAACAATCTGGGTCCTCATTTTACCCACCTCTGAAGGACGGAAGGCTGAGTCAGCGTTGAGTCTGGTGAGATTCGAACTGCCAAGCTGCTGGGGATCGGCAGTCAGCAGAAGTAGCCTGCAGTGCATTTTCTCCTTGCTGTGCTGCAAAAGGACGTGGTTGGTTGGAATTTAGGGGTCTCGACGGAGAACAGTTTGGGGGGGAAAAAAATCCGTTTGTGACTGTGTGATTGACGTCTAGGTGACCTTGACCTGCGAACCCCAGCCCATTCTAACCACAGCCACAGCTGAGTTGAGCAGTATGGTAATTGAGTAAATCAATATAACTAAATTAAAATATGGGCCTGGAGGGGTGTGGCCTTGCCCATATGGTTCTCTGTCCCTCATCTGGACTTCAGGAGAAACTTCCTAACAGTGAGGACAATTAACCAGTGGAACAGCTTGCCACCAGAAGTGGTGGGCGCTTCATCCCTGGATGTTTATAAGAAGACACTGGAGAGTCACTTGTCCGAAATGATTATAGTCCAGGGGACTGGACTAGAAGACCTCCAAGGCAGGGGTGAAATCTACTTACCTTCCTTACCGATTCGGAAGTGCGCGTGCCCCACACGCAACGCACATGTCACATGCGTGCGCTGGCCCTCTGCGGATGCACAAAACCTTTCCGCACATGCGCAGAGGGTTCAAAACACATTTCTTCCAGGTTAAAACCAGGAAGTAACGACAACCGGGCGGGTGGGCAGAGCCTCGCAATGCGATTGGTACCGGTTCTCCAAACCACCCGCCACGATCGCTACCGGATCGGGCGATCCAATCCGAACCAGGAGCATTTCACCCCTGCTCCAAGATCCCTTCCAGCTCTACTCTGATTCTGGCTGGCGTGCATGTGTACTTCTTTTCAGTGCCATTGTAACTCTGAACAGTCACTAAACGAACTGTTGTAAGTCGAGGACTACCCATATGAGCCAGCAGTGCGATGCTGCTGCTGCAGAAAAGCCCAATGCATCTATTTAAGTCTAGGTTCCAAAATATAGGGAGTTTATTTGGCTGGGGCCAGCCTCACTTCTTTAGAGAGGACTAGAAGAACACTCAAAAGGGACGCGGTGGCTCAGTGGCTAAGACACTGAGCTTGTCAATCGAAAGAGTCGGCAGTTCAGCGGTTCGAATCCCTTGTGCTGCCGCATAACGGGGTGAGCTCCCGTGACTTGTCCCAGCTTCTGCCAACCTAGCAGTTCGAAAGCAGGTAAAAAAAAATGCAAATAGAAAAATAGGGACCACGTTTGGTGGGAAGGGAAGAGCGTTCGGTGCGCCTTTGGTGTTGAGTCATGCCGGCCACATGACCACGGAGACATCTTCGGACAGCGCTGGCTCTTCGGCTTTGAAACGGAGATGAGCACCGCCCCCTAGAGTCGGGAACGAGTAGCACATATGTGCGAGGGGAACCTTTACCTTTTAGAAGAATGTTCAGAGAAGATCAGAGGACTAGAAAGCAAGACTTATGAGGAAAGGTGGAGGATCATTAGCAGTCTTGAAAAAAGACGATTAAAGAAGGACGTGCTAGCACCGTTCAAGGATATTGCACTGAAGAAGGTCAAATCCACTTTTTCCATTGTACCAAAAGGCAGGTCATGGGATAACAGGTTTTTAAAATGATAAGAAGGTAGATTTCAGTTAAATACTAGTAAAGACCTTCGGAGGAATGGACAGGATTCAACAGTAGAATTCATGACCGTGTGTATGTATGTGTGTGTGTGTAAGGGGGGAGGAGTTTCCTTCCCTGGATCTGTTTTTAACGTGGATTCTTGCCTTGAGCAGTGGGTTGGACTAGATGACCTTCGCTAACTTTTTCCACTTTCCTAGGATGGCCATAAATGCAAAGAAATGTGCTTGACTACCTCTTCCTTTTATCTTCTTCCTGGCAGCGAATCGGCTGCTTTCAAGCGAAGTCGGCTGCTTTCCAATGGTGCTTACCCTAAAATGGCAAATCTCGTACGTTTCATTTCTCTAGAATACCCAAAGCGAACCTAGCTGGTGCTCTGCTTTTCCAGCATCCAACGAGTTTCTCTACCTCTGTTTTATGGAATAATAGTAATAATAACCATCCCCAAAATGGGGGAGAAAGAGCTGGGGGGGGGCATACACGGAGTATTCGCCCCAGTCGCCATGGGGCAGCGTACGCCGAGCACAATTTTGACTGACTGACACTGAATTGCCTTCTTGCAGAGCTCGCCGGTCCTTGGCGAGCTGAGTTTGGTGTGTGACTTAGCATTGTGCAGCAACTACAGCGAAGCTTGTAATAACCGCCGGAGTGCGAGGGGGGGGGCTCCTCTCCTCTGTTGTTCTTGCACGGGGTGATCTGCTTTTGTGTGAATTTTGCTGAGCTCTGCGTTTATCTGTGAAGCTAATGCACGGTTTATTTGAAGAAGGCTCATCCCTCGGGTATCATAGCACCCACCAATCAGCAGCGGCTGGACCACTCCAGTAGCAACCCGCATCTCTCTCGCGCAAGCAATCGATGCAGCTGGAGGGGACCGGAGCTTCCGCAAAAAAAAAACGGGGGACGTTTCTCCCGAGCAGACAAGATTTACAAGCGAAGGGCTCCTGGTGGGAGGAGTCTTTGAGCTGGGTTCCTTTCTTGCCAATGTTTCATCATGACCCAAAGTAGGTAATTGGCAGCACAGGTGACATTACCTAGTTTGGGTCATGAAAGGCCTGCAAGAAAAAAAAAAACAACCCAGCTCAGAGAGCACTGATGGACACCACAGTCTTCCTTCTCTTCCTCCTCCCTCCCCTCTTCCTCCCCACCCCATCCTCCTCCTCTCGACTCTATTCCCTTTTAACACTGATGGTGTTACCTAGTTGGGTCATGAAAGGCCTGCAAGAAAAAACAACCCAGCTCAGAGAGCATCAAGGACACCACAGTCGTCCTCCTATTCTAGAATAGAATAGAATGGAATGAAATAGAACTGGGATAGAAAATAGAATAGAATAGAACCGTAATGGCGAAACTATGGGACGAGTGCCGGAAGTAGCACGCAGAGCTGTCTCTCCGGGCACGCCAGCCGCCGCCCGTCGTTCTTCCAGTTTCTGGCGTGTGTGCGTGCACGAAGACCAGCTGGCCTTCCAGTGTGCAAGAACACCGGAAACTGGAAGAGCAGCTCCCTGGTGCACATACTGGTCTTCGTGCGCGCATTTGTGCCAGAAGACCAGGTGACCGGTGTGCATGCGTACACCGGAACCTGGAAGCTCAGCGTCCCAACGCGTGCATGCGTGCCAGGGAAATGCTCTTTCAGTTTCCGGTGCTCACCTGCACATGCGCGCACGCTCCCGTTCCGGCAGGTTTGCCAACACTGGAATAGAATATAAAATATAGAGCAGTGATGGCTAAACCTTTTCCAGACCGAGCGCCCAAAGCGCACACGCGCCTGAACCCTCGGAATGCAATGCACACCCAACCTCTGTGCATGTGTCCCCCCCCACATGTGCACGTGGCCCCCTATATGCGCCCTGCCCCAGTGCATGGATGCAACCCCCCACGCACGCACATGCCTCCACTCAAGCACACATGCCCCCCCCCCGCACATGCACCACCCCTGCACATGCACGGCAGAGACCTGAAAACCAACTGGCCGGTGGGAGGGGCGTGCACATGCACAGCAGAGCTGAGCTGGGGCAACGGCTCACATGGCATCAGAGTGGGCGCTGCGGGCCCCCTCTGGCACACCATAGATTCGCCATCATGGTTATAGAGAACAGAATAGAATAGGAATAGGAATAGAATAGAATAGAATAGAATAGAATAGAATAGAATGCAGAATAGAATAGAATAGAATGCAGAATAGAAATAGAATAGAATAGAATAGAATAGAATAGAATGCAGAATAGAATAGAATAGAGTGCAGAATAGAAATAGAATAGAATAGAATAGAATTCTATTCTTTTTATTTGCGCAGGACTGGATTAGAATTTTAAATTTTAAATTTGGTTTTAATGGGGTTTTACTATTTTATTGTGGTTTTAATACTCGGCCGTATTTAATAAGTTTTTTAAATTGGGGTTTTAACTTGTATTTATATTTATGTTTTACTTGGCTGTAAACCGCCCTGAGTCCCTTGGGAGATAGGGCGGTATAAAAATATGATTAAATAAAATAAATAAATAAATAAATAAATAGAATAGAATAGAATAGAATAGAATAGAATAGAATAGAATAGAATAGAATGCAGAATAGAATAGAATAGCATGCAGAATAGAAATAGAATAGAATAGAAAAAATAGAATAGAATAGAATGCAGAATAGAATAGAATAGAATAGAATAGAATACAATACAATACAATACAATACAATACAATAGAAATAAGGAGAGGAAAAAGGAAAGAGGAAAGGGAAGGAAAGGAGGATGGGATGGGATGGGATATAACAGAATATTGGCTGAGGGTAATTAGAAACCTAAGAAATTTGTCTCTGGTGCAGAAGCTCTCAGTGTGCCTACAAAACAATAATCATCATCATCATAACGATGCCAGCAAGAAAAGGTAGTGGAACTTGGATAAAAGTAATGCAGCCATGCTACTCGGCTAAATATATTTACGCATAAGAGTATTTTTTTTTTATCTGGCACCGCCTTCTCAATCAGCCAGCCTGACCCATTGCAGATTCCATGACATAAAATCCAGCCCCCGCCACTGCCCCCCCCTCCTCGCCTGCAACCCCTGGGGGGCTGAGTTCAGCGTCCTCCCCACCTCTCCTCCTCCTTCCCAAGTTCCAGCACCACTGATTGGTACTGCAGAGTGTGGCACCAGTGGGAAATGATGATTAATGATGGAGTGACAGCACCCCCACCCCCAGTCTTCACTGAGTGCTGGGGAGTAGGTGGCAGAGTAATTGGTGCGGTCTCTTTCTGTGTGTATGTGTGTGTGTGTGTGTGTGCAAGCACGCATGTAATAAAGCTTAGGAATACAGTTAGTCCTCAATTTACAACCACAATTGAGATCAAAATTGATGTTGCTAAGCGAGACATTTGTTGAAATGACTTTTGCTCCATTTTACGACCTTCCAAGCCACAGTTGTTAGGAAAATCACGGCAGTTGTTAAGTTAGTCACATAGTTGTTAAGGGAATCTGGCGTCCCCATTGATCCAGCTGGCTTTCATGCCTAAGGCAGGACTAGAACTCACCATCTCCTGGTGATTGGCCCATAGTCAACCAACCGGCTTTCATGCCTAAGGCAGGACTAGAACTCACCATCTCCTGGTGATTGGCCCATAGTCAACCAACCGGCTTTCATGCCTAAGGCAGGACTAGAACTCACCATCTCCTGGTGATTGGCCCATAGTCACCCAACCGGCTTTCATGCCTAAGGCAGGACTAGAACTCACCATCTCCTGGTGATTGGCCCATAGTCACCCAACCGGCTTTCATGCCTAAGGCAGGACTAGAACTCACCATCTGGTGATTGGCCCATAGTCACCCAACCGGCTTTCATGCCTAAGGCAGGACTAGAACTCACCATCTCCTGGTGATTGGCCCATAGTCACCCAACCGGCTTTCATGCCTAAGGCAGGACTAGAACTCACCATCTCCTGGTGATTGGACCATAGTCACCCAACCGGCTTTCATGCCTAAGGCAGGACTAGAACTCACCATCTCCTGGTGATTGGACCATAGTCAACCAACCGGCTTTCATGCCTAAGGCAGGACTAGAACTCACCATCTCCTGGTGATTGGACCATAGTCAACCAACCGGCTTTCATGCCTAAGGCAGGACTAGAACTCACCATCTCCTGGTGATTGGCCCATAGTCACCCAACCGGCTTTCATGCCTAAGGCAGGACTAGAACTCACCATCTCCTGGTGATTGGCCCATAGTCACCCAACCGGCTTTCATGCCTAAGGCAGGACTAGAACTCACCATCTCCTGGTGATTGGCCCATAGTCAACCAACCGGCTTTCATGCCTAAGGCAGGACTAGAACTCATCATCTCCTGGTGATTGGCCCATAGTCAACCAACCAGCTTTCATGCCTAAGGCAGGACTAGAACTCACCATCTCCTGGTGATTGGCCCATAGTCACCCAACTGGCTTTCATGCCTAAGGCAGGACTAGAACTCACCATCTCCTGGTGATTGGCCCATAGTCACCCAACTGGCTTTCATGCCTAAGGCAGGACTAGAACTCACCATCTCCTGGTGATTGGACCATAGTCACCCAACCGGCTTTCATGCCTAAGAACTCGTCAGTATTTCTGTGCTAAGCAAGGCAGCTGTTAAGTGAGGCATGCCCAATTTTGTAGCCTTTTTTGCATGATAGTTAAAGGAATCACACGATTGTTTAGGGAATCCAGCTTTCCCCCATTGACTTTGCTTGTCAGAAGCCGATTGGTCAGAAGCACCATTGGCGATCACATGACCCTGGGAGATGGTAACCATTGTAAATACAGTTAGTCCTCAACGTACGACCACAATGGAGCCCAAAATTGACGTCGCTAAGTGAGACATTTGTTAAATGAGTTTTGCCCCGTTTTACAGCTTTTCTTGCCACGTTACATTAAGTCAATCACTGCAGTCGTTAAATTAGCAACACGGTTGTTAAGTGAAACAGGCTTCCCCATTAACATTTGTTTTGTCGCAAAAGGGGATCACAAGACCCAACTTTGAATGGCCACTAAATGAACTGCTGTAAGTCGAGAACTGCCTGTGCTCCGTGTTCAAAAGTGGCCATGGGGATGCTACCATGGTGAAAAACGGTCACTTCATAACGTCGAACGGTCACTAAGCAGACGGTTGTAAGTCGAGGACTCTGTATTCTAGCGCAGTGTTTCTCAACTTTGGCAGCTGGAAGACGTTTGGCCTTCTATTCCCAGAATTCCCCAGCCAGTTTTGAATTCTGGGAGTTGAAGTCCACACGTCTTCCAGCTGCCAAGGTTTTTACAGATTAACAGAGATGGAAGGGACCTTGCAGGTCATCTAGTCCAACCCCTCACCCAAGCAGGAGACCTTACACCATTTCTGACAGATTGCAGTCTAGTCTCTTCTTGAAAGCTTCCAGGGATGAAGCTCCCACAATTTCAGAATAACAAAATAATAATAGATTAACAGAATTGGAAGGGACCTTGTAGGTCATCTAGTCCAACCCCCTGCCCAAGCTGGAGACCCTGCACCGTTTGTGACAGAGGGCAGTCCAGTCTCCTCTTGAAAGCTTCCAGGGATGAAGCTCCCACAACTTCTGAAGGCAACTTCTGTTCCATCGGTTGATGGTTCTCACTGTCAGAAAATTCCTCCTTATTTCCAGGTTGAATCTCTCCTTGTTCAGTTTCCATCCATTATTCCTTGTCTGGCCTTCAAAGGTGCTTTGGAGAATAGCTTGACCCCCTTCCTCCTCTCGGTGCCAGCCCTTCAAATATTGGAAGATGTTATCATGTCTCCCCTGGTTCTTCTCTTCACTAGACTAGACTAGCTAGACTAGCTTCAGTAGACTTAATTCAGTTAAGTGGCTGTCCTTAAAAACCTCCGGTGACAGAGCACCCACAACATCTAGTGGCAAGCAGTCCCACTGGTTAATGGAATTTTCTGTCAGAAAATTCCTCCTTATTTCCAGGTTGAATCTCTCCTTGATCCATTTCCATCCATTGTTCCTTGTCTGGCCTTGGAAAATAGCTTGACCCCCTTCCTCCTCTCTGTGGCAGCCCCTCAAATATTGGAAGACTGCTGTCACACCTCCCCAGGTCCTTCTCTTCAGGTTGAGAAACAATGTTCTAACGTTCCCCACTGCACCCCTAATGGGAGGTGTGACCCCTCATTTCCCCACCCTCGGAGCCCCTTCCCCTCCCCTCCCCTCCCTCCCCTCCCTTCTCTTAACCTTCCGCTCCATACTGTAATGAGTGACCATAATGAGTATGCTGATCGATTATGTGGCTGCGCTAATCACTCTGCTTATTGCATTTAATGAGTTGTTGTTTTTTTTTGGCCACTGGATCTGCATTTTCTATTGTGGTCGCGTCTCCATAGAGACGTAGGGTTGTCTTGTCTTTGGGAGATCAGGGGTTCCAGGGTCACAAAAATAAAATAAAAATAAAAATAAAAACCAGAATCATACCTAGAGGTTTGCATGTGGACTTTTTTTTTTTTTTTTTGCAGGAAGGAAAATATATTGCATTTTGATGAAATCTGAAGGATTCATCAATGCCCTTTGATTTGCAAGGCTTGGCCTTTTGAAACCTTCTTTTCGCTTACAGCAATATTGGTGCAAAGCTTAACAAACGGGTCTTGTCTCCCTGGAAGTTGAAAGTTAGGATAATAGATGCTGTTACGGTGGTTGGTTGTTGTTGGTTTTTTTTGTTTTGTTTTATGGTACCTTTCGAAGGGACTGTATATTTTTAAACTGACTTACGAAAATAGAGTCCTGGAACCACTCAGAGTTGGCATCGATTGCCCCGGTGCACAAGCCCTGTAAATCAGTTGGCCGGTCAATTAATCAATCAGATTCAGGATAAATCATCTTCTAGTTCTGCCTACTCTGATGATTGTCTAGCTTGCAAAGCATTAGCCAAAATGGGAGCCTCCCATTTGATTGCCATTATTTTATTAAGGGCCGATATTTTTGTTATTTATAGGTGGCGGGTTCAAGAGGCATCCAGGAAAAATTACCTTTCTCCCTCTTGTGTCTCTTTTTTCACTTCACTCCTCTTCTTCTTTTTTTAAGTCTCTTCTCATTTAACAATCGTGCAAGGGGTGAAATGCTACCGGTTCGCACCGGTTCGGGAGAACCGGTAGTAAAAAAAAAAGCTGCTGGTTCATTCGAACCGGTATTTCCAACGATTAGCTGTGCAGATGAAATCGCCTGGCACAGGCGGTTCCCACCCCCCCCCACCGTTCTACTTATCTTCAAAAGTCTCCTTTTTCCGCGCAAAGTGCGTGTTTGGTGTGTACTGTTCATATTCGTGCACGCAGCGTGAATTTGGCACACATTGCCCATGTGTGTGTGCACTGCGCAAATGCAAACCAGTGGCAACTCTGGTGGCTTAACGGACTAAGCCTGTCTGTTATTAACAGCAGCTGCCTGCAATTACTGCAGGTTCAAGTCCCACCAGGCCCAAGGTTGACTCAGCCTTCCATCCTTTATAAGGTAGGTAAAATGAGGACCCAGATTGTTGGGGGGGCAATAAGTTGACTTTGTATATAATATACAAATGGATGAAGACTATTGCTTGACATAGTGTAAGCCGCCCTGAGTCTTCGGAGAAGGGCGGGATATAAATGCAAATTTTAAAAAAACAAAAAAATGACGGAAGATTTCACACCTGCAGTCATGTTACCAACTCAACAACTGCACTGATTCACTTAACACCTATGGCAAGGCAGATTGTAATATTTAGGCAAAACTCACTGAACAACTGTCTTGCTTACCGACAGAAATATTTGGCTCAGTTGTGGTCGTAAATCGAGGACTACCTATATTCTCACTCAGCTCTGCGGAGCCAGGCTAATATAGAGTTAATTTGTGGTTCTTTATATTGTGGAGGACTTTAAATTGCGGGCAGTCCTCGACTTTACAACACACAGTTCATTTAGTGACCATTGAAAGTTACAACCGCACTTGGGGAAAAAGAATGACTTTTTTTTTTTTAATTTACATTTATATCCCGCCCTTCTCCGAAGACTCAGGGCGGCTTACAGTGTATAAGGCAATAGTCTCATTCTATTTGTACATTTTTTTTTTTTTTACAAAGTCAACTTATTGCCCCCCCCCCAACAATCTGGGTCCTCATGGTAAGTGTGAAAAATGGACTTTACGACCATTTTTCACACTTACGACCTTTGTAGCATCCCTGTGATCACGTGATCAAAATTCAGATCTTGGCTTGGCAACTGACTCAGTCTTATGACGGTTGTTGTATCCCAGGATCATGTGTTCACCCTTTTGCAACCTTTTCACAAGTAAAATCAATGGGGAAACCAGATGTGCTTAACAGCCGGGTTACTAACTTTATCAACTGCGACAGTTCACTTACCTGTGGCAAGGAAGATCGTAAAATGGGGCAAAACTCATTTAACAAATGTCTTGCTTAACAACAGTGTGGGGCTCAACTGTGGTCGTAACTCGAGGACTACCTGTAGTATCTTGTAGACATTGTAGACGTTGAAGACGTACAATCATTGGGCTCTGGAGGACATCGCTTTTAACGTGTTGTGTGAACACGTTCCTGTCCCAGGACATGTGTGTGTCCTGTTGAGAAGTTTCTATGACTGCCATCACTGGAATTTGTGAGTTAAGTGTGTTGTGTAAATCTGGCCAGGGAATGATCTAATTGCGGCGTCATGGTAAGAGGAAGACAGCCTATTCCCTGTGTAATATTATGACCTACATATAAAAAGCCAACTATTTGGTAAGTGCTGCACAGAGATTAAAAAGTAAAAATAAATTTGCTGTCAGACTTGCTGAAGTGCTTTTGAGGCAGGTCTGGGATGCAAAATAAAGCAATCTCTCTCTTTTTTTTAAAAAAGAAAGACGAATCTGATTCATAAATCATGATGAGAGCAGATAGAGAGCAAGATTGTTGGAAGAATTGGGCCTCTTCAAAAGCAGAATCTGGTGGCATCTTAAAAAGATTTAGCAAATTTCCTGACCGGCTCAAGGTTTTTTTTTGTGTGTGGTTTTTTTTTGCATTTATATCCCGCCCTTCTCCGAAGACTCAGGGCGGCTTACACTATGTTAGCAATAGTCTTCATCCTATTTGTATATTTATATACAAAGTCAACTTATTGCCCCCAACAATCTGGGTCCTCATTTTACCTACCTTATAAAGGATGGAAGGCTGAGTCAACCTTGGGCCTGGTGGGACTTGAACCTGCAGTAATTGCAGGCAGCTGTGTTAATAACAGACTGTCTTAGCAGTCTGAGCCACCAGAGGCCCAAGGTTGACTCAGCCTTCCATCCTTCCGAGGTCTGTAAAATGAGGACTCAGATTGTGATCCACAATCCGCAAAGGATCCCGTTTGCGGTTGTAAATCAAGGATTATCGGCAGTCCTCGACTTACAACAATTCATTTAGTGACCGCTCAAAGTTACTGGAAAAAAAGTGACATGACCATTTTTCACACTTACGACCGTGGCAGCATTCCCCATGATCAGAATTTGGATGCTCGGCAACTGGCTCACATTTATGACGGTCGCAGTGTCCTGGGGTTACGTGATCAGGTTTTGTGATCTTCTGAAAAGCAAAGTCGATGGGGAAGCCAGATTTATTTAACAACCATGGTACTGATTTAACAACTGTATCGATTCGCCTGACAGCTGTGGCCAGAAAGGTCGTAAAATGGAGCAAAACTCACTTAACAAATTTTCGCTTAGGAGCAGAAATTGTGGTGATAAGTTGAGGACTACCTATATGTGGTCGTAAGTCGAGGACTACCTATATGGTGGCTGTGAACCACTTAGGGCTGTAAAACACTATGAAGAGGTAGATAAGTTTAAGTGCTGTTACTATTGCTAAATTTACTGTGATATTAATGATATTATAATGATATTATAAAATACAGCCCTGATTTTTGGGGTGGGTGGGATATAGGTTTAGGTAGTCCTCGACTTACGACCATAATTGAGCTCAAAATTTCTGTTAACTGAGGTCACCCGTGAAGTGAGTTTTGACCCATTTTACGACCTTTCTTGCCTCCGTTGTTAAGTGAATCACTGCAGCGGTACCTCCTGGATTTACAGCCACAAATGGGGTCAGCAATTCTGTTGCTAAACAGGACGAATGTTAAATGAGTTGCACCTGATTTTACAGCTTTTTTTTTTTGCCACAGTTGCTAAGCAAATCGCTGCCGTTGTTAAGTGAATCATGTGGTCGTTAAGTGAGCACGACCTCCCGAACTATACTTTGCTTGTCAGAAACTGTCTGGGAAGGTCGTAAGCGGCAACCATGTGGTGCCGGGATGCTACAATTGTTGGAAATACATGCCAACTCCCAAGCCGCCTGCATTCTCATCACGTGACCATGGAGATGCCGCAGTGGTTGTAAGTGCGAGGAGCAGTTGTCCAGTCACTTATTTTCACTGCCGTCATAACTTTGGCACGCGAGCCATTGCCCGTTGCTTTTCCGGGTTCTGGTGCACACATGCGCACTGGGTGGCTGCTCTTCCAGTTTCCGGTGCTCCCGTGCGCGTGAAGACCAGCTGGCCAGTGCGCCAGAACCCGGAAAAGCAACGGGCAATGGCTCGCGTGCCCGGAGAGGTGGCTGTGTGTGCCACTTTTTTAAAAAAAAAATTTATTATTTGAATTTATATCCCGCCCTTCTCTGCAGACTCAGGGCGGCTTACACTGTGTTAAGCAATAGTCTTCATCCATTTGTATATTATATACAAAGTCAACTTATTGCCCCCTAACAATCTGGGTCCACATTTTACCTACCTTATAAAGGATGGAAGGCTGAGTCAACCTTGGGCCTGGTGGGACTTGAACTTGCAGTAATTGCAAGCAGCTGTGTTAATAACAGGCTGCTTAGTCTGTTGAGCCACTTCCAGCCCGCGTTCTATAGGTTCGCCATCATCCCCTTGAGGAGCACCCGGAGACTCCAGGTAGTTCAGAATGCGGCTGCGCGGGTAATAGAGGGAGCCCCTCGTGGCTCCCATGTAACACCCCTCCTGCGCAGACTGCACTGGCTACCTGTGGTTTTCCGGGTGCGCTTCAAGGTTTTGGTAATGATCTTTAAAGCGCTCCATGGCATAGGGCCGGGTTACTTACGGGACCATCTGCTGCCACCGAATGCCTCCCACCGACCCGTGCGCTCCCACAGGGAGGGACTCCTCAGGGTGCCGTCAGCTAGGCAGTGCCGACTGGCGACGCCCAGGGGAAGGGCCTTTTCTGTGGGGGCTCCCACCCCCTGGAACGAGCTTCCCCCAGGACTTCGTCAACTTCCTGACCTTCGGACCTTCCGCCGCGAGCTTAAGACACATCTATTTATTTGCGCAGGACTGGACTAGATTCTTAAATTTTAATTGTTTAAATTTTAGATTTGGTTTTAACTTGGGGTTTTATTATTTATGTCTATTTTAAATATTCGGCCTATTTAATAAGTTTTTTAGATTACGTTTTACTGTGTACATTTATGTTGTTTTTAGATGGCTGTACACCGCCCTGAGTCCCTAGGGAGATAGGGCGGTATAAAAATATGAATAAATAAATAAATAAATAGTCCTATTTGGTCTACATTGAAGATTGACATCATTCGGCTACATTGACAGAACCTTGAAAGCCTGAAAATACAGACCTTCCGCGCTCTCTTTTTCCTGCTTGGCTAAGTTAGGCGGCTCCTGTCTAAATTTCTTTCTCTGCCTGTTATTCAACTGTGGGCTCTTCTCCCTTTTAGCTGGCTGTTTCCTCCCGGGTCCCTTCCTTTCCCAAGCTCATTCCCGCCACCCGCTATTTTACATCCCGAGTCTTTTGAGCACACCCTGCAGAAATCCCTGCCTGGGGCTATCAAAACGTAAAAAATCTCTTTCAAGGCCAATTTGACTCTGGAGACTTCACACCGGCATCTGAGTTAGTTTCCTTTGGCACAAAGCAGAAGTGAAGCGTGTGTGTCCCTTTTGCGCTCCTTGGGGGGGGGGGGATGCCTTCCGATACTCCCAATCTAGCCCGCAACGTGGTGGTCACCTGTGTAACCCACTAAGGAGCCTGGATTGATTCCCCAGGATCACCTCCTGGAAATGATAAGAGGTTCGCTTGGCCGCCTCTCCCTTCCCTTCCCTTGCGTCTCTCTTCACCCGCTCCCTCTGTTGGGCAGGGTTGCTGTTGCCATGTTTGTGCCACCGTCGCTGGCACCATGGCAGTTGCAGCTTTGCCGGGAGGTGACGGCAGATGTTATTAATAGTTGCAGGCCAGCTGCTGGTAAGCTCGCCGCCGCCGCACTTTCCCTGCCCGGGTTCAAGGCCCAATCAGCCCCTTGGCACCAGGGCTCACCTGCTCCAGGGATGGGGGATGCTTAATGATTACCGCTGCTGCTATGATTAGGATCAAATTGTTGGTTAGGATCAAATTGTTAGTAAAATGTGGGGGCCTGTGCAATTCCTGGAGACTTGATTTGTGGGGGCGGGCTGGGGTGAGGGGGGCTGTGGGGGGCTTTGCTTGGCAACAGCCCGAAAAGTTTTCTACAGCTTTCTTCCAATATGACCTTTTGACTTCCCAGTCTGGTTTTTAGCTTTGGGAGTTCCCAGTGGTCTCCCATCCATATTCTATTTTAGCCTCATCCTAAGCTTTAGGACAGGGGTCTCGAAATTCGGCCACTTTAAGACTTGTGGACTTCAGATCCCAGCATTCTCCATCCCTCCCTCCTTCCCTTCCTCCCTCCGTCCATCCATCCATCCATCCATCCATTGTCTATCATCTCTCTCTCTCATTTCTCTATTACCTCTGTCTCTCTAATATCTCTATCTGTGTCTGTCTGCCTGTCTATCTATCTATCTATCTATCTATCTATCTATCTATCTATCTATCTATCTATCTATCTATCTATCTATCTTCTATCCTCTTTTATTCTTTCTTTCTTTCTATATCTATCTATCATTATCTAGCTAGCTATCTTTCTCTCTCTCTCTCTTCATTATCTATCTTTCTCTATCATTCTCTATCTATTTTTCTTTTTATCTTCTTTCATTATCTATCTATCTTCTATCTATCCTCTTTTATTCTATCTATCTATCTATCTATCTATCTATCTATCTATCTATCTATCTTTCGCTATCATTATCTATCTATCTTTCTTTCTATCTTTTCTTTCATTATCTATCTTCTATCTATCCTCTTTTATTCTTTCTTTCTGTCTTTATCGATCATTATCTATCTAGCTATCTCTATCTTTCTTCTCTTTCATTATCTATCTATGTTCTATCTATCTATCCTCTTTTATTCTTTCTATCTATCTATCTTCTTCCTTTCACCATCATTATCTACCAACCTACCTACCTACCTACGTACTACATACTTACCTATCTATCATTATCTATCTATCTATCTATCTACATATCTATCTATCTATCTATCTATCTATCTATCTATCTATCTATCTATCTATCTATCTATCTATCTATCTATCTATCTATCTATCTATCTATCATCATCTTACAGCCACCCATCTCAATGTCCAAAGTGAGTCTTATTTTTGTGTACAAAAGTAGTTTTAGTCTTCCTGTGGTGCTGATTTCCCGATCTAGTCTACTCAGTGGGTGAGTTTAGTGGGCACAGAGGTTGCCAGTGTGGGTGGGCTGAGGGTGGGCGCTCTGTGGTTGTCGGCTCTGCTGCTGATTTGAAGTAAAAAAAACACACCAAGAGAACAATTGAATCAGTAGAAGTTCATTGATTTCCTGTACTTGGTTTGTTTGATTATCATTTGCAGCATCTTGGGACAATGGTGGGAATTGTAATTTTATCCCATTGAGAGGTTGTCAGACTGGGGTAGGGGAGATCTAAAGAAGAATTATTTTGCTCCAAGATCCAAACTGGGGATTGTGGAATAGCAATGAGGAAATACTCTGTAAACTGAACGAAGCAATCCTTCCATACCTATAGGTGTTTTTTGTTTAATGACCACAGTTGAGACTCACAACTCAGTCATTGAGCAGCCACAGTGATGTGATTTCAGCTTTCCTTTGCTTTTCTGACCCACAATCAGTGGTGAAATCTAAATTTTTTTACTACCTACCAGGGGAAGGATACTGCAAAATCCCCATTCCCTCCCCACTCCTGGGAAAAGGATACTACAAAATCCCCATTCCCACCCCACTCTGGGGCCAGCCAGAGGTGGTATTTTTCGGTTCTCCAAACTATTTATTTATTTTATTTATTTATTTAATTTTTATACTGCCCTTCTCCCGAAGGACTCAGGGCGGTGTACAGGCAAATAAAAACAGACAAGACAATATTATATAAAATGCAAGATTAAAAAACTTATTATAATTTGCCTAAAAATTTAAAATATATAGAAACTAAAACCCCATTTAAAATTAATAATAAAAACTATAAAATCCATAAAATTTAAGCCAGCCCCGCGCGAATAAAAAGATGTGTCTTCAGTTCGCGGCGAAAGGTCCGAAGGTCAGGTATTTGGCGTAAACCCGGGCACACTACTCAAAATTTCTGCTACCGGTTCTCCAGAACCTGTCAGAACCTGCTGGATTTCACCCCAGCCCACAATGATGGTCTGTGCGAGGATTGGTTGCACAGTTCCCTTTTCGCCACTGCCGTAACTGCAAACAAGGCAGACACTAAATGAGGACCACTCGTGCATGTTCTCAATGCCTGGTTAATCTGGTTTGCAAATGAACTCATTTTATGGCTTCCTGCAATACACTAAGGCTGTAAGCCACCAAACAGGCTGGGGTTGTGCGTCTTTCCGAGTTGTGTGTGTCATCTGAGGAAGCCATGAAGGCCAGGGTTAACCAGGGGGAACCAGCGGTATGATTGTATCTGCTAGGATGTTTACTTGACCTGGTTTAGCATATTAGATGAAGGTAGGGACCATGTTCCCATTAATCATTAAGACCAGGAAGCTTCTAAATCCATTAAAAACTTCAGTTTGTTCAATAGGGGAGTTCCTGCATTGTGGGACTAGCAAAAAGTCAACCAGCCTCCCAGGGATTCAATTTAATTCCAAACAGGCCCAGGTTTTCATAATATTAATTAATTCATAATATTAAACTTTGCCTTGTTGGTCATTTATGGAAGCACCAACAATCAGTTTGCCCTAATTCAGAGGTGGGAACCATAGCCCCTTGATGACTTGTGGACTTCAATTCCCAGAATTCCTGAGCCAGCCATGCTGGCTCAGGAATTCTGGGAGTTGAAGTTCACAAGTCATCAAAGGCCCATAGTTCCCCGCCCTTACTTATGACCTGCAAAAAAAAAATGAGCGAAAGAGAAAGAGCAGCCTCTCAGAACGCACCTCTTTAATGTGGATTGGCTACAAGAATGCACCTCTCCAATACCGATTGGCTACAATGGCCAAGCCACACCTACCGCTTGGCTTCTTGGCCAATAGTGATGATCTAGTGATGTCACCAGTACCTCGCTGGTTGCAAAGGCTGATGGGATGTTGAGGCTGGAGGCTGGAGGCGGGGCCTCTGTTTCCCAAATGGCGCCCTTTGGCTCAGTCGATGGGATTGTGTGGGGCGAGGCTGGAGGGGGTTTAATGGTGGACCTTGCTAAGCATATTATGGTGCGTGAGGCCAGCCTAGCTCTTCTAGCAGGTCAACCTGGGTTTAGATTAGTGTGTTGTGTGAAGTCAGCAGATTCACCGCAGCCGCATCGAAAAACCAATTATTTTATTCAGCGGTTATTTTTATTTTTCAGCGGTTTACTCAGTTTAATCAGTAGTTTTATTATTCAGTTTATTCAGGGTTTTCAGTGGAGAATTTCTGCTCCAGTGGGGGTGTTCTGCTACAGACAGACAGACAGACAGACAGAGACACACACACACACACACACACACACACACACACACACACACACACACAAGCTTTTTACCAGGTCCGCCTGGTCCGCCAGTTGCGCCCCTTTCTTGACCGGGATGCCTTATGCACGGTCACTCATGCTCTCGTCACCTCTTGTCTGGATTATTGCAATGCTCTCTACATGGGGCTACCCCTGAAGTGCACTCGGAGACTCCAGCTAGTCCAGAATGCAGCTGCGCGGGTGATTGAGGGAGCACCACGTTGCTCCCGTGTAACACCGCTCCTGCGCAGTCTGCACTGGCTACCTGTGGTCTTTCGGGTGCGCTTCAAGGTTTTGGTTACCACCTTTAAAGCGCTCCATGGTTTAGGGCCCGGGTACTTACGGGACCGCCTGCTGTTACCTTATGCCTCCCACCGACCCGTACGCTCTCACAGAGAGGGTCTACTCAGGGTGCCGTCTGCCAAGCAATGTCGGCTGGCAGCCCCCAGGGGAAGGGCCTTCTCTGTGGGAGCACCTACCCTCTGGAATGAACTTCCCCCCGGTTTACGCCAATTGCCCGACCTTCGGACCTTTCGCCGGGAACTGAAAACTTATTTATTTATCCAAGCGGGACTGGCCTGATTTTTAAATTTTTAAATTTTAAATTTTTCAATTTTAATATTTTATTGGGTATTTTATATGGTCAATTGGACGGTTTTAATTTCAGCCTTTATTGAATAAGTTTTTTAACTGTTATTTTAGTGTGTATATTAATTGTTTTAATGTAGGCTGTACACCGCCCTGAGTCCTTCGGGAGAAGGGCGGTATAAAAGTTTAAATAAATAAATAAATAAATAAATAATAATCCCCAAAACATTAACCAAAGACTATCTACTATTGACCTCCCCCCATTCCTAAGAGGTCTGTAAGGGGCGTGCATAAGAGCACCAGCGTGCTTACCATTCCTGTCCTAATGTTCCCTTTGATAGTATCCAATTCTTATGGTTATTTCATGCTTATACTTATATATACCGTTGTGTTTGAATAAATAAATAAATAAAAATAACACACACACACACACACGCACACAATTTCCCTCATACAGATAGTCCTCGACTTGTGCAATTGAGCCTGAAATTTCTGTTGCTAAGGGAAGCATTTCTTAAGTGACTTTTTTGCCCCGTTTTTTAACGACTTTTCTTGCCACCGTTGTTAAGTGAATCCCCGCCGTGCTTAAGTTAAGGACATGGTTTGTTAAATGAATCTGGCTTCCCCATGGAGTTTGCTTGTCAGAAGGTGGCCAAAAGGGGATCACGTGACCCCCCCCCCAGGATATTGTGACCGTCATTTTTTATTTTTTTTTATTTTTTATTTGCATTTATATCCCGCCCTTCTCCGAAGACTCAGGGCGGCTAACACTATGTCAAGCAATAATCTTCATCCATTTGTATATTATATACAAAGTCAACTTTTATTGCCCCCCAACAATCTGGGTCCTCATAAATATTGATTCATAAATATGAATCAATTGCCAAGCCTCTGAATTTTGAATTGCATGACCTTGGGAGATGCTGCGACGGTCATAAGTGTGAAAAACGGTAATAAATCACTGTTTTCGGTGCCGTTGTAACTTTCAACGGTCACTAAATGAACTGTTGTAAGTCGAGGACTACCTATATTTGTTTTTTTTTTCTCATTGCTCAGCTGGCTTTTTTGGGGCTTCTCCAAATAAGGGGGGAGATGAGGGGATATTGGGGAGGGGCCTACAGTTGGCCATTTCCAAATAAGTTGGGGAAGGGCTCTTCACAAGGCTCATGAAACTTAGGTGCAGGCAGTCCTCAACTTACAGCCATTCCTTTAGTGACTGTTCGAAGTTCTGACAGCCCCAAAAATGAGACTTATGACCATTTTGCACGCCACCATTGCAGCATCCCTGTGGTCACGTGATCAAAATTCAGATGCTCGGCAACTAATTCCTATTTATGATGGTTGCAGTTGCATTCTGGATGTTTGGTAAACCGGCCCCAGCACTTATGGCAGTTTACAGCATCCCGTGGTTATGTGATGACGATTTATAACATAACATAATAACAGAGTTGGAAGGGACCTTGGAGGTCTTCTAGTCCAACCCCCTGCCCAGGCAATAACCTCTATACCATTTCAGACAAATGGTTATCCAACATTTTCTTAAAAATTTCCAGTGTTGGAGCATTCACAACTTCTGCAGGCATGCCGTTCCACTGATCAATTGTTCTAACTATCAGGAAATTTCTCCTTAGTTCCAGGTTGCTTCTCTCCTTGATTAGTTTCCGCCTGCTGTTACCTTATGCCTCCCACCGACCCGTACGCTCTCACAGAGAGGGTCTACTCAGGGTGCCGTCTGCCAAGCAATGTCGGCTGGCAGCCCCCAGGGGAAGGGCCTTCTCTGTGGGAGCACCTACCCTCTGGAATGAACTTCCCCCCGGTTTACGCCAATTGCCCGACCTTCGGACCTTTCGCCGGGAACTGAAAACTTATTTATTTATCCAAGCGGGACTGGCCTGATTTTTAAATTTTTAAATTTTAAATTTTTCAATTTTAATATTTTATTGGGTATTTTATATGGTCAATTGGACGGTTTTAATTTCAGCCTTTATTGAATAAGTTTTTTAACTGTTATTTTAGTGTGTATATTAATTGTTTTAATGTAGGCTGTACACCGCCCTGAGTCCTTCGGGAGAAGGGCGGTATAAAAGTTTAAATAAATAAATAAATAAATAAATAAATAATAATCCCCAAAACATTAACCAAAGACTATCTACTATTGACCTCCCCCCATTCCTAAGAGGTCTGTAAGGGGCGTGCATAAGAGCACCAGCGTGCTTACCATTCCTGTCCTAATGTTCCCTTTGATAGTATCCAATTCTTATGGTTATTTCATGCTTATACTTATATATACCGTTGTGTTTGAATAAATAAATAAATAAAAATAACACACACACACACACACGCACACAATTTCCCTCATACAGATAGTCCTCGACTTGTGCAATTGAGCCTGAAATTTCTGTTGCTAAGGGAAGCATTTCTTAAGTGACTTTTTTGCCCCGTTTTTTAACGACTTTTCTTGCCACCGTTGTTAAGTGAATCCCCGCCGTGCTTAAGTTAAGGACATGGTTTGTTAAATGAATCTGGCTTCCCCATGGAGTTTGCTTGTCAGAAGGTGGCCAAAAGGGGATCACGTGGCCCCCCCCCAGGATATTGTGTCCGTCATTTTTTATTTTTTTTTATTTTTTATTTGCATTTATATCCCGCCCTTCTCCGAAGACTCAGGGCGGCTAACACTATGTCAAGCAATAATCTTCATCCATTTGTATATTATATACAAAGTCAACTTTTATTGCCCCCCAACAATCTGGGTCCTCATAAATATTGATTCATAAATATGAATCAATTGCCAAGCCTCTGAATTTTGAATTGCATGACCTTGGGAGATGCTGCGACGGTCATAAGTGTGAAAAACGGTAATAAATCACTGTTTTCGGTGCCGTTGTAACTTTCAACGGTCACTAAATGAACTGTTGTAAGTCGAGGACTACCTATATTTGTTTTTTTTTTCTCATTGCTCAGCTGGCTTTTTTGGGGCTTCTCCAAATAAGGGGGGAGATGAGGGGATATTGGGGAGGGGCCTACAGTTGGCCATTTCCAAATAAGTTGGGGAAGGGCTCTTCACAAGGCTCATGAAACTTAGGTGCAGGCAGTCCTCAACTTACAGCCATTCCTTTAGTGACTGTTCGAAGTTCTGACAGCCCCAAAAATGAGACTTATGACCATTTTGCACGCCACCATTGCAGCATCCCTGTGGTCACGTGATCAAAATTCAGATGCTCGGCAACTAATTCCTATTTATGATGGTTGCAGTTGCATTCTGGATGTTTGGTAAACCGGCCCCAGCACTTATGGCAGTTTACAGCATCCCGTGGTTATGTGATGACGATTTATAACATAACATAATAACAGAGTTGGAAGGGACCTTGGAGGTCTTCTAGTCCAACCCCCTGCCCAGGCAATAACCTCTATACCATTTCAGACAAATGGTTATCCAACATTTTCTTAAAAATTTCCAGTGTTGGAGCATTCACAACTTCTGCAGGCATGCCGTTCCACTGATCAATTGTTCTAACTATCAGGAAATTTCTCCTTAGTTCCAGGTTGCTTCTCTCCTTGATTAGTTTCCACCCATTGCTTCTTGTCCTGCCTTCAGGTGCTTTGGAGAATAGCTTGACTCCCTCTTCTTTGGGGCAGCCCCTGAGATATTGGAAGACTGCTATCATGTCTCCCCTAGTCCTTCTTTTCATTAAACTAGACATACCCAGTTCCTGCAACCGTTCTTCATATGTTTTAGCCTCCAGTCTCCTAATCCTCTTGGTTGCTCTTCTCTGCACTCTTTCTAGAGTCTCAGCATCCTTTTTACATCGTGGCGACCAAAACTGAATGCAATATTCCGAGTGTGGGCTTACCAAGGCCTTATAAAGTGGGATTAACACTTCACGTGAATAACATTTTTCTTCTTCCTGGAAACCAGCAATGATTTGTTTACACCCATTAGCAAACCATGAGTTCCCTTAACCATCGTGGCCTTTGCTTAACGAGCGCCACAAAAACAGTTGTAAAACGGGAAGTGGTCGTGTGTGGATGACTCATTTTAAGACCGTCATGATCGAAATCGCAAAGCTCAGTGATGGTTGTATGTAGAGGGCTACCTCTAATTGGGGAGAGAAGCAACTTAGAGCTAAGGAGCAATTTCCTGACAGTGAGAACAATTCATCAGTGGAACAGCTTGCCACCAGAAGTTGCAAATGCTCCAACGCTGGAAGCTTTTAAGAAGAGGTTGGATAACCATTTGTCTGAAGTGGTGTAGGGTAGGGATGGCTAACCTTTTCCGGACCGAGTGCCCAAAGCATGCACATGTATGTGCGAATGTGTGCGGGGTGTGCCCAAACCCCGAAAATGTAATGCGTGTGCAGCCCTTGCGCACTCACTCTTCCCCCCCACATGCACACTTGCCCCCCCTGGCACACACACCCCTTATGCACCTTGTGTATGCGCACGTGAGCCTCACCACCACACACCACCCCCTGTGCATGCGCGTAAAAGACCTGAAGACCAGCTGGCCGACAGGAGGCGCACACGCATGCACAGAAGAGCTGAACTGGGGCAATGGCTCACGTGCCATCACGGATGTAGGGTTTCCTGCCTAAGCAGGGGGTTGGACTAGAAGACCCCCGAGGTCCCTTCCCAACTCGGTTATTCTAAATTCTAATGAAGAACGACAGTGTCGAAATGGGGGCCGAGCCTCAAGGGAGCCTGAGGAGTGGCGAGGAGAGCGGAAGGAGGCTGTTCGCACTTGTCTTCGCAGGCAGAGGTGACACTCCGAAGGTGACAACCCAGCACCTGGTATGCTGAGATAGTCTGTCGGAGTCGGAGGAGTGGGAGACGGAGGGGGATCCGTGACAGAAGCAACGCCACCCTGGATGTGCTAGCCATGAAGAAGGCGATCAAATGCTGCACGGCCTCCCGAGAAAAAACTTTGCCATGGGTTTGGCGAGGCTCATCGCTGGCCAGTGGGATTTAACAGGTTAACAGAGTTGGAAGGGACCTTGTAGGTCATCTAGTCCAACCCCTCACCCAAGCAGGAGACCCTACACCATTTCTGACCGTTGGCAGCCCAGTCTCTTCTTGAAAGCCTCCAGGGATGAAGCTCCCACAACTTCCGAAGATAACTTCTCTTCCATGGGTTGATGGTTCTCACTGTCAGGAAATTCCTCCTTATTTCCAGGTTGAATCTCTCCTTGGTCAGTTTCCATCCATTTTATTCCTTGTCTGGCCTTCAAAGGGGCTTTGGAAAATAGCTTGACCCCCTTCCTCCTCTCTGGGGCAGCCCCTCAAATATTGGAAGATGCTCTCCTGTCTACCCTGGTCCTTCTCTTCACTAGACTAGCCAGGCCCAGTTCCTGCAACTGTTTTAGCCTCCAGTCCCCTCATCATCTTTGTTACAGATGAACAGAGTTGGAAGGGACCTTCTAGGTCATCTAGTCCAACCCCCTGCTCAAGCAGACCTTATACCATTTCTGACAGAGGGCAGCCCAGTCTCTCCTTGAAAGCCTCCAGGGATGAAGCTCCCACAACATCTTCCATGGGTTGATTATTCTCACTGTCAGAAAATGTCTCCTTATTTCAATGCCTTGAGCCAGGGGTTCTCAACCCATGGTCTATAGATTCCTGGTTG
Organism: Ahaetulla prasina; assembly: GCF_028640845.1. Lineage (NCBI taxonomy): Eukaryota > Metazoa > Chordata > Lepidosauria > Squamata > Colubridae > Ahaetulla > Ahaetulla prasina. The sequence continues at coordinate 8,851,786 of NC_080555.1, forward strand.
AGGGAAGGCTGTGATACCGTCACAGGGGGTCTGAGAAGGCTTGAAGAAATGTTATGATTTAAACTTTAAGGTTTTTTTGGGAAGGGGGTGTTTTTTCTGTGGCTAACGAAAGCTATCTAAAGCTTGAGAACCCCTGCTTTGAGCCATAAATTAACCACATAAACCCAAAGGTGCTTTTTTTCCCCAAAAGGCCACTGGACTTCCTTTGTTTTTTTCTTTGAAGACATTTCGCTTCTCATCCAAGAAGCTTCTTCAGTTTGGACTGGACCAGGGGTGAAATGTAAAATTTGTTACTACTGGGCGTGGCTTGGTGGTGGTGGGGTAATGTGACTGGGTGGGCTTTTTTTTCTTTTAAAAACATTTGTTCTACAAAAAAATGCTTTTAAAAGCTTCTGTTGATCAGGCAACTCAGCTGAGATCGCCAGAGGGAAAAATGCTTTTAAAGGGTTCTGACGATCCCGGCTGAGTTGCCTGATCGCCAGAACCTTTTAAAAGCATTTATTTACAACCTCTTCGGTGGAAGAGGTTGTAGAAAAAATGCTTTTAAAGGGTTCCGACGATCCCAGCTGAGCCGCGTGATCATCAGAGGTTGTTTTTTTTTTTACTTTTAAAAGCATTTTTTCGGCCGAAGAAAAAATTCTTTTAAAAGTAAAACAAACAAACACCAACCCTCTGATGATCGTGCGGCTCAGCTGGGGGATGGAGGGCAGGAATTTTTGCTACTGGTTCTCCAAACCACCTGCCGCCATCACTACCAGATCGGGCGATCTGGTCCGAACCGGGAGCATTTCACCCCTGGACTGGATGGTGGGGAATGGATACTCCTTGCAGGCAGCTGGTCATTTGCATCCTTTTTAGAGAGTCGTTGAGGCCACTTGGAGGTTTATCTGTGCCCTCAGATAAGTGGGTCCTTCCACACCCCATTTGCACCCTTCAGGTGACCCTGAGGACACAGACAAACCTCCAAGTGGCCTCAACGACTCTCTAAAAAGGATGCAATGACCAGCCGTCTGCAAGGAACATAAATCCTTCCATTCTCCACCATCCAAGTCAGAGCTGAAGAAGCTTCTGGGATGAGAAGCGAAACGTCTTCAAAGAAAAAACAAGGAAGTCCAGTTGCCTCTTGAAAAAAACCACACCTTTGGGGCAACCATGACCTGGATGACTTGAGAATCTAACCACATAAACCTGTTCCCACAGTAAACCCAACTTGGGTTAATGAACCACAGCTTCTTGGTCTAGGTCAGTAGTTCTCAATGTTTTCTTCACCACGGACCCTCTTTAAACACCTTTCGCGGCCACGGACCCTCAAGACGTCACTCAAGATTTAAACCATAACATTCCTTCAAGCCTTCCCAGACCCCCCGTGACAACATCACAGCCCCCACCCCCCCGATCTGTGGACCACAGGTAGAGAGCTCAAATAAACAAACCAGATGCTGGCTTAATAAATTGGCCATTTTTTTCTCAAAGTGGGACTTGGAGATGTTTTCTTAATACTTAGGGGCTCCTGAAGCCTTGCAGGCCTTCCAGATTTTTTTGAAGTAACAAATCCCATCGTCCCTGGCTATTGGGCCTTCGCTGAGCACAGCAGCCCTTCCGCCACATCGGCTGGGGGAATTAACTCTGGGTTAAAATTTTCTTTTTGAACGCTTGATGGGTTTTAATTTTGTTGATCGTCGAGGTTGCCAGAAATCCCTACCAGACAAGCTTCGTCTTTCCATCTGACCTTCCCTACAGGGCTGTTGTGAGCGGTACCATGGGGTGTTGGAGGAGTGTGGAAACCAATCTGGAGCGATATCAGTGGATCAACGAAATAAATTTTCCATTTTGTTCTTCGTCGAACGTCAGACAAATAGTTTTTTTTGCAGCCAGGGTGGGGCAGCCCCGATAAGAGTCCATGTTCTTTTGCCGCTAGGAATCACTTTTCTATTTTCGGTTCAATATTGCTGTAATTGGACATTTACAGTATTTTTGGCAGGCGGTAGGCTTGGCTTTTGTACGATGCGAAGGATTTTTTGAGGAAGGCATTTGTAGGGTGCCCCATCCCTGCGGTGTGAGGCATGGATGATAATAACAGTGATAAGGCTCCGTCGATGGTAATAATAATAATAATAATAATAATAATAATAATAATAATAATAATAATAATAATAATAATGGTGACGATCAGGATGTGAATGTGATTTGCTTTTGAGGAAGGCAAGCTGGAGGAGATGTTTCTGTGCGTTTTTTTTTGGGGGGGAGCATTAAGTTAGAGGCCAGCTCCCAAATTTAACAACCCGTGATGAATTGACCAATCTGGGGTTTGCCAGAGAGGTTAGAATTGTAAACTTAAACCAATGTTTGGATAACACGCTTAGCCTGGTTTGACGATGTGTGTTGCGTGCGCTCAGCCAGAGAGTTTTAAAACTTCGCAAGTTTTGAGTGGGATAAGAGAAGTGGGAAAAATGTACATATATTTTTAAATGGTGGTTGGAAGGGGGCAATCTTCAACTCCGCAGCCTTTCAAAAATATTTGTATATGTGGTTGGCGAGGGGGAGGATTGGGCTGCAGGGGACTCAAGACTTCAATTCAGACCTTGCAGGTGCGGGTTTTAATTTGATTGGCTAATTAGAAGCCGAATGTTAATTAGGCTCATTAACCAATGAGCTGCAGCAGATGAGGATTTATAAATAACCCCGCGGTGCGGATCATTTGCATGATGCCGTATGGCTCACCATTGCCATGGAAACTGACCCCCCCTCCCAGTGTTCAAAGGGGAGCCTGAGGGGTGGGGTGGGGGAGCTTAGAGCAGCAACTACAAACCCCATAACCTCTATCCATCATAGCTCTGGATGAGTGGACCTGTGCTCTCCCGATGCATCTCAAGGATGCTAAAATGGGAAAAACCACTTTTTGGGTTGTGTGTGTGTTTTTTTTTAAAACCCTTCCTTTGCAATTGGCTTTTGCAACCATGCTATGCTATGCTTCTAGTCCCTGGGAGCGGAAAACCAGTGGGTTTTTTTTTTCTTCCTTCCTTTCTTTCTAAAGAAAATAATTGGTTCTAAGCAACTGAAGAGCCCCCCCCCCAACTCCTAGAAAGAAACATCTAGTCCTAATTGTTGTGGTTTTTTATTTATTTATTTATTTATTTTATTTGCATTTATATCCCGCCCTGCTCCGAAGACTCAGGGAGGCTTACATTGTGTCAAGCAATAGCCTTCATCCATTTGTATATTATATACAAAGTCAACTTTTTATTGCCCGCAACAATCTGGGTCCTCATTTTACCTACCTTATAAAAGGATGGAAGGCTGAGTCAACCTTGGGCCTGGTGGGACTCGAACCTGCAGTAATTGCAAGCAGCTGCTGTCTTAGCAGTCTGAGCCGCTCAGAGGCCCTTGGTTGTGGATGATGGGACTTAAAATGCCAGGTTAAATACAGCAGGTGCTGACAGGTGGCTGAAAGAAAAAAGCTCAATTAGGAAATGGCATTGGGGAGCAGGAGGGGAAATCCTCGCTCCCTCCGTCAAGGAAGGGGCCCCAAAACGAAGGGGAATTGCTTTTTTTGGGGGGGGGAGAAACTGCGGGTGCCTTCTCTACCCCGTGCCCCCCACTCCTCGCTCTGCCGCGCCTTTGCTCTTGCACCTCTCTCTCTGTTCCCACTCCGTTGCTATAAATAATAAGGCTCTTAGAAAGTAACGAGATGCAAAGCCCCGCTCTCTTCCTGAGCAGCAGGCAGGCAGTTGCGGGGAGGGCTGGAAATAAATTGCATCTTTGACAGTCAGTTACAAGGGTAATCATTCCAAGAAAGCAATTTGATGGGGATGAAATTTGCATCGCATTAGCACACGGAATGAAGGCCCCGATCCCTGCTCGGGAATGGGGCGCAGGAGGGATGGAAAGCCGGAGAAAGGTACCTTGATGAACGTATCTTTGCTTTTATGTACACTGAGAGCGTCTGCACCAAGACAAATTCCTTGTGTGTCCAATCACACTTGGCCAATAAAAATTCTATTCTATTCTATTCATTTCCTCCTTCTCCCACGCTCAGGGAAGCAAGATCCCTGGGAGGTGGAGGTGGAAGGGAGAGGATCCCATTTTAATTTGGGCATCGGTACGTTTCTAGTCCTCATGGCTGAAGAAACGCTCTTTTCACTAAACGGGCTGTACTCGTTGCCATCTCCAAACCCCAGAAGAGGCGATGGGTTCTATTTGCCCCCATGAGCAAAAGACGAAATATACACACATTCTCACTCTTAAAAAAAACCAAACACCTGGTTGAATAACTACTTATGTACAATAGTCCTCGCTTGGGTACTGCATTTTTTTTTTATTTGCATTTATATCCCGCCCTTCTCCGAAGACTCAGGGCGGCTTACACTATGTTAGCAATAGTCTTCATCCTATTTGTATATTTATATACAAAGTCAACTTATTGCCCCCAACAATCTGGGTCCTCATTTTACCTACCTTATAAAGGATGGAAGGCTGAGTCAACCTTGGGCCTGGTGGGACTCGAACCTGCAGTAATTGCAATAACAGACTCCATTAGTCTGTTAAGCCACCAGAGGCCCATAATTCCATTTTCTGTATTTACACAATAGGGTGAGGCGGGCATTCACCAAATGGGCTGGGCTGGGCTGATATAGGAAGGGGAACTAGAAAAAAAGATATCCTGTTCTCCCCCAAAATAAGACACCCCCTGATAATAAGCCCAATCAGGCTTTTGAGAACATGGCAATAAGGCCAAGTGCTTATTTCAGGGCTCAAAAAAAAATATAAGACAGGGCCTTATTTTCGGGGAAACACGATAACAGGAGTTAACCTTCTACAGGTAGTCCTCAATTTACGTCCACAATGGAGCCCCAAATTTCTGTTGCAAGCGAGACAGCTGCTAAGTGAATTTTGCCCCATTTTACAACCCTTCTTGCCACCGTTCTTAAGTGCATCACTGCAGTTGTTAACGGTTGTGAAATTTGGCTTCCCCATGGTTTTGGCTTGTTAGAATTTCACAAAAGGTGATCACGGGACACCGCAACCGTCCTAAATATGAGTCAGTTGAATTTTGATCATGTGACCACAGGAATGCGGCAATGGTCGTAAGTGTGAAAAACATTCATCAGTCACTTTCTGTAACTTTGAACAGTCACTAAATGAACTGTTGTAAGTCGAGGACTTCCTGCACAGTACGCTGTCTCGGTGCAGCTATAGGAAGTCCTTGACTTGTGACCACAATGATGACTGGAACTTTGGTCGCTAAGTAATGCAATCGAGCGAGTCACGGCCAATTTTGCAACTCTTTTTTTTTTTTGCCGAGTCATTAAGCGAATCACCAGCGTCGTTAAACGAATCTGGCTTCTCCTATTGACATGTTGGGCTGGGAAGGTCACAAGTGGCGATCATTTGCCTCCAGGACTGTTGTAAATGCTAGTCGATTGCCAAGTGCCCGAACCATAAACGTGTTAACGGCGGGGTTGCCGCGACAGTCGTAAGTGTGAGGATTGATCGTAAGTCACCTTTTTCAGCACCATGATACCTTCAAACGGTCACTAAACGAACGGTCGTGAAAGAAAGGACTACCTGTATTAATTTCCTAGCTAAGCAGATGAATCGTGTGAGAACGAAGTCTTTCGGTCGGCTGAAGAATTTGGCTTTACTTGGTGTAGAATTTTGTGTTGTCACTTGTTCCTTACTCGTTTTTCACTTTTAAACTTGGGCTGTTCATTATACTGTGTTTCCCTGAAAATAAGACCAAGGTCTTATTTTCTTTTATTTATTTATTTATTTATTTACATTTATATCCCGCCCTTCTCCGAAGACTCAGGGCGGCTTACATTGTGTAAGGCAATAGTCTCATTCTATTTGTATATTTATATACAAAGTCAACTTATTGCCCCCCCCCAACAGTCTGGGTCCTCATTTTACCTACCTTATAAAGGATGGAAGGCTGAGTCAACCTTGGGCCTGGTGGGACTCGAGCCTGCAGTAATTGCAGGCAGCTGTGTTTAATAACAGGCTATTTTACAGCCTGAGCCACACCGCGGCCCTTTTGGGCTTATAAGCACTAGGGCTTACTTTTGGGGGGAGGTGTCTTATTTTTTCTATGTACAGGAGGCCCACTTCTTCTGCTTGTTCACGGCAGGGCAGGAGGCTGCACAGCATACCACCCCACTGCCATGAGGCATGGGGGGGGGATGGAACTTCCCCACGCGCCCCGCACTGGCTTTACCTCAGGGTCCCTGCAGCCAGACCATCCACACCCCGACCCCTGCCTTGTCTTGCAGCCATGGCACCAGCACACTGCTCAGCCTCCTGCTCCCTTGCGGCCGCGAGAAGGCAGAAGTGGGCTGGCAGCCACGTGGGCTCCTATTGCACATGGCTGCTGGTGCCGCCGCCATGAGGCAGGGGTCAGGGCACAGATGGCCTGGCCTTGAAGGCCCTGAGGTAAGCCAGTATAAGGCGCATGGGGCGACTCTACTACCTTCCCACCTCGGCTTGTGGCTGCAGCACCATGAGCAACCAGACGGGTGGCTGTGCGGGCTCTTAAGTAGGGCTTATTTTGTGGGGTAGGGCTTATATTAGGCACACACGTAAAAACATGCTGGGACTTGTTTTTCGGGATAGGTCTTATTTTCAGGGAAACCGGGTATAAAATAAATATTTGCACAAAACCAGGGAGGAGGACACAAACTCCTGAAATTTGTCCTTCTCTTCTCTGGCCATCCACATGCATTGGGCAACGGCTTTTGCCAGAATCAGCCAGCAGGATGGGAGTTGTAGTTGAGTAGCTTCTGGCAAGCCTTTTTTCTTTTTTTTTTTTTTTTTTTTTTATTCAAAAAGTTTTTATTAGTCAAAAAAGGTTTATACAAATACATATCAGGTATGGTAAATTTTCATTTTTCTTATCTAAAATAAGAATTTTACTCAAATTTTTTAACGCATACAACAGCCATAAGGCAAGCAGGTGACACGAAGTAGCTAAGTTTGCAAATTTTAAATACGTAATAAAGAAGAGTCAAGAATAATCAGAATATCGTACAAAAGAGAATAAGGAAAACCAACACAATCCCAAATATCTTTATCACTTCCTAGTTTTGGATCTCAGAACTCTGGGTTCAGCCTGACCCAACTCCAGGGCCGCAACAGCGGCAGCCGCTTCAGCCCCATGATCTATAACCTCCTTCTTCAATTCCTGGGTCATCTGATTCCAGGAAGGCTTTGTGTTCCTCCACATAGGCCGTAGCCTCCACAATTGTACTGATTTTTTCGTAATGCCCTCCCGGAAAATCATCAATCCTCTGGCATCAGCCATCTGAAGCCCACTCCTTCTGGTACAATTTGCTTGACAAAAATAATATTTCTTTCTTTTTCACGTACCTGTCTGGGAATCTGCCTCAGAATAGCTATCTCCTGCCCCTGTAAATCAGTGCCCCACTCCTATGTTTTCTAAGAATTTCATCTCGTCTCTCTTCTCACAAATTTGACATGAACCTCTCTGGGAACTGCATGCGTGCGTGCATATTGCGAATTAACTCTATAAACTCGATCCACATCCCAATTCATGAAATCAACACCTCTCCCAAGAAATTCTCCCAACAATTTAGTCACAACATCTCTCAAGTCTTCTTGGTCCACTTCTTCCAAATTTTGAAACCTAAGGAAATAAGACATTTTATCCATCTGTAGTCCAAGCACAGCATTGCCTGTCTCCTCTCTTTCTGCACTGCCCGCATATCACCCTCCAGACCTTCCACTTTCTGCTTGTTTTCTGCTGAGACTTGTTGAGTATCCTTTAAATCCTTTTGGATAGTCACAATTTCTGCTCTTATTTCCATTTGGCCTCTTTGCAAATCATCCAATTTCTTATCCATATTAGCTAACTTTTCCAAAATTCTCTCCATCTCTCCAGCAGTTGGTCTCTGACCTTTGCCATTTGAAAAAAAAGTATTCAAAATCCTCAGGCAAGCACAGTATCCTTGTAATTTCCTCCGGATCCACCAGGGGCACTCACAGGAGCAACGAGTCCAGAGTACAGTTAGTCAACCAGGAAGTCAAGGGAAGTGATGTCATCAAAATTGACATAGTGAAGGCGGACGCGGGAGGCCACCACTGTTCCCCAGAAGGAGGGGGGGCCTCAAACCTTCCCTCCTAAATTTCTCCATCACCTCTTCTCTCCAGAGCTCCACAAAACCGGTAATCTTCTTATTTTAAGTTCTCCTCTCTCCAGAATAACTCGTGCTCCTTCCAACCGCAGGGGAGAAAACCCCCGCACTCCGGAGCACTCCACCACGCCACCGATATTCCCTTCCCTTCTCCTCCTCAATTCTTCTCCGTGCCCTGTTCACCACCAGGCTGCTGCAGTTATAAATCCAATGCCCCGGTATCACCGGGCACAGCGGCCCAGGCGACGACCAAAATAATGGCCGCGGCCTGTGGCCTCCGGACCCCGCCAAGCCTAGGACGCGCCAGCATCGGTCCCCACAGTCCTGTATATCGGCTGGGAGACCCCTGGCGAGCCGTCCGTACGGCAGGTGTCCTTTTCGGAACACCTGGCCCCTGAGGGCCTCGGCGGCGGCCGGATTCGGGCGCTGGAGGCAGGAGAAACCTTCCAGACGTCCGTTGCCGCTGGATACCGGAAGTCCGAACCGCAAGCCTTTTTTCTAGTGATGGGGGACCTGGGTGAACAATGAGCCTAGATTCAATTTTGGGGGGCGGAAAACACTGGAAGCTCCACCGTTGAGGCTGAAGGGCATCTCTGTCTGTCCCCCCTCAAAGGCAAGGCTGTTAATTATAAATAAATTGATTAAAATATCAGAGCATCATGTGCATCAGTTTTCTCTCTCCCTCCCTTTCACAGATTGTCTTTCTTTTTCCTTCTCTTCCCAGATCTGAGCGTCTGACGATGCGCATTCCAGGCTGAGCTCCGAGCGCACCTGGAGGGCTTACCCTCCAGTGGATCTTGAGGAGTTACTAGCGGCAGGGAGCAACCTTTCTCCTTTGGGGAGGGGGGGTGAAACTCTGCTCAGCTTGCCCCAGCCGGCTGCGGAGGAAGATGCTGTATGCCAGTCTCTGAGAACCACCTTCCCGTTTGGGAAGGGGACCCGCCCGAAGGACTTCCGTGGCCCTCGCCTACGCAAGAAGAACCTCTTCCCTTCCTCCTGCAGCCTCCTCTTGGGCGTTTTTGTCTAAGGAGCAACCCTTGGACTGGCCTTCCTTCTACAGGATTTTGCTCTCCTCCCGTCTCATGAGGATTTGAGGGCGTCCCCAAGGGGGCCCCCGGTTGACAGTGGGCCTGCCATGGCGAAGTCGGTTTGTTTGCTGGTGCCTCTGGCATTGCTGGTGGGTTTGGTCTTGGGTCCTGGAGCCGGGGGAGCAGCTTTGGAGTTTGGGGGCACGCCAGGGCAGTGGGCGCGCTACGCCCGGTGGGACGCCAGTTCCTCCGGGGAGCTGAGCTTCAGCATCAAGACCAATGTGTCTCGTGCTCTGGTCTTGTACCTGGACGACGGGGGCAACTGCGACTTCCTGGAACTCTTGATCTTGGAGGGCCGTTTCCGTTTGCGCTTCACCATCTCCTGCGCGGAGCCAGCCAGCCTGCACCTAGAGACCCCCATCAACGACGACCGCTGGCACATGGTGCTCTTGACCCGCAACTACCGAGAGACCATGCTGGTGGTGGACGGCGAAGCCCGGGTGGCCGAAGTCAAGTCGAAGCGGCGTGACATGGCGGTGGATAGCGATCTCTTTGTGGGCGGCATCCCGCCGGACGTCCGCTTGTCGGCCCTGACGCTCAGCACGGTCAAGTACGAGATGCCCTTTCGTGGGATGGTGGCCAACCTCAAAGTGGGAGACATGCCCCCCGCCCTCTTGGGTAGCCAGGGCATCCGCAGCGACATGGAATACCTGTGTGCCAAGCAGAATCCCTGCGTCAACGGTGGGATTTGTACTGTGGTCAACAGCGAAGTGCAGTGTGATTGCCGCCTCACCGGCTTCCAGGGCAAGTTTTGCAGTGAAGGTAAGGCGGCCAGCGGGGATTCTCCTTCTCGCGATGCTCCAGGATCAAAAACAGGCTCCCCCCTTTGGCGGGAGCTGCTCAGAAGGAGTAGGTGGGTTTAGGGGTTGGCATGCTGCGGGACCCCAGCCTCATGCTGGGCCAAGCAGTCGTCAGAATCGGCTGTTCCCTGTTGGGGTAACAGATGTGGTTTGATCAGAGCTAGATGTGGGGTTGAAATCATGTGGGATCCCTACCTCGTATGAACCCAACCACTGAAAGATTGCCCTGTGTAAATGTCTATGGCAGGGGTTCCCATAGGGGGTGCGAGATGATATTCCAGGGATGCGAAAACTTGGCTTTAGAACCGTGATGACGAACCTGTGGTACACGTGTCAAAAGTGGCATGCATAGCCCTCTCTGTGGGCACACGCACCGTTGCCCCAGCTCAGGCAACTGGTCGTCGGGTTTCTGAGGCACGCGTGAATGCCGGCCAGCAGGTTATCGGGTTTCCGGTGCTCCGGGTTTGGGCACTCTGTGCCTAAAAGGTTCGCCATCACTGGTTTAGAAGTGTCAAAGTTATACCCTGTTTCCCCAAAAATAAGACCCAACCGGAAAATAAGTCCTAGCGTAATTTTTCAGGATGCTCATAATATAAGCCCTACCTCAAAAATAAGCCCCAGTTAAGATTGTCAGCCGGATGGATGCATTTAGTACCGCATTTCCCCCAAAATAAGACCTAACCAGAAAATAAGCCCTCATGTGTCTTTTGGAGCAAAAATTAATATGAGACCCAGTCTTATTTTCGGGGAAACACAGTAGTGTATATGCATAATCATATGCATGTAATTATTTGCTTTTGTAAGGGGTGCGCGAATATATCCGAAGCTTTCTAGGGGTGCGGGGTATAGAAAAGGTTGGGAACCCCTGGCCTATGGAGATTGTCCGTCCTCCAGGTTTGTAGCTGTTGTCCCAAAAGTGTTTATTTTTTCAAGAGGCAACTGGACTTTCTGCTTTTTTTTTTGAAGACGTATCGCTTCTCCTCCAAGAAGCTTCTTCGGCTCCGACTGGGGAGAGTCAGAGCTGAAGTCAGAGCCGAAGAAGCTTCTTGGAGGAGAAGCGAAACGTCTTCAAAAAAAAGAAAGAAAGAAAGAAAGAAAAAGTCCAGTTGCCTCCTGAAAAATTAGCATCTTTGTCATTGGCCCTGTTTACTCATTCGGTTTTGTTTTTAATTTATCTCCTCTGGGCTGTAAGCCAAGACTCACCGCCTCCCTTTTTCCCTACAACACCTGGAACATTGTAAAGGATGCCGTCTAACAAGAAAGCGGTTTTAATAACCCTCCCCCTGGTTTGGGATTGGGAGCAGCTTGGCTCCCCGTTTCCTTACCTTCCCCAGCTTCTCACCCCTCCGCCTTCTGTAACTGGGTGAAAAAAAGGCCCATCGGGAAACGGTTCCACCGGAGCACAGATATGCTCTGATGTTGCAATGAAGAGGTGATGTCATTGCTTTGCTTCTTAGTGGCAGGCAGTGAAAAAAAAACCCTCCGCTTCGGTTTTTATCCCTCGGATGGAACGGCAGATGCCGGTCCGACTGCAGCTCTCGGCGTCTTTCGGATTTGGGTTTAATCGTCTGAAAAATGTCACGCAAAACCTGTTGCTTATGCTTGCTTGCTCGCTCGCTCGCTCGCTTCAAACCTGCAGAATCGTTCTCCCACCTTCCCTGACTCAGGACCTCTTCGCCTCGCCTCGCTAGGTGGCTGAGACACTGAGCTTTTCGATCAGAAAGGTCGGCAGTTCGGCGGTTCGAATCCCTAGCATAGGTGTCCTGCGTGAGCAGGGGGTTGGACTGGATGACCTCCAAAGGTCCCTTCCAACTCAGTTACTGCTACTGAAAGTACCTCTATTTCTCTTCTCCTGTTCCTGAACTCCCCGCTTTACCGAACGTTTTTTTTCTTGGGTGTCTTTCCGTGCGTTTCTTCCCAAGGTTCTAGTCCTCATAGTTTTTGCCTTCTTTTGTCAACCTAGCTCACACCAAGAACAATCACCCTTTGAAAGAGAAGCAGCCTAATATTTTTGTGAAAGAAAGAGTCACAAAGACTCTTGTTTGTAGAATATGCCTTGTCTGGAAGCTAATCCAAACCTAATAGTTATTTTATTTCCCATAGTGCCCCTGACTTAACACCATTTCAGGGGGATTGTGGGAAAACTGCGGTAGTTCCTGCTTCAAAAAATATATGATATTGTGGATAGTGTTTTCAAGGACATTGTGAGTGCTGCGTAGAAGGGCTCTCTCTTTCTCTGTGTGTATGTGTGTTTGTGTAATATTGCATCTGTGTGTGTGTGTAATATTGCATCCAGTTTTGGTCACCACAATATAGAAAAGAATAGAATTCTTTATTGGCTGAGTGGGATTGGACACACAAGTAATTTGTCTTTGGTGCATAGGCTCTCAGTGTACATAAAAGAAAAGACACATTCATCAAGAATCATAAGGTACACTTAATGATAGTCATAGGGTACAAATAAGCAATCGAATCATACTAGGAACTAGGATCCAAATTTTAAATAAGAAATTATTAGATTTACAATTCCTCTCTCTCAGCCCAACCCACATCACAGAAGTTGCTGCGGAGAAAAATAGGAGGAAGATGTGTTGAATAGGTTCACTATCTTGAGTTATTTGTAAAAATGATTAGATGGATGGATAGATAGATAGATAGATAGATAGATAGATAGATAGATAGATAGATAGAATTCTTTATTGGCCAAGTGTGATTGGACGCACAAGGAATTTGTCTTGGTGCATATGCTCGCAGTGTACATAAAAGAAAAGATACATTCGTCAAGAATTGTAAGGGACAACACTTAATGATAGTCATAGGGTACAAATAAGCAATCGAATCATATTAGGAAACAATCAGTATAAACTGTAAGGATACAAGCAACAAAGTTACGGTCATACAGTCATAAGTAGGAGATGAGTGATAGGAACGATGAGAAGAGTAATAGTGGTGCAGATTTGTTAATAGTTTGACAGTGTTGAGGGAATTATTTGTTTAGCAGAGTGATGGCGTTTGGGAAAAAATTGTTCTTGTGTCTAATTGTTCTGGTGTGCAGTGCTCTATAGCATCGTTTTGAGGGTAGGAGTTGAAACAGTTTATGTCCAGGATGCGAAGGGTCTGTAGATATCTTCACAGCCCTCTTTTTGACTCATGCAGTATAACAGGTTTTCAATGGAAGGCAGGTTGGTAGCCATTGATTTTGCTGCAGTTCTCATGATCCTCTGAAGTCTGTGTCTTTCTTGTTGGGTTGCAGAACCAAACCAGACAGTTCTAGAGGTGCAAACGACAGACTCAATAATTCCTCTGTAGAACTGGATCAGCAGCTCCTTCGGCAGTTTGAGCTTCCTGAGAAGAGAAAAATGCAGACTTGGACTTCATCCTTCTGCACTTTTCACCTGAATTTTCATGGTGACGTATCCTATTTTCCAGCCTACCAGATCAAACCTTCATCAAGATATATGAAATCTGTTTAAGGGTCATAAGACGAGGCAGCAAAGGGAGCTCACTGGTTACAAGTGTTGGTCCTGGAGAAAACAAGCTAGTGCCTCAGGGTCCCCCGAACTCGGGCCTCTGGGTCTAAGCCACTATTTTTAATTTCCCACAATGCCTTTGGTATAGTGTGCCTACAGGGCATGGTGGGAAGAAATTACCATGGTCAGGGAGCCTGGCGATTCAGAACTGCTTGAGGGCATCTTTGCTGCCTGCCATGTCCCTGAGCTTCACTCAGCTGATGCTGGATCCTCCAGCCTTTACAAAAAGCTCCTTGAAAGGTTTTAAGCCAGAAAAAAATACGTTGCAGTGGATGATAAGGTTGCACTGGTTTTGTTTGTAGAAAAAGCCCCAGTCGATCAAAGTTATGGGCAGAAACCACAGTTTAGAAACCATAGTTTACAAATCTCCCTTGGGGAATCTAAGATTAAGTGGATGTTCTTCTCCCACCACCTTGCTTTCCCTTATTTTATTTTATTTTAATTTCTTTAACAAGTTGGGTCATTGTTTTAATAGTTGGTTGTATTATACCGCCCAGAATCAAATTCAGTGAAAAGGTCAGCCGTATAAATTTGTTAAATAAGCAAATAACGACAGCCGTGGTGGAAGTAAATTAAATAACTCATGATGACTTAGCACAATATATAAATCACCGTTTGCTTCATAGAGCGTTTTAAATTTGGACCCCCAAATTATTAAGTATTTGGGGGTTCCCAAATACTTTGCCTTTTTGTAATATGCATTGGTGTAGCTCCCACCCTTGACTGCTCTCAGGACTGGGGGTTAGACTGGATGTTGACCTTTGGTTTATTTTTGCTGGTTTGGAGTCCATTTAATTTTTTAATTTATTTGGTTTTCATTCCCCCACACACACTGCTGCTCAAAGTCTTTTGGGAATTGGGTGGTCACCAAATTGAATAAATAAAAATAAATAAAATGCAGGACCCCAACAACAACAGCAAAAAAAAACCCCACACAGTATCTTAGCTTAATGCGACAGCAAGACAGCATGCTAAACCAACAACCTACCCAAATGTCTTCGCTTATTTTAATGTGTTGAATAAACCCAGCTAAAGTCTATCACACCTTGGTTTCACTTCCAAGGGTCTATAATTGCAGCCCCAGAACCTCTACCATATTTCCCTGAAAATAAGACCCTTATCTTATATTTTTTTTGAACCCTGAAATAAGCTCTTGGACTTATTTTCGGGGAGGTCTTATTATTTTTGGGCATGTGGACTCCTCTTGCTGTCTTACGTGATTTCCAGCTCTGTCTCCCTAACCCTAACCAGGAGAAATGGCGGGGATCGCACGGGTTTAAATATTTTCAGGAAAGGCTTATTTCCAGGGGAGGGCTTATTTTAGCGCATGCGCTCAAAAGCCTGATTGGTCTTATTATCCGGGGAGGGCTTATTTTTGGGGAAACACAGTAGTTCTACTTCGTCCTGGACTTACATTTTCATTCCGTCTGCAGAACACGGCGGGCAGGGGGGATTGGCCTGTTTAAATTAAACTGTAACTCGATTGAATTTTAAATTTAAGCGTAAATGAAAACGGTGTTAATTAAATACAGTTAAGATGAGGTAAGCGGCTGCGTTTCCACCACGTGCCCTGCTCGGGGAGTGCTAACCTTGGTTAAGCTTTTTAGCATCCTAGCGCATCAGCCCAGCTCATTTGGTTAGATGATGATTTACTGGACGGGGACCAAGTTAACTCAGAAGCTCCTTCCGTTAGACTTCTTGATTCCTGCTGGCTGTTTTTCTCCCATCAATCTATCGGTGTAACACACGCGCCTTGAGCCCTTTTGACCCAACTTGTCTTCTATCTTCTATCTTGCTTGGAAGTGCTGGCAGCGAGGATGTTAGAAACTCCACAGCAATGAGACACTCTCAGTTTACATAACTCCTCTTGCAAAGCGTTCCCTTCGTCTCGCACCAGACGCCCGAATTGTGCCCATTGACGTCAAGAGCATCCTCTCCGCTTCTCGCTCACACACAGATATACATAACACAACACCCACAGGAAGGCCCTTCGGCTAGGCCCTACTCGCAGGCTACCTGTTGTGTGGGGGAGAGGGAGAGACCTACAGATGGCTGGGCCAACAGGCCGAATTGGTGGCTGGGGAAGTCGAGGTGGTGGTGGTGGGGAGCCTTGGCAACGATGCCGCTCTTGTGGCAACGGTGGAACTTTTGGCCGGCTGACTTCTTGGCGGCTGGAGTGATTGACAGCTGGGCGGCTGTTGCCTGGGCTTGTTGCTGTGGAAACGCCACTCTTGTCTGGCTGATGGATTTAGAATAGGATGCATGACGACATAGGAGGTAGGGGGCATTTTGGGCAACAGGCGGAAGGGTTTATAGCAATAGAATATTGACTTATATACCGCTTCACAGTTGCGTTGCATTCTTTATTGGCCAAGTGTGATTGGACACACAAGGAATTTGTCTTTGGTGCATATGCTCTCAGTGTATATAAATAAAAATAAAATACATTCACCATGAATCATAAGATACAACACTTAGTGACGTGAAATCTACCTGCAAGTTTAACTTTGGTTTCTTTAAATGTCCCAAGAACCTGTTTCACAATCGCTCATGGTATAATTGTAATGACCGTTGCTGTTATAAGGGATAGGCATTTTACATGTGTGTTCAATCTTTTTTAGAGTGTGCTGCATCCAATTTGGTCACCGCACTATAAAAAAGATGTTGAGATTGTAGAAGGAGTGCAGAGAAGTGCAACAGAGATGATTAGGGGACTGGAGGCTAAAACATACGATGAACGGTTGCAGGAACTGAGTTATGGCCCATCTAGTGAAGAGAAAGACCAGGGGAGACAGGAGACCATCTTCCAATATTTGAGGGGCTGCCACAGAGAGGAGGAAGGGGGTCAAGTTATTTTCCAAGGCACCCGAAGGCCAGACAAGGAACAATGGATGGAAATGGATGGAAACGGGCCAGTTTAGCTCACGCTGGTAAAAGCCTGTTATTAAGAACACAGTAGCCTGCAATTACTGCAGGTTCGAGCCCGGCCCAAGGTTGACTCAGCCTTCCATCCTTTATAAGGTAGGTAAAATGAGGACCCAGATTGTTGGGGGGGCAATAAGTTGACTTTGTAAAAATATACAAATAGAATGAGACTATTGCCTTATACACTGTAAGCCGCCCTGAGTCTTCGGAGAAGGGCGGGGTATAAATGTAAACAAAATAAAAAATAAATAAATAAATAAATCAAGGAGAGATTCAGCCTAGAAATAAGACATTTTCTGACACTGAGAACAAACAACCATCAGAATAGAAGTTGCCTTCAGAAGTTGTGGGCGATCCATCACTGGAGGCTTTCAAGAAGAGACTGGACAGCTATTTGTTAGAAATGGTAGAGTCTTCTGCTTGGGCAGAGGGTTGGAGTAGATGACCTACAAGGTCTCTTCCAACTCTTTTATTCTCTTACATTTTGAAATATTCTGCTGCCTCCCCTGACACATGGTCCCTGTTGCGCATAAACCCTTTGGGGTTGTGTCCACACAGCATACTTAATTAGTTCAGCGAGAGGCTTGGTAGCTGCATTCATGTACTTTAAGCGTAATTCATTTTAACCTCGGACTTTCTTGCTTGTTTGCTTGAGCGTGTTGTCTGGTTTATGATTCAGTGGCTGAATCCATTCAGTGGATTCCCACGACATTCTTAGCCAGGTCAATGAAAGTTTTAGTAGCTGCTTTAACAGTACAATATACATTAAAAGCTTTTTAGTGTTAATCATGTATGATTTTATGTGGTTCAGTATATTGTGCAAAGCCAGCAGCTTTGGGGCAATTTAATTATTCTTGCATTGTGTGCAAGTCCAGAAAATTGGGTTAATTCACTAACCAAGTTAAGTATGTTGGGTGAACCCGGCCAGAGAATAAGAAAGAGGTGAGAAAGGAGACGGCAGGGAATCTGAAACACTGGCCTATCTATGCAGGGCAGTGGTTGGGCTTTGGGATTGCAATGACCCGAGTTCAAATCCATGCTCAGCCATGAATTTTAACTGCCTGGGTTCGCACAATTTGCTGCACAAGCCTAAACTGGAGTGGGTACTTATGTGGCTCAGCATATTGTTGGAATCCAACCCCTGGTCTTGTTTTAGCCAGCTTCGTGAAGCCGGCACAATAATCCAGAAAAAAAAAGTTGTGTTTCTTTTTTTCAAATTTGGGTATTGCATTTTGTACAGTTCGTATTTGGATAACTCAGCTGTGCTCTTTGTGTGAATCTAATCACTGAGAGGCTTTGAAACAACCACGTTCCTTGCGGCACGGGTAAAAGGGGCAGAGAATTAGATATGCCAGCCAAAGCTCTTGGGTCTACAGCAAATGTGAATCGTGTAAATAACAATGAGGACCAGCATCATGATGAAAGCAGAAATCATGCCTTCTGATTGTGTGGCCTTTCAGAGTCTTCTATTTCAGTTGCTCTCCTTACAAAAAACCTGGACTAGGGTTCGGCTTGCTCAATTACTTTGCAATTGTCTGTTCCTTAGTTGCAATACAGGTAGTCCTTGACTTACAACCGTTCGTTTAGTGACCGTTCAAAGTTACAACGGCGCTGAAAAAAGTGACTTACGACCATTTTTCCCATTTACAACCTTTGCAGCATCCGCCACGGCCCAAAATTCAGATGCTTGGCAACTGATTCAGACTTACGACAGTGGCAGTATCCTTTTGCGACCTTCCGACAAGCAAACTCAACGGGGAAGCCAGTTTCACTTAACAACCGTGTTGCTAATTTTATCAGCGCCAGTGATTCCCTTAACTATGGCAAGAAAGGTCATAAAATGGGGAGGGGAGGACTCACTTTAAAAATGTCTCACTTAGCAACAGAAATTTTGGTCGTAAGTCAAGGACTACCAGTATTATTCCAACCCGAAGAGAAGGGTAGTCTTGTCAAAAGGAACTGCGTGGCTTCCAATGTTGTGGGTTCCCCACTTCCCCAGAAGTCCAGTGGGGTTGCGCACCTCCCTGCCGTGCTAGACTTGTTTAGAATAGAATAGAATAGAGCTGGAAGGGACCTTGGAGGTCTTCTAGTCCAGCCCCCTGCTCAAGCAGGAGACCTATACCTATATAAGCAGGAGAACCTGCAGGAGGGCCGCGGTGTGGCTCAGGCTGTAAGAAGCCTGTTATTAAAACACAGCTGCCTGCAATTACTGCAGGTTCTACCAGGCCCAAGGTTGACTCAGCCTTCCATCCTTTATAAGGTAGGTAAAATGAGGACCCAGATTGTTGGGGGGGCAATAAGTTGACTTTGTAAATATACAAATAGAATGAGACTATTGCCTTACACACTGTAAGCCGCCCTGAGTCTTCGGAGAAGGGCAGGATATAAATGTAAAAACAAAAAACAAAAAACAACAATACCAAGCAGGAGAACTTATACCAGCTGGAAGGGACCTTTTCCGGATCGAGCGCCCAAAGCGTGTGCACGAGTGCATGCACGTATGCTGGAACCTCCAAAATGAATGCGCGTGTGGTCCCCGCGCAGGCGCCCCGCCCCTCACGCATGCGTGCGTGGCTCCCTCCCACTCCCTCCGCCCTCCCACACAAGCGCAGCAGAAACCCGAAGACCAGCTGGCTGGCAGGAGGCGCGCATGCATGGCGGAGCTGAACTGGGGCGACGGCTCGTGTGCCATCAAAGCGGGTACTGCGTGCCACCTCTGGCACGTGTGCCACAGGTTCGCCGTCGTGGACCTCTACCATTTCAGACAAGTGATTGTCCCGTCTCTTCTTAAAACCCTCCAATGATGGACCACCCACGATTTCTGAAGGCGAACCGTTCCACTGATCAATTGTCGCCCCTGTCAGGAAATTTCTCCTTAATTCCAGGTTGCTTCTCTCCTTGGTGAGTTTCCATCCGTTGCGTCTTGCCCTGACTTGGCAGTGTTGGCCTTCCCTTGCCTCACAAATGCCAATTTGGGCACTGCTTATATTTAAACCAGGTTAGATCCTTTCCAGGAACCTGCACAAAGGAGGTGTGATGGAGGCAGGGATGAGAACGTTTTCGGCACCGAGTATCCAAACCAGGACATGTATATATGTGCGCACACATGTGCGTGCGCCTGAGTGCTGGAAACCCAAAGACCAGCTGCCCGGCATGTGCATGCCTGTTTCTTGGCTAGTTTTGGCTGTTTTTGGGGCCATTTTCAGGCCGTTTTTTGGGCTGGTTTTCAGGCTGTTTTTCGGGCTGATTTCTGGCCATTTTGGGGTGTTTTTCAGGCTGTTTAGAGGTCATTTTTAGGGCTGTTTTCAAGCTGCTTTTCGGGCCATTTTCTGGTGCTCCAGTGCCTGCAAAGACCAGCTGGCTGGCGTGCAAAGACCAGCCAGTTGGCGCGCTGGAAAACAGAAGAGCAGCTGGCGATGGCACGTATGGCCACAGAGGGGGCTCTGCATGCCACCTCTGGCACGCGTGCCATAGGTTCGCCATGACGGACTTCGGGGGACTGCTTGTTGGGAGTACCTTCTGCAGGCATCCCCATTGCCTGTGATGGGCGAAGAATAGTTAGCTGCCCCTTTGTACAGTTTTAGTTGTACCCCCAACCTGTCTCAAACGGTGTGGGGATTTGCTGCTTGACCAGCAGGGGTGTGTCATTATGCGTGTGGCCTGCACACGTAAACCCTGCACACCTCTACTGTGGCTGGCTGGCTTGAGGCACGTGGCTAAGTGCTAAAGCAGGTTCACAGAATCTGAATTGTAAGGATTGAAAGGAACGTTCGTCTCCCCTGCTCAGTACAGGAATCCATCATTATAACATCCTCGAGCTTTCCCCCCCCCCCAAAAAAGGCCACTGGACTTTCTGTTTCTTCCTTGAAGGCGTTTCGCTTCTCATCCAAGAAGCTTCTTCAGCTCTTCTTCAGAACGGAAGGAGCTTCGTGGATGAGAAGCAAAATGCCTTCAAAGAAAAACCAGAAAATCCGGTGGGCTTTTGAAAAAAAATAAAATAAAAAGCAACCATGACCTGGCAGCCATCTCAGGCTGAGACTCTCCATCGACAATATTTTGGCTGCAAGTTGATACGGTAAGTATACCTGGTTGTTAAGTGAATCTGGCTCCCCCATTGTCAGAAGATTGCAAAAAGGGCCCTGGGGACACGGCAAATGTTGAACCAGCTGCCAACCCTCTGAATTTTGATCACATGACCCAGGGGGAACGCTGCAGAGGTCGTAACTGTGAAAAGCGGTCCTACGTCACACATTTTTCTGTGCCGTCGTAACTTTGAACGGTCACTTAATGAACCTATGGTAAGTTGAGGACCACCTGTAAACCAATGGTGGGTTTCAAATTTTTTTTTACTACCGGTTCTGTGGGCGTGGCTTGGTGGGTGTGGCATGGTTTAGTGGGCGTGGCTTGGTGGGCGTGGCAAGGGAAGGATACTGTAAAATTTCCATTTCTTCCCGATCAACTGGGACTCGGGAGGCAGAGAATAGATGGGGGCAGCGCCAGTCAGGATTTTTACTACCAGTGGAGAAGCAACGTAGAAATGAGGAGAAATAGAATAGAACAGAACAGAACAGATTTTTTTATTGGCCAAGTGTGATTGGACACACAAGGAATTTGTCTTTGGTGCATATGCTCTCAGTGTACATAAAAGAAAAGATACCGTCATCAAGAATCTTAAGGTACAACACAGTAGTGAAATCCAAATTTTTTTACTACCGGTTTTGTGGGCGTGGCTTGGTGGGCGTGGTGTGGCTTGGTGGGCATGGCAGGGGAAGGATACTACAAAATCCCTATTCCCTCCCCACTCCTGGAGGAAGGAGATTGCAAAATCTCCATTCCCACCCCACTCTGGAGCCAGCTAGAGGTGGTATTTGCCATTTCTCCAAATTACTCAAAATTTCCGCTACCGGTTCTCCAGAACCTGTCAGAACCTGCTAGATTTCACCCCTGGTACAACACTTAATGATAGTCATAGGGTACAAATAAGCAATCAGGAAACAATATCAATATAAATTGTAAGGATACAAGCAACAAAATTACAGTCATGCAGTCAGAAGTGGGAGGAGATGGGTGATGGGAACGATGAGAAGATTAATAGTAGTGCAGATTTAGTAACTAGTTGGCCAGTGTTGAGGGAATTATTTGAATAGCGGAGTGATGGCGTTCAGAAATTTTCTGACAGTGAGAACAATTAACCAGTGGAACAGCTTGCCTCCAGAAGTTGTGAATACTCCAATACTCCAACAATGGAAGTTCTGAAGAGGATGTTGGATAACCATTTGTCTGAAGTGGTGTAGGGTTTCCTCCTTGGGCAGGGGGCTGGACTAGAAGACCTCTAAGGTCCCTTCCAACTCTGTTATTCTATTCTATTCTGTTCGAGAGACAACTGGACTTTCTGGTTTTTCTTCTATTCAAGAACGGAATTGGCTATGTGAAGAGATGGATCTGTGGGGACGGGACGGGACATGATAGGAGTCTTCCTATATTTGAGGGGCTGCACAGAGAGGAGGGGGTCAAACTATTCTGCAAAGCACCTGAAGGCCAGACAAGGAACAATGGATGGAAACCAATCAAGGAGAGATTCAACCTAGAAACAAGGAGAAATTCGCAGAAGAGAGCCAGTTTCAACAACAGTCCCTGGTTTCAACAACAGTTGGACTTGCTATCTTGTTTTTCTCTCTCTGTGCAAGAATTAATTCCCACTCGCTCGGCTGATATCTGAAACGGAAAACCTGGTAGTAAGACTGCCCCAAACCTGTATAAAATAAATAAGGGGGTGAAGAAAGAAAGGGGGAGGAAAAAGATTCTGGCTATAGGCAAAGAGTGTTTCTTTTGTTGCTGAGTGGTTCCTACACGTCGGCTGGAAGGGACGTGGTTACCAGAACACGTTTAACTCTGCGGTTCACACATAATGTGTGCAACGGAGTAGCTAATTCATGATCATTGGCTTGAAACAACTGCAAATAGCGGTGTGTTTGTGCGCAAGTATGATCTTCCAGCTCCTGTGCATCCACACACGTTGCATTCTCTAAATGCGATAACGGCTTCATGCGCTCCCAGAAACAGTGCCGTTCCTTATTTTTAAATTTATTTATTTATTTATTTATTAGATTTCTAGAAATAAATAAAGACTTTTTTTTTTTGCAAACGGTTTAATAAAGTGTGCCTTTGCACTTTCTGTTCTGTATAATGAGTCTTAATGTGCGTGTTAATTATAAGGCCTATGTGTTTGGCGCTGGACTATAAATAAACTTTGATTGATCGATCATGAATCTCTTGATCGGTAGAGTCGTGAGCACGTGCCGAGTATCTTCCTTACTTTGATAAATAATCATAGCTTGTCTATGGAGATTCTCAGCCCTCCAGATCCCGGTTGTCCCAAGGGCAGTGGTGAGATTCAAATGATTTAGCAACTGTTTCTCTGGCTTAATGACCAGCTGTGTAGGCATGACTCAGTGGTCATGGGACTATGAGGGCATGGCCAACTCAACGTCACTTACGTCGATGGGCGCTTCGCCTCAGCTGTTACAATGTAACAAGGGCTAACCAGAGAGCCAGTTTCTGTAAACAGGGCAATAAAGATTAGGCTAGAAACACCACCAGAATGTTTCCTTCCTGCCTTCCTTACAGGATTAGCCCTGGAAAGTGGAAAAAAACAAAATAAGATTTTTTCCAACAACGGTGAACTGCTTAGAAAGTTAACAACCGGTTCTCCCGAATAGGTGCGAACCGGCTGAATCCCACCACTGCCCAAGGGTGCTTTTTCAAGAAGCAACTGGACTTTCTGGTTTTTCTTTGAAGACGTTTTGCTTCTCATCCAAGAAGCTTCTTCAGTTCTGACTTCAGCTCTGGCTCTCCCCACCATCCAGTCGGAGCTGAAGAAGCTTCTTGGATGAGAAGCGAAACGTCTTCAACGAAAAACCAGAAAGTCCAGTTGCCTCTTGGAAAAAAAACACAACACCTTCGCTTGATTGTTGAGGCCAGATTTCAGTATCTCTCCTAAATGATATGTAAACAGTTAACATGGCTTGATGGCTTGATTGTCAGATTAGAAGATGCCAGGTGCACATTAAGCCCATGATGGCGAACCTATGGCACTTGTACCTGAAGTGGCACACAGAGCCATGTCGCCTGGCGTGCATGGCGTTGCCCGTTTCCGTTCCGGATTTCTGGCGCGCATGTGCATGTGATGATCAGCTGGCCTTTTTGCATGCGGCAGTGCCGGAAACTGGGAGAGCTGGTCTTTCGTTTTTCCTGCATGAGCATGCACGCCGGCCAGCTGATCGTCGCGTGCGCATGAGTGCCAGAAACCCGGAAGAGTAGCTGGCTGAAACCGGAAGTTCAGTCACTGAAACCGGAAGTTCATTTTCGGGGATGCGCATGCGCCCTGGGCAGCTCCTATTCCCAGTTACACCTGAGAGGCGTGTGCTCCCTTTTGGGCACTTGGTGCCGAAAAGGTTCTCCGTCCCTGCACTAAGCCGCCGATCTTGGTCTGTAAGCATGAATTGGCCGTCCTCACACCACACGCATAACCTGGTTAAAAAAAACCTGGCGGTTGGATATCTGGTCAATCCAGATGTGACGAAAACCCACTCTTGGAAGCTCAAGCCAGACAGACCGGTTCAATAGGAATTTTATTCTCCTATTATGGAGTTTTTTAAAAAAAAAAAAAAAGTCTGGACAAATTGTGATGTACCAACCAACCCGGCAAATGATCTGAGCCACATTCAGTCTCGCTGTCTCTCATTCTAACCTTCCCCCAGGGTTGCAGTGGGGACAGGCACCGCAAAGGCTCTAAAAGCAGGGAGGGGGATTTTCAACTGCGGGAAAGAGAATGATTTCCCTCAACTATGAAATGCAGGAAAATAAATACTCCTCTCCGGCTAGCCCTGCCTGGCTTGCGTCTCCCATCATCACGTCTGCATCTCTCCCCCTCCATTTTTCACCCCGTCTTCCCTTTCTTCTTTGCTGTGTCTCCTTCCCCTGTTCTGCTCGTCTAATTTTTGCATCCCTCTCTCCCTCTCTCTCTCTCTCTCTCTCTCTCTCTCTCTCTCTCTCTCTCTCTCCCCCCCCCCCCCCGTCTGCGCATGACATGCTCAGGGCTCCAGTGCCACCCACTGCCTCCTCCCATTAGCCAGGCGCTCCATGATGGGCGCATTTTTCCCTCCCTCTTCTTGCTGAGCTGTTCCTCTTGTCGCAGGGGCTCGGGGCCTAGTCGAGCTGGGTGCTCCCTGCAAGGTCAGACCAAGGTCGGCCTGGCGACTCAAGGCTGCCAGAGAGAGAGAGAGTGCGCCCAGTGTGGTATCCGCCTGTCTCTTTTTCCTTGAGAGCGGCTTCACTCGGGGGCGGGTGGGGGTGAGATGACATGGCTCCAAAGCTTTGCAACCAGTCGCTGATGGGAGAACCTTTTTTGGGCTGGGGGTGCAGGGTGGGATTACGCCGGAAAGGCCTCCGGAGGCCGAAGGAAGATTGCAAAGCCTACATGACGGTCCTTCCTTCCTCCCCAACCCCCCGGGGCACACCCACAATGTGGACTCCGCACAGTTGGCACACCCAGCGTTTGCCGAACCATTCGGGCTGCACAGAATTTACCGGCCTTTTTTTTTTTTTTGCGCCACTCCATACCATTTGCCAACCTGTGTTCCTGAATTCACCTGTTTTTCTGGGATTCTGGCACAAAGCAATGAATCCTGAGATGTGAAGCAAACAGGCTGGGCGACAGAGATGATGTCACGCCGGCAAATAACGAAGAAGAGATCTAAAACGCGCATCGTCGTGATGGGCATGGAAGCCCGGATCTGCTCCGGCATCCAATGGGGTTACACGTGTTGTGGGAACCCGGCTTTTCTTTCTACGAGTCTGTTCCCGATTTAAGGGAAAAAAAAAAAAAGAGATCCTCTAGTCTAGTCCATTAGCCACTCCTTTTGAGGCGAAAATGGCCAAGGTTGAACGTAAGACTGTCCTCATGGGCTCTGTTCTTGCTTCAAAGCCCTCTCCTCAAATACTGCTGGACCTGGAGTCACATCTGTCTTCCGATTGAGAAGGAGGCGCTGATTCAGAATTTGGATCCAGCAGCCCCCCACCCCCCACCCATAACCTGCCCCAAATGCAGCTGTGTCCCCCAAGGCAGGAACGGATAAGGGGTAGAATTGTCCCCTTTAATCACTTGCTTTGTTCCTAGATTTCTCTCCCCCCCCCCTCCACCCCGTCCCCTCCCCTCACTGCTGCTGTCCACGCTCCTGGTATAACCAGCAAACCTGCATTTTGCAAGCAGGGAGGTTTCCTCCCCGTCAACCCCCGCAGATGGCCAAAAAAAAAACCCGCTGAATTTTTGCCCAGTTCGGCGCTAATTACAGTTGTATTGCTTCTTGTGTTGCGTTGATCATTTGCTACTAATTGCATTAATTAGCTTGGCATTGTTTTGTCACCAGTGCAGGCTGTGTGTGTGTGTGTGTGTGTGTGTGTGCTCTCCCTTTCTTTTGTCAATCTTGGTTTCCGATAAATTCCCCCCCCAACACATGTCACCCATGCTGATGGAAGGAGGGGCCTGCCACCGCAGCTCTTTCCCAGAGAATCGTGACTCAGTTTACCTGACTGAGTCTGCTAAGGAGCTGGTAGGATGAGGTGGGCACCGTGAGAGAATTGAGCCTCACCCTTTCCTTGGGCCACGAGTCTTTTCTGGGTTCCTGTGATCCATTCAAATCCATGTTTCCTTCTGTTTTTTTTTTTAATAGTTATTTTTATACAGGCTGCCCAATAAGTAACATGTTTCAGGGCAGCTGACATAAACGTAAAACATTTTTAAAAAGACAATGATAAAACACAGTCGACCCCAAATCCGTGATGGCAAACCTATGGCACACGAAGCCATAGTGGTGGGCACATGAGCTCAGCTCCGGTGCGCATGCATGCGCCGGCCAGCTTATTTTCGTGCCTTCTGGGCCCACTGGAAGTCGGAAAACAGGCTGTTTCTGGCCTCCAGGGCAGGGGGAAGGCCCATTTTTTTGCCCTTCCCAGGCTCCAGAGCCTTTCTAGGAGCCCGGGTCAGGCGAAAACGGCCTTCTCCACTCCCCTGGAGGCCCTCCAGAGGCCGGAAACGGCTCTGAAGCCTGGGGAGATTGAAAAACAGCCCACTGGGCCGTCGCGTGCCAAAAGTGGGAGGAGCACGGGGTTGTGCGCGCATGCAGAGGGGGGCGGAGTGCATAGAATTGTGGGTGTGGGCACGCATGTGCATGAGTCCTCTGCACCCCCTCCCGCTTTTGGCACGCGATGGCAAAAAGCTTAGCCATCCCTGCCCTAAAATAACAAACACGGAGACGAGATTTCTTGCAGGCTAAAAAAAAGTAATATAGACTTTGATTAAAAAAAAAAAGCAAGCAAATTACAGTCCATTAGTGATGGGGACCACTGTTCCCCCCCCCCCCACAAATCGCAACAGTCAGCACCTATATACCCAGAGGAAGCCCCCTGTGCAATTTCAACTTAAATCAAATCCAATCTTTATTGTCAATGTACACGCAACGTATCAGGGGTGAAATGTAAAATTTGTTACTACCGGTTCTGTGGGGGTGGTTTGGTGTAGTGGCTTGGTAATGTGACTGGGTAGGCATGGCCAACGTTTTTAAAAAAAACTTTTAAAAGCATTTTTTCTATAACCTCTTCAGTGGAAGAGGTTGTAAAAAAAAATGCTTTTAAAAGCCTGTGATGATCAGGCAACTCAGCTGGGATCGCCAGAGGGGGAAAAAGGCTTTTAAAGGGTTCCGACGATCCCAGCTGAGTTGCCTGATCGCCAGAACCTTTTAAAAGCATTTTTTTACAGCCTCTTTGGTGGAAGAAGTTGTAGAAAAAATGCTTTTATAGGGTTCTGACGGTCCCAGCTGAGCCACATGATCATCAGAGGCTTTTTTTTTTACTTTTAAAAGCATTTTTTCAGCCGAAGAAAAAATGCTTTTAAAAGTAAAAAAAACCCCAACCCTCTGATGATCGCACGGCTCAGCTGGAGCGGGGGTGTGGGGGTGGGATTTTTGCTACCGGTTCTCCGAACCACCCGCCGCCATCGCTACCGGATCAGGCGATCCGGTCCGAACCGGGAGCATTTCACCCCTGCAACGTATGCACATTGCAATTGAATAGAGAAAGGTTGCTTTGGTGTTTAGCAGTCGCAGATGGCTTCTGTTCGGTGGCTAAGGGTCCAATTAGCCGGTCAACAACACGGGGAATCATGTAAAATCAATTCAGTGATCAATAATAATCCCCAGCTTCTCCGAGGAGAGGCCTGGCCTGAATTTCAGCTAGAAATAAAACAAAAACGCTCCGGTGACAATAATTCAATTTTCGAATGAAAGATGAGTGGGAGTGGGTCAGCCACAGGAGGCCCCTAACCCTTCCTGACTGGTGATTTGTGCTGATACAGATTTTCATAAAAGTGGCGGGGGTCTCGCGAGTGCCCCGTCTCAGGCGATTCTTGCAGACCTTGTGATGAGGCGGTTTATCTAAGAATGTCAAAGTCTGGAGACTCCTGGATGTCAAATCTCTTTGATTTCCTGGTCTGCTTTTCTCCCACGGCAAGTAAAGTACCGAAGGCGGCAGACGAAAAAGAGAAACAGTAGAACATAAAACTTAAAAGCATGAATGAAGAGGGATACTAAGATTGGTATTAAAAGAATTTAGGGATTAAAAGCCGGACAAGTTATGAGAGTCACTAAAGATAAAATCGTTCTTTCATAAGGGGATGGATGGCGTCCTCCCTGGGACGCTGTTGAAATAACACAAGTTTGGGGGCTGTTTTTAAATATTTTAAAAATGGGGAGGTAAGGCACCCTGTCTCTCCTTCCCCCCTTTACCAATCCTCTCTCTCTCTCTCCCTCCCTCCCTCCCTCCCTCCCTCCCTCTCTTCCTTCCTTCCTTCCTTTTCTTCCTTCCCTCCCTCTCTCTTTCTTTTTCCTTCCTTCCTTCCTTCCTTCCTTCCTTCCTTCCTTCCGTCCTTCCTTCCCTCCTTCCCTCCCTCCCTCTTTCATTCTTTTCCCTTCCTTCCTTCCTTCCCTCCCTCCCTCCCTTTCATTCTTCTTCCTTCTTTCCCTCCCTCCCTCTCTCATTCTTTTTCCTTCCTTCCTTCCTTCCTTCCTTCCTTCCTTCCTTCCTTCCTTCCTTCCTTCCCTCCCTCCCTTTTTCATTCTTCTTCCTTCCTTCCTTCCCTCCCTCTTTCATTCTTTTTCCTTCCTTCCTTCCTTCCTTCCTTCCCTCCTTCCCTCCCTCTTTATTCTTTTCCTCCTTCCTTCCTTTCTTTCTTCCTTCTTTCCTCCCTCCTTCCTTCCTTCCTTCCCCCTCTTCCTCACTCTCATTCTTTTTCCTTCCTTCCTTCCTTCCTTCCTTCCTTCCTTCCTTCCTTCCTTCCTTCCTTCCTTCCCTCCCTCTCCTAATTCTTTTTCCTTCTTTCTCTCCTACCTCCTCCTTCCTTCCCTCCCTCTCCCTTTCCAATTCTCTTCCTTCCTGCCTCCTTCCCTAATTCTTTTTCCTTCTTTCCTTCTTCCATCCCTCTCTCCAATTTCTCCCTTCTCTCTCTCTCCTTTACTCTTTTTCCTTCTTTCCTTCCTCTCTCTCCATTTCTTTTCCTTCCTTTCCAATTTTGTCCTTCCCCCTGCTTCTCTCCCATTCCTTTCCTCCCCACCTCCCTCCGGTTCTTTTCCTTCCTACTCTCCCTCCACAGATTGTTTAACTGGGCTACATAATGGCATTTCAGAAACGTGCATAAATCATGCACAAGTTGGATTGCAGAAATTGGAGCTTTGTGGGGGTGCAGGGGAATCAGACCAATCAGATTTTTTATTTATTCTCAGTTTAGTTTTATTTCTGTAAGTATTGTGCCTGATATTTGTGTAACTGCTTAGAAATGGATACATGGGAAATGGTATAAACCAGCAGTCACCAACCGGTTGTCCGTGGACCACTGGTGGTCGGTGAGAAAATTTTGGTGGTCTGCAGAAAAATTATTTGCATTTTTTATATTGCACTAAATCAGGGGTCCTCAAACTATGGGCCCTGGGACGGATACATTCAATGAACGTTTGTATTGCTGCAGAGAGTCTCCCCCTTCAGGAGTTTTTTGTGTGGGTCAGAGAGGGGCAGAAATTCCGATTTGGGGGTCTGCTTCAGCCTCCTGGTGTGGGGCTTTGGGCGAAGGCTGGAGGGAAGAGCCACTGGTGGCGAAGAGCTGGAGGGGCTTGTTCCAGTGGGACTTCATCATGGCCTGGAACTGGCTGACCATCTCAGCCCGTGGAGACTCCATGCGCCGATACCTGGCCTTGCACTCCCGCAGGTCTTCCCTCTGCTTGGAAAGCCCATGCTCCTAGTCCTCAGTGAGGTGCTTCTGCTGAGCCTCCTTCTCAGCCAGATCCAAT
This sequence comes from Ahaetulla prasina, assembly GCF_028640845.1. Lineage (NCBI taxonomy): Eukaryota > Metazoa > Chordata > Lepidosauria > Squamata > Colubridae > Ahaetulla > Ahaetulla prasina. The sequence continues at coordinate 8,881,670 of NC_080555.1, forward strand.
TTGAACTGAGCTGTTTTGCCAACTCTTTTCTCGTGGTGGCTGCTTAGCTCCAACAACTGCTTCCTGTTGGGGTCCTAAAAAGCTCGGCCCCTCAACGTGAATGACATTGAATTGGCCACGCCCACTCAGTCACATGACCACCTAGCCACCCCCACCCACCCAGTAATTAGGCAAGATCATATTAGTAGTCCACGGGATTTAAAATTATGAATTTAGTGGTCCCTGACGTCCGAAAGGTTGGGGACCCCTGGTAGAAACAATGCCAAATGAAGAATAGAATAGAATAGAATAGAATAGAATAGAATAGAATAGAATAGAATAGAATAGAATTTATTGGCCAAGTGTGATTGGACACACAAGGAATTTGTTTTGGTGCATATGCTCTCAGTGTACATAAAAGAAAAGAAAAAAAATACCTTCATCAAAGGTACAACATTTACAACACAAATGATGGTCATAGGTTGCAATTTAACCCTTAATGATAGCAACAAAAAGTTACATTCATACAGTCGTAAGTGGAAAGAGATTGGTGATGAAAATGATGAGATTAATAGTAGTGTAGATTTAGTAAATAGTTTGACAGTTTTGAGGGAATTATTTGTTTAGCAGAGTGATGGCGTTCGGGAAAAAACTGTTCTTGTGTCTAGTTGTTCTGATGTGCAGTGCTCTATAGTGTCATTTTGAGGGTAGGAGTTGAAACAGTTTATGTCCAGGATGTGAGGGATCTGTAAATATTTTCACGGCCCTCTTCTTGATTCGTGCAGTATACAGGTCCTCAGTGGAAGGCAGGTTGGTAGCCATTGTTTTGTTCTGCAGTTCTAATGATCCTCTGAAGTCTGTGTCTTTCTTGTTGGGTTGCAGAACCGAACCAGACAGTTATAGAGGTGCAAATGACAGACTCAATAATTCCTCTGTAGAATTGGATCAGCAGCTCCTTGGGCAGTTTGAGCTTACTGAGTTGGCGCAAAAAGAACAGTCTTTGTTGTCCGTTTTTGATGATGTTTTTGATGTTAGCTGTCCATTTTAGATCTTGCGATATGATAGAACATAGAAATTTAAAGGTTTCTACTGTTGATATTGTGTTGTCTAGTATTATGAGAGGTGGAAGTATGGAAGGGTTTCTCCTAAAGTTTACCACCATTTCTACGGTTTTCATAAATGAAGAAGGATGTTGTTGGACCAATGTATGAAGATAGTTTTAGTATAAAATTGGAAATCTTGGAGGCCATCTATTCCAGCCCTCGACTTAATGCAACGTATTCATAATATTCACCTGAAATATGAGTGGATTAATCCAAATGGATTGTTTGGTCATTGAGAGAGAGAGAGAAAAAAAAAATGAAAGACAGTCTGCCCGTGCTCAGAAACCCTTTGGCTCTGAAGGGTTGAGAAACCACTATTTTCTCTTTTTTTTCTTCTTCTTCTTCTCCTTTTTATGGGCACGCCAAGGGTTATAGCAAGTTGAAATTAAATTAAACTGCCGAAATTCTCTTTGAGTGCAGACACATTAGGATGGCACTTTCGATGCAGCCTAATCCATCCTTACCCAAGGGAATGTGCTGAAGTGGTAGCAAAATGCCATAAATAAAGTTAAAAATCAGAGCAAATCAGCTTCGTTTCCTAAGCAGACCTTCCGTGGGAAAGGTTTCGAAGGGCTCCTGTTTTAAATCGGTGGGAAGGAAACCAGAATGATATCTGGACTGGTAGTCCTCAAACAGTGACCGTTTTGAAGTTAAAATGGCACTGAACCAAGGGACCTACAACTGGTCCACACCAGTGGTGGGTTGCTACCGGTTCGCACCGGTTCGGGTGAACCGGTAGCAACGGTGGCGGGGAGGCTCTGCCCACCCGCCCGGACGTCATCAAATACGATCTGCGCATGTGCAGAAGCTTCTGCGCAGGCGAGCGAAGCGGTAGCAAAGGTAAATGAAACCCACCCCTGGTCCTCACACTTACGACTGCTATAGCATCTCCATGCTTACATGATCAAAATTCGGGCACTTGGCCACCGGCATGTATTTATGACGGTTGCTGTGTCCCGGAGGTGTGTGTGTGTGTGTCACATGATCAATTTTTGTGACCTTTTGACAAGCAAAATCAATGGAGAAGCCAGACTTGCTTAACTGCAGCAGTCCTCGAGTTACAACGACAAGGGCCGTAATAGCTCAGGCTGGTAAGAAGCCTGTTATTAAAACACAGCTGCCTGCAATTACTGCAGGCTCGAGTCCCACCAGGTCCAAGGTTGACTCAGCCTTCCATCCTTTATAAGGTAGGTAAAATGAGGACCCAGATTGTTGGGGGGGCAATAAGTTGACTTTGTAAAAATATACAAATAGAATGAGACTATTGCCTTACACACTGTAAGCCGCCCTGAGTCTTCGGAGAAGGGCGGGATATAAATGTAAATAAATAAAAAAAAAAATTGAGCCTGGAATTTCTACCGTTCAGAGAGACATTTGTTCAGTGGGGTTTTTTGCCCCCCATTTTATGGCCTTTCTCATTAAGTAAACCACCGGCGTCATTAAGCTAGTAACACGGTTGTTAAGTGAAACTGGCCTTCCCCATGGACTTTGCTGATCAGAAGGTCGCAAAAGGGGATCACGTGACCCCGGGACACTGCAGCCCGTCATAAACAGGAGTCAGTTGACCATGGGGATGCTGCAGTGTGAAAAACAGTCGTCAGTTATTTTTTTCAGTTCCATTGTAACTTTTGAATGGTCACTAAATGAACTGTTGTAAGTCAGGGACTACCTGTGCTCTGTGCACAAACTTTAAAAAAAAAAATGAAGCAGGAAAAGGAAAACTTTTGAGAAAATTCCACGGCAGTAATGATAGAATAGCATTTTGTGTTGACCCAGAAAATTCCTTTATCGGCATTATTCATTCTCCTCTTCCCCACAACCCAGTAAGGTAGGCCAATCCCCACCCCCTCATATTGTTAATGAGGCTGAAAGACAACAGCTTTCAGACAACGCGGTCTTCCGTGTGGCTAGTTTTGTGTGGCACCTGAGACTGAGGTTAACCAAAGTCGACAGCTGTGTTTGCATCAGATAAAACGCAATCAACGCAACCTGCCCGTGAGAGGCTGCAACCGCCATTAGTCTAATCCCATCCAAAGTTTCTAAGGGAGTGGTTTTTACTTTCTCCTTCAATGGGGGGCAGTGGGGGTGTTATGGTTCAGATTCAGTCTTTAGCCAGGGGTGGGATTCAGAAATTTTAGCAACCAGTTCTCTGCCTGGTTGCTGGGTGGGCGTGGCCATGGTGGGCATGGCCTACTTGACCTCCTGCACCATGGGGGTGGGGGTTAAGGTTAGGGTTTCTCTGTCCTTCACCGGGAGGACGAAAAAGGCCTCCCCCAGGCTCCGGAAGCCCTCCGGAGGCTTGAAACAGGCCTTTTTCGGACTTCCCGAACTGTTTGCCGGTTTGTCCGAACCGGCTGAATCCCACCCAAGGAAAGTTTTAAATTCCCACCCTTGATCTCCTGCTAATCCCACCTGTTTTGCTGGATTAACAGTTGTTCTAACCTTAATTTTCTCTTTTTTTCCTCTCTCTCTCTCTCTCTCTCTCTCTCTTTCTTTCTTCTTCACCTGTTTCCTTCGTTTGTGCGTCCTGGCAGAAGAGCTCACGATGGAAGGTGAGTAGATTTTCTCTGAGGTTTCTTTGGAAATGTATTATTTTGTCTGTGTCGGGGAGGGCCAGGAGGGTTTGCGATGGTGCCAAAGATTGTGGGGAATTGCGGAGGCTTTCCCCCCACCTCCCCTGAAAATAGGGGATGTGTTTTTGTGTGTGCGTTGTTTCACTTCTTCTCCCGCTTTGGATTCGCTCTCTATGCGGTGGTCTCTGGGTACAGGGAAAGAGTTTAGTCTGTGAATTATTTTCCCTCTTGTTATTTGCATTTGATGAAAGTCCCTTTACAGGCGAGCAGACGAGTTTTTCTTCGGAGTGGAACTTAGGGGAAAGTGGGGATTTGCTTTTCATCCTTCATTGGAGACCTTTGATTCCGTCTTAGCGCTTTCCATCATGTTCCCTCCACTCTCCAGCCAAACTACAGGACAATGTAGTCCTTGACATACAACCACAAACGGAGCCCAAAATTCCTGTTGCTAAGAGAGAGACGGATGTTCAGCGAGTTTTGTCCCATTTTACAACCATTTTCTTGCCCCGGTCCTTAAGTGAATCCCCTCAATTAACAACTAAATTAACTAGTAACACGTTTGTTAAGTGAATGTGGTGTTATAGAAGGTCGCAAAGGGGATCACGTGGCCCCTGGATGCTGCATCTTTCGTAAACATGAATCAATTGCCAAGCACTTGAATTTTGAACATGTGACCATGGGGACGCTGCACCGGTTGTAAGTGTGAAAACTGGTCTTAGGTCACTTTTTTCAGGGATGTTGTAACTTTGGATGGTCACTAAATGAGCTGTCGCATGTCGAGGAGTCCCTGTACTCACACAATCCTTGCAGCATCCCTATGGCCATGTGATTGAAATCCGGGTGCTTGGCAACCAGCATGTATTTATGATGGTTGCAGTGGCTGGGTGTCCCCCGATGGTCCTTTGCCACCTTCCCAGAGAGCTACCAACAAGCAAAATCAATGGGGGAAACTGGATTCACTTAACAACTGCTTGATTAACTTAACAGCTGCAGTGATCAGCTTAACAACCACGGCGAAGGAGGCTGTACAATCAGGCATGACTCACTTAACAGGAATTCTGGTCCCAATTGTAGTTATAACTTGAGGACTAAGGAGCACGGTGGTCGGGAACACTGGGCAGGAGAATAGCAAGCCCACGTGCGAGACCCGAAAACTGCCAAGGGGAACGGTTGAGCTCCCGTCCTTTGCTCCAGCTCCTGCCGGGAACGTGGAAGGAACCCCCAAATCTATATCCGCAGGGTGATGTCATTGGCTAATTCTTTCAACCCAGAAGCGCTTCGGTGTTTCTGACACGCGTGCAAAAAATTTGAGGATTACTTGCACATGCAATTGTTTTTTTTAAAAATGTATATGTTTGTAATGTTTTATCAATAGGATTAAAATACAAAACAGAAAAACAAAGCAGAAAAAAAAACATACATCCAGCCGTAACATCAATAACAACAAAACGGAAACAAATTCTTTTGTTTTATGTACAGATTAGATATTGGGTCGATTTGATTATTAGATAGAGACTTCCTCATCTGAAATATTTATACGATATAGTTTTCTTGTTAAATAAGGATAGGAAAGTTTATAATATTTACAGACATATTATGTAAGGGGAGGAGAATGTATCAGGGTTTTTCCCCTCTTTTTTTCTTTTTAGCATTCAGCCAGGGTGGATTTTTTAAATATGTTTAAAATTGGGTGTTTGGGTGTTTGGTACTTACGGGACCGCCTGCTGTTACCTTATGCCTCCCACCGTCCCGTACGCTCTCACAGAGAGGGACTTCTCAGGGTGCCGTCCGCCAAGCAATGTCGGCTGGCGGCCCCCAGGGGAAGGGCCTTCTCTGTGGGGGCTCCCACCCTCTGGAACGAACTTCCCCCTGGCTTGCGCCAAGTGCCTGATCTTCGGACCTTCCGCCACGAACTGAAAACACATTTATTTATTCGAACGGGGCTGGCTTAAATTTTATTGGTTTTAAATTTTTATTATTAATTTTAAGGGTTTTTTAGTTTTATATATTTTAAAGTTTTTAGGCCATTATTTAATAAGTTTTTTAATCTGTATTTTAATTGTATATTGTATCGTTTGTTTTTTACTTTGGCTGTACACCACCCTGAGTCCTTCGGGAGAAGGGCGGTATAAAAATCGAATTAATAATAATAATAATAATAATAATAATAATAATAATAATAATAATAATAATAATAATAATAATAATAATAAAATCTTTTCGGCATCCAGTCAAGATGGATATTTAAAATATGTTTAATGTTGGGTATTTGGGTCAATTTTTTAAAAAATTTTTTCCCTTGTACGCATCTGCAATAAACGTGGAAACTGTCAGAATTAGCAATTCTGATCATAAGATGCAAAAGAAGGGAATTCTAGCAATATTCTGCTATCAATAGAACAGCTCCCCCCCACCAAAAAAAAGAGAGAGAGAGAGAGGAGAAAATAGAAGAGATCTTTTGTTTGAAAATCATATTTCTTGTCCCTCTGTGGGGATTTCCTCCTTAGTTCAACCGCCTGCCAAATTTTGTACCCCGAAGGGAAGCCTGGGAGAGAAGTTCTGCATGGGTGCGGATACAGCAGAGCTAAATTTCATTGAAGTTTAATTAAACAAGGGATTTAATTCAGCAGAGTGATATAATGACTCACGATATATATATATATATTTGTTTTCTGAGGTTTTCGCGGGTGTTTGTATGTAGGTCTTCGGTTATTCGGGTTTTCTCCCGCGTAAAATTGGAAGTGTCTTGGCGATGTGGAATTGGAAGACACTTCCAATTTTACGCGGGAGAAAGCCCGAATAACCGAAGACCTATATATATATATGTATGTATGTATGTATATATATATCTCGAGCTAGCTCCCCTGGGGTCACAGCCGAACGCTACAACTCATTGACAACTTTGGCAGTGGCTAAGGGCCAGGAGAAACTCCGAGCTTCGGCGGGGATCTCCCTGATCCAAGTCTACAAGCACGTTCTTTCTTCATTTCTGAAAATCCCCAAATTTGCGGAGAGAGACATAAAAGGCCCTGGTGGGAGCAATTACAAACTGCAGCCGAGGACAACATCCTGTGAATATCAATCCTTACCTTAGAACTGAGAGGATAATTCTCCACCTGGTTAGCAGCAGGATCCTCCTTGGTGTGGGCTGATTCACCACCCAGGTTGAATTTTGAATTATTATTATTATTATTTAATTTAAAAACAAAAAAATGCAGGGGACATTGGCCTGTTGAATGCAAAAGGATCTGGCTCCGTATTACCTTAATTTTCAAGAGTATTCCAGGGGAAGCCCATCTATTCATAAAAAAACAAATCACAAGCTAAAGTGCTTGATAAAGAGCACTGTGGGTAAGCTACATGGCACCTGTGTTTTACAATTTGTCTACTTTGTGTGTGTGTGCGAGTGTGTGAGACATGATAGCCATTTTGTGAGCGCGCCCATGGCGCGCACTTTCAAAATCCCATCTCTCCAGTGGAAATTAGATTTTAGGCTTTTGATTCCTGGAATTGCAGGTTAGAAGGAGAAGGTCACGACACGGGATGGACACGAGTGCAGGGAATGGATAGGAATAGATCATAAGGGCTTAGAGGAGGAAAGGAATGAGGAATAGTGTTTCTCAACCTTGGCCATTAGAAGATGGGTGGACTTCAACTCCCAGAATTCCTCAGCCAGCAGGTTTTGAGATATGTGGATTTCAACTCCCAGAATTCCCCAGTCAGCAGGCTTTGAGATGGGTGGACTTTAACTCCCAGAATTCCCTAGCCACTTGGCTTTGAGATATGTGGACTTCAACTCTCAGAATTCCTCAGTCAATATGCTTTGAGATGGGTGGACTTCAACTCCCAGAATTCCCCAGCCAGCAGGTTTTGAGATATGTGGATTTCAACTCCCAGAATTCCCCAGTCAGCAGGCTTTGAGATGGGTGGACTTTAACTCCCAGAATTCCCTAGCCACTTGGCTTTGAGATATGTGGACTTCAACTCTCAGAATTCCTCAGTCAATATGCTTTGAGATGGGTGGACTTCAACTCCCAGAATTCCCCAGCCAGCAGGTTTTGAGATATGTGGATTTAAACTCCCCAAATTCCTCAGTCAGCAGGCTTTGAGATGGGTGGACTATATCTCCCAGAATTCCCCAGCCAGCAAGCTTTGAGATATATGGACTTCAACTCCCAGAATTCCCCAGCCTGCTGGCTTTGAGATATGTGGATTTCAACTCCCAGAATTCCCTAGTCAGCAGGCTTTGAGATATGTGGACTTCAACTCCCAGAATTCCCCAGCCAGCAGGCTTTGAGAGGGGTGGGGAATTTTGGGAGTTGAAGTCCACCCATCCTCAAGTTGCCAAGGCTGAGAAACCCTGACTTAGAGGATGGGATCTGCGACTTCTTTTTCCAGGCCATCCGCCAGAATGTACACTCCGGAAAGCAAATGTGGCTAAGGCAAAATGCTGGGTCCAGGAGAGAAACTCAATTTGATTTCATTTACGTTGAATGCACATTCCATTATTAAAACGCCGTTGATATGATTACGGCCCGTGTCTTTCATTCCTTCCCTTCGGTTCCATTAAAAATTGCAATTTGGTGGCACCTTAAAGGTTGTTGTCACACACCACGCTTAACCGAGCCTGGAAAAGATTTGTGCAACACGCTAAGCTTGTGCAGGGGGGGGGGCTTAATATGTTTACCAAGTTGTTTGGTGGGAAAATACTGTGCTTCCACATTCTTTTGCCACCCCAGGAAAATAAACAAATTCCATCTCTAGCTTACATGTGTTTTATGAACAAAGCCACTGAAGGGCTGTGAATCTAGAGAAACGAAATCTGATATACCAGTTGTGACTTTGGGTTCTGGATGGAACTGGAAATATTGATTAAGGTAAATTTTGTTTTATGGAACAAAACATTTAACTCCTTAAGGCAAACGCATTAAGTCAACCATAGTGCTGATTTTTGGCAAGAATCAGAGTAGGTTAAGAAACAAGAAGCCCTTAAATCTTAAAAATATTAAGCGTCCGTCTAAAAACTTTCATGAAGTCAACGTTCCCCCAATTTGGGGAAGGACTCCGATGTCATAGAATACAGGTAGTCCTCAACTTACGACCACAATTCAGCCCAAAATTTCTATTGCTGAGCGAAACATTTGTTAAATGTTTTAACATTTGTTAAAACATTTGTTAAAATGGCTTAGGACCCGGGTACTTACGAGACCGCCTGCTGCTACCTTATGCCTCCCACCGACCCGTACGCTCTCACAGAGAGGGCCTTCTCAGGGTGCCGTCCGCCAAACAATGTCGGCTGGCGGCCCCCAGGGGAAGGTCCTTCTCTGTGGGGGCTCCCACACTCTGGAACGAACTTCCCCCGGGTTTACGTCAAGTGCCTGATCTTCGGACCTTCCGTCGTGAGCTTAAAACATATTTATTCATTCAAGCAGGACTGGCATAAATAGTTGTTTTAAATTGGGGTTTTAATAATATTTTAAATTTTTAAATGTTTTAATTATCAGCCGCATAGTAATAGTTCATTTTAAATTCTTTTAATTGTATATATTCTGTGTTTTATTTTGGCTGTACACCGCCCTGAGTCCTTCGGGAGAAGGGCGGTATAAAAATTTAATAAAATAAAATAAATAAATAAAATAAAATGACTTCTGCCCCATTTTGCGATCTTTCCTGCCAGAGTCGTTAAGTGAATCACAGCAGTGGTTAAGTTAGTAACCCGCTTGTTAGGGTCAGGGTTAGGGGAAAGAATGGAAAATGCTGGAAAATTCATCAGCAACATTCACTACCCGATGTTCAGGTGGTCCTCGACTTATGGCCACAATTGAGCCCAAAAATTTCTGTTACTAAGCGAGATGTTTGTTAAGCGAGTTTTGCCCCGTTTTACGACTTTCCTTGCCCCTGTTGTTAAGCGAACCACTGCAGTTTGTTAAATTAGCCACATGGTTGGAATCTGGCTTCCCCATTGACTTTGCTTGTCAGAAGGTCACAAAAGGGGATCACATGACCCTGGGACGGTGCAACCGTCATAAATATGAATCATTTGCCATGATCACGTGACCCTGGGGGGGATTTGATGCAATGATCAAAAGTGTGAAAAATGGTCCTAAGTCATTCCCCCCCCCCAAATGCTGTTGTAACTAAGTCACTAAGTGAACTGTTGTAAGTTGAGGACTCCCTGCCGTGCCCTATAAGTGATGATTAAAAAGTGGTAGCTACCAGTTGGCTCTAGAGCAGTGGTTCCCAACCTTTTTTTGGCCATGCCCCACCCAAGCATCTGTAGTGTCTGCGCCCCCCCGAACCGGGCCCTCTGCCAGAAAGTGACTTGGAAAGTGAGGGGGAAGGGCCATCAGGACTTACCTCTGGAGCACCGGCTTCCCTGGCTCAGCTCCAGGAGCCAGAGGCAGGCCAGGTGGAGGAGATAACGAGGCCTCCGTCCCCTGACTCTTCCCCCCCCCAGGCCACGCCTCCAGATCCAGCTGATGGCAATCAGGCCTGGCTGGACCCTAGGTTTCGTAGGCAGGAGAGGCGGGAACAACAGAAGCAGGGATGGGGCAGGCCTAGGAAGTGCTGAGTCATGGAGCCACACCCCACAGGATATAAAACCAGCGAGGGCTGCTAAGCCTCTTCGTAGCAGGCAAATCAACTGCTTGACTAAGAGCTGAAGTACTGTTTGTTCCTGGGTGACTCATCGGCATCAAGGGAGATAACAGAGTCACTTGGCAGACGCTCCCTAGTTTGCTGCCAGAGCTGATAGTGCCGGCTAATTAAGCTATCGCTCGGACGGAGGCGAGGGGGGACAGAACAGCATCTCTAAAATCCTAATGCTCCCCACCCCATGACATATCATTCTTACTTTACTCAAGAAGTGAACTCTACTCATGCGGAGGAGGCTGAAAAGGCCATTAACTTGGTTTAAACAAGGTTCAAATTTCCCCCATTAAAAATCAAATTGCCTCAGGGGTGAAATCCAACAGGTTCTGACAGGTTCTGGAGAACTGGTAGCAGAAATTTTGAGCAGTTCATAGAACCGGTAGTGGAAATTTTGAGTAGTTCAGAGAACTGGCAAATACCATCTCTGGCTGGCCCCAGAGTAGGGTGGGAATCGAGATTTTGCAATATCCGCCCCCTAGGACTGAGGTAGGGATGGAGATTTTGCAGTATCCTTCCCCTGCCATGCCCACCAAGCCATGCCCACAGAACCGGTAGTAAAAAGATTTGGATTTCATCACCGAATTGCCCCCACTGTGTGGCGTGGGCCCCACGTTGGGAACCACTGCTCTAGAGGGACGTGGTAGCTCAGTGGCTAAGACGCTGAGCTTGTCAATCAAAAGGTCGGCAGTTCAGCAGTTCGAATCCCTAGTGCTGCAGCGTAACAGGGTGAGCTCCCGTTACTTGTCCCAGCTTCTGCCAACCTAGCAGTTCGAAAGCATGTAAAAATGCAAGTAGAAAAAATAGGGACCACCTTTGGTGGGAAGGTAACAGCGTCCCGTGCGCCTTTGGCATTGAGTCATGCCGGCCACATGACCACGGAGACGTCTTCAGACAGCGCTGGCTCTTCGGCTTTGAAGCGGAGATGAGCACCGCCCCCTAGAGGCAGGAACGACTAGCACATACGTGCCAGGGGAACCTTTACCTTTATCAGTTGGCTCAGCTTTAATAAAAGCTCGGGAACCGGAAGCCAAAGCATCCAATGGGAAGGTTTATTTTATTTATTTGAGTCAGCCTACTCGCCCTGTTGTGAGAAGGATTTGGGAGCGTGTTTATGCCTCGAAGTCAATAAAGGTGCGACAGTAAATACCCCGCGGCATTAAAACACCTCTAGGATAAGAAGCCCCCAGAGAAAGGTGATGCCCAACCGGCAGCGCCTCTCCTCGCCAGGAAATGCCGCCGCCCAGCTCTTCGTCTCTTTAATTTATTCCCGTGTTTGTCCTTTTATGCATCTGCCAGCATTGATTTGCAGGAATAAATACGTTTGTTAATATATTTACTGTGACGCCAGAGAAGCCACACCGCAGGGTGGAGACATGTCTGAAAAGCCATTAATTCTTCCCACGTTGCTGAATAATGACCAGCTTTTCCCATTAAATGCTGACATCTACAGATAATGGGTGGGAAGGAGGGTGAATGGAAACGGGGAAGCTCGCTTGGTGTTTCTCTAGACGCAAGACGGACGCTGGAAATGGCTGCGCTCCGAGGGTTTGTTTTCTCCACCCCCACCCACCTGCTCAGAAAGGAAGTAATCCATTTTGGATTATTTATTTTTTTTAACTGAGGCTGCCAGGCTGTGTTTCCGGATACCGGTAGTCCTCGACTTACAACGGTGCGTTTAGTAGTGACCGTTCAAAGTTACAACGGCACCGAAAAAGGTGACTTGGGACCGGTTTTCACACATAACGACCGTTGCGGCATCCCCCTTTGGGCCACGTGATCAAAATTCAGAGGCTTGGCAACTGACTCATATTTATGACGGTGGCGGTGGGCCCCGGGGTCACGTGATCCCCTTTGGTGACCTCCCGACAAGCAAAGTCCAGGGGGAAACTAAGAATCGCTTAACAACTGTGTTCCTAAGTTAACAACCGCAGGGATTCACTTAACAACCGTGGCAAGAAAGGCCGTGAAATGGGGCAACACTCATTTAAAAGCTGTCTCGCTTAGCCACAGAAAATTTGGGGCTCGGCCGTGGTCGTAAGTCGAGGGCTACCTGTACATTGGGAGACCGATGAATTTTTTCAGCATTTTTCCATTCTTTTCCCCCAAAGCTTCAGAATTTTCTATAGATGTCAAAACTTTCTAGCTCCATTTCAGCGAACAAACTTGTATTAATAAAATAAACAGGAGTTGCATTTATGGACACGGATACAGGTTTTTCTTCTACCTGCCTCCCAGAGTTATATAGGTAGTCTGTGATTCGCCACCATTAGTTTTAACAACTGTTTGAAGTTACAACAGCCCTGAAAAACGTGACCTACATTCACTCCTTGCGCTCATCATCCTCGGAGCATCCCACGGTCAAAATTTTGGACGCTTGGCAATTGCCATGTATTTATAACGATTGCAGCATCGCAGGCAGGGGTGGGCCGCTGGGGGTTCGCAGGGGTTCGGGAGAACCTCTAGCTAAGATGCTGTGCAGTTCAGAGAATTCCCACACTTGGCTGGCCCCGTCCACCCCGCCCTGCCCCTCCCAGGAATCCCCACGCGGCCCCTTTTGGATGCAGGTAAGTGCAGGGCGCACACGGAGGCTCAGGGAGGGCAAAAACGGGCCTGTTTCTCGCCTCCAGAGGGCCTCCGGAGCCTGGGGAGGCCCTTTTCACCTTCCCAGAGGCTCGAGTAAAGCCTCCAGAGCCCAGGGAGGGCAAAAACGCCCCCCATCCCAGGGGTGACTGTCGTTTGTGACCTTCCCACCTGGCTTCTGACAAGTAAAGTCAAGGGGGAAACTGGATTTGCTTAAAGACCACGCAATTCACTTAACAACTGCAGCGATACGCTCAGCAAAAAAAGATTGTGAAATTAGCTGCGAGTCATTTAAACAAACGCCTTCTCTGTTCTTTGAAGTTAAATGATCTTCTAACCCAACCCATATAGCAGACAATCAGTTCTGAGAACCACATCAAGCAGTCCAGGTCTAGAGTTGAATGGGGAAGACAAGGGGAAAGAGATACTAACGTTAGCAAGAGTGCTCCCTAGCTAAGGATTCTTACAGAAATGGGCACTTTAACATGATTAAAGCCATGGTGGTGCAGTGGTTAGAATGCAGTATTGCAGGCTAATTCTGCCGACTGCTAGGAGTTTGATCCTGACCAAGGTTGACTCAGCCTTCCGTCCTTCTGAGGTCAGTAAAATGAGGACCCAGATTGTTGGGGGCAAGAGGCTGACTCTGTAAACCACTTAGAGAGGGCTATAAAGCACTGTGAAGCGCTATATAAGTCTAAGTGCTAGTCCTATTGCTAACTCTGCATTCCACTGACAGCAGTTCGATCCTGACCAGCTCAAGGTTGATTCAGTCTTCTGTCCTTCAGAGGTCGGTAGGATGAGGGACCAGATTGTTGGGGGCAAGGTGCTGATTCTGTAAACCACTTAGAGAAGGCTGTAAAGCACTGTGAAGCGGTATATAAGTCTATGTACTATTGCTATTGCTAGATAATTAATCTTGGGCATTATTCTCACATTATAGTCGATAACTTTGCTGAGATACCTTCGTGCAGAATGACAAAAAGAGCTTTAAAAATGATTTATCTTCCTTTTTCGCAGGCCTTAAAAACTGGCCAAGTATATTGAAAAGGAGAAAACAAAAAAAATCTTTCCCTATTTCATCTATTCTAGACCTTTTGTTTGCTTTTCCTTCGTAATTTTCACCACAATGCTTACATCTTTAACACTTTCTGAACCCATCACATTTTCTTCCAAATGCATTTTTAAATAGGAAATGTAGGCTCTTATTTTCAGAGAAAAAATTTGCCAGCACTTTGGGGAAAGGGGAAAAAAAAATAACTTTATTAGAATTGTCGAGGGTTCAAAATTATTGCATTCTCAGGGGCTGTTTGTAATGCTACTGAATATTGGATGGGGACTACCCAACTGATTCAAAACTTTAATTTGTAAAAATCAATCCATTTTGAATCAATTAGGAAAATCAATTAAATTAAAATGTTTGAAACGAAATGGGCCAGTTGGATTTGAATCTCTGCATTCATTTGGGAGGGGAACCCCCCCCCCCACAATTCCAAAGGTTTGAAATACAGTAATTCACATTTATTTGGAGGCATTTAAAGTGATATTTCGATCCTCTAGGAACGTGATAGCTGCCTTCTATCTAGTACTTGAGGGGCTGTCATAGAAAGAGGGGATTATTCTCCAAAGCACCTGAGGGCAGGAGAAGAAATAATGGGCGGAAGTCCGGTGAAGGAGAGATCAAAACCTAGAAGTTAGGAAGCATTTCCTGACAGTGAGAACAATTAATTAATGGAACAGGTTTGCCTTCTGGAGTTCTGGATGCTCCACCCCTGGAGATTTTCAAGAAGAGATTAGACAGCCAAATGTCTGAAATGGTAGAGGGTCTTTTGCTCAAGCAGAGGGTTGGCCTAGAACCATGATGGTGAACCTATGGCGCACGTGCCAGAGGTGACACTCAGAGCCTTCTCTGTGGGCATGAGCACCGTGGGTAGGGGTGCTCTTCTGGTGTCCGACGTGCACATGCATGCCAGTCAGCTGGTCTTTGCGAGTGATGGAGCGCTGGAAAACGGCCTGAAAAAATGTCCTGAAAAACAGCCTGAAAATGGCCAAAAAAATTGGCCCCAAAAATGGCCTAAAAGCAGCCAAAAAATTGGCCCCAAAATGGCCTGAGAGGAGCCTGTAAAAGCCCCGAAAAACAGTCTGAAAAACAGCCCCCAAAATGGCCCCCCAAATGGCCCAAAATCAGCCTGAAAATGGCCTGAAAACAGCCTGTAAAAGCCCCGAAAAACAGTCTGAAAAACAGCCCCCAAAATGGCCCCCAAAATGGCCCAAAATCAGCCTGAAAATGGCCTGAAAACAGCCTGAAACTCCCCCCAAAAATGGCCTGAAAAAAGCCTGAAAACAGCTTGTAAACAGCCTAAAAAACAGCCTGACAACAACCCAAAAATGACCTGAAAACAACCTGTAAACAGCCCAAAATACAGCTTGAAAAACGGCCTGAAAACGGCCCAAGAAATGGCCTGAAATCGCCCCAAAAATCAGCCAAAAAAACAGCCTGAATAACAGCCCAAAAAATGGCTCAAGAACCAGCCTGAAAACAGCCCAAAAAAGGCCTGAAATGGCCCAAAAAACGACCTGAAAAATGCCCCCCCAAAAACGTTCAAAAACAGCCAAAAAAACAGTCATGCACGTGCCAGCCAGCTGGTCTTCAGGTTTCTGGCGTTCCGGTGGGCGCACATGCCTGTGTGTTCCGGTTTGGGCCCTTGGTGCCGAAAAGGTTTGCCATTACTGGCCTAGAAGATCTCCGAGATCCCTTCCAGCCTTGTGATTCTGCGTTCTCTGACTTTCCGGGATTTGATTTGGAAAGCTAGCTTGATTTTCATCCAGCCCCTTGAGCCGAATCTCCAAAAAAGGAACGTTTTCGCCCCTCCCCAAACCCCAGCGGCTTTCCCCAACTGGGGAAGGCTCCTTTGGAGCTGCGTAAGGCCTTCAGTATTCGGTGTCTGAATAGATCTGAGCGGCAATCGGAAGGGGCTTCTGAGCTCCCCTGTGTGCTTAACTGCCCTCCATTCGCTGCTCCAGCTCACCACCGCTGTTTTTGTGCTGTAGGGAAGCACAAATTAGCGACAAAGTCAGTTGAACGCCCTCTCTGCGGTGTCTTGCTCCACTCATCTTCAGGGGGGGGAAAAAAAAGCGTGTTCCAAAATAAGAACCAGCCGGCGTTAGATGTGCCTTCTATTGAATCAAAGGCTCCCGAGGAGCGGGATGGGATTCTGTAGCCCAGCACTGCAAATCTATTGTTAGATCACCTATTGAATTCTCTCAGGCTGCAGAGACCATTCAGTTTTGGCGGTCTGGACGCTGGGATCCTTTGAAGCGGGTGGTTTTGATTTCCCATTTCCGGATGGCTCCTGGGCCTGCCAATATTACCTCCAAGCAAAATTGCTTTCAAGCTCCGGGACCAGCAAAGTCAATAATTAGAGGAGGCTCAACAAATATAAAATGCTTAAAATATTTATCTAGGCAGGACGGTGAAAAAGAGCATCAGAAAACAAGAGTAACCATTTGCCTTTTGGTGGGTTTCCCGATGACCAATCTCCGTGCGGCTGTGAGTCCTCTCGATCTAACTTACGGCGCTGCTGCGATACAGGAAGTCCTCGCCTTACGGACACTGGTGCCGGTGGAGTGTGTAATATGTACCGTGTTTCCCCCAAAATAAGACCCGACTGGAAAATAAGCCCTAGCATGATTTTTCAGGAAGCTCGTAATATAAGCCCTACCCCAAAAATAAGCTCCAGTAAAGATTGTTAGCCAGATGAACGTATTTAGTAATGTATTTCCCGCAAAATAAGACTTCATTTGAAAATAAGCCCTAATGTGTCTTTTGGAGCAAAAATTAATGTAAGACTCCGTCTTATTTTCGGGGAAACACGGTATATACCAGTGATGGCTAACCTTTTTGCCATCATGTGCCAGGAAGGGGGGAGATGGGGTCACGAGCACGTGTGCCCACACCCATAATTCTATGCGCCCCACCCCTGGGCATTCAAAGATGACACCCCCCTGCTCCTGGCACGCGATGGCCCGGAGGCCCTCTAGAGGCCAAAAACGGGCCGTTTGTGGCCTCCGTGAATGACTGTTAGTTAGAATAACAATGTTTTATCTCGAGGACGGCCAAGAAATGTGAACGAGAAGGTCCTCTTGCTCTTCTCGTGCTTGTGAGCTTCCCAGAGGCGTCTCTTTGGCCCCTGGGGTGCCGTGCAGATCCTCTGTTCTTCCGGCTTGCCGTTATGACAGCAAACCCTCAGCCCAGGATCCTGGCATTCATCTCCAAGAAAAATGACGCTGCTGCCTAGAGCAGAGGACCGGAGATTAAAGTTGCCAACGGCCGTGTCTGGCATTTCATCACCTGGTGCTTATCTACCAGACGCTTCTTCCTTCACTGTCTTATTGATGGTATCTTGACTTCCCTCACCAAGATGTCACCCACTGCCTCGTCCCTGGCAGATAAAGCCGGTTTCAACCAGAGGCTGGAACCTGTTCCTACAAGGCCGTGTGTGTGTGTTTGTGTGTGTGTGTGTGTGTGTGTGTGTGTATGCTGTGGATTCCCTCTCCCTCCAACTTTGGTTCTGGATGTGCCTTCAACAGCTCAATTTGCCCCAATGTGCTGCTTATCTAAACCCATGGCCCTCGGTGTACATCTCACATAGCTGGGATGGTGGTGTAGCGGCGGGAGCAGGGGTGAAATGCTACTGGTTCACTCCGGTTCGGGAGAATCGGTAGTGATAAAAAACTACTGGTTCGGACGAACCGGTAGTAAAAGAAAAGATACAGGTTTGGGCGAACCAGTAGTAAAAAAAAAAAGCTACCAGTTCCTCCAAACCGGTATTTCTGACGATCAGCTGTCCCCACCCCTTGCTGTTTAACGTATCTTCCCCAGCCTCCTTTTGGCGCGTACTGCGCATGCATTTGGTGTGTACTGTGCATGCACGTGCAGCATGCGTTTGGCGCATATTGCACATGCACACATATGCAGCACGCATTTGGTGTGCAGCGCGCATGTGCAGCCAGCGAACCGGTAGCAAACCGGTTCAGATTTCACCACTGAGCGGGAGGTATCTCTTGTCACTGCTCAAGAGCATTCCCAATGTACTTTTCCCCTTTACTGACTGAGTTAATATCAGATGCAAAAGACCAGGCCCACATGCCAATGTTCTGCTAGGCTGATTTTTTCTTTCTTTTGCCAAAAGCCTATGCACAGGAATCTTCTCAAGTAAGTCTCAGCACCTGGTTAGAGTTAGGTAAGGCTTAGAGCTGCGGTTCGATTGCAAGCTAACTCACTGCTCACTCCAGGAGTTCGATCCTGACTGGCTTAAGGTTGACTCATCTTTCTATCCTTCCGAGGTCAATAAAATGAGGACCCAGATTGTTGGGGGGGGGGGCAAGAGGCTGACTCTGTAAACTGCTTAGAGAGAGCCGTAAAAGCACTGAGAAGCGGTATATGAGTCCAGATGGATCTCGGCAGCCCAAAAAAGCCAATGCAATCCTAAATTGCATTAACAGAGGGATACAATCAAGATCAAGAGAGGTGCTAATACCCACTCTATAACGCCTCAAGGAGAGACTGGAGTGCCATTTGTCAGAAGTGGTGTAGGGCTGTGATGGCGAACCTATGGCACGCGTGCCAAAGATGGCACGCAGGGCCCTCTCTGTGGGCACGTGTGCTGTCACCAGTTGCTCTTCTGGTTTCTAAAAAACGGCTCGAAAACGCCCCCAAAAATGCCCTGAAAACGGCTAGAAAATGCCACCCATAACAGCTTGAAAATGGCCCAAGAAATGGCCTGAAAATGTCCCCCCAAATGGCCTGAAAATGGCTTGAAAAATGGCAAAAAACCAGGCCGTTTTTCAGGCCAAAAACAGCCGAAAAATGGCCCAAAAAACAGCCAGAAAATGCCCCCCAAAACAGCCAAAAATCCAGGCGTGCGTGCGCCGGCCAGCTGGTCTTCGGGTTTCCGTTTGCTCCGGCGCACACACATGCGCGTTCCGGTTTGGGCATGGTGCTGAAAAGGTTTGCCATCACTGGTGTAGGGGTCTCCTGCTTGGGTGGGGGAGTTGGATTAGATGACCTACAAGGTCCCTTCCAACTCTGTTAATCTAAGTGCTCTTGCTTAGAGTTAGATGAGGGTCCATGGAATCCAAAAGAGGTTGGACTTAGTTCGCTTATCCTTCTTTTCACTCCGCCCTCAGGTTCTGCCATCTCTTCTCCTACAGTTAGCAGCAATTTCCCTAGCTTTGGAGCAGGGCCATGGCGCAGAAGGCGGATCACCACTCAGTATTCTAGTCCGTATAGCAATCTTTCTTAATTTAAATGTCCCTGTAATGGGTCTTGTATCGTCGTTCACTAAAGAAAAAAAATCCCATTTTTTATCCAGTTCTGGATAATCTATTCAGGTTTGGGAAGCACCGCTTAAGCATTCGTGAACCTCACAAAGTTTCATGCCTTCGAATAAAGTTTTTTAGCCTAAAAAGACGCTCCTGATTTTGACCCTGGCTTTTTGTAATTCTTCCACATGTCTTTTGGAACCTAACATCTGATCAGCCTTTTTTTATTTATTTATCATATTTATATACCGCCCTATCTTCCTAGGGACTCAGGGCGGTTCACAGGCAAATAAAAATACATATAAATACAGGATAAAATAGTAATTACATGGTTTCCCACATGGTTTCATTTGCCTGTTGATTCCATGCACGGGTGGGCTTCAAAAATTTTAGCAAGCGGTTCTCTGCCGGGTGCTGGATGGCTGTGGCCATGATGGGCATGGCCTAATCAGTCTCTTTCACTACGGCGGGGATGGGGTGTTTTTGCCCTCCCCAGGCTCTGGAGGCTTTCCTTGAGCCTCCGGGCAGGTGAAAACAGCCTCCCCAGGCTCCAGAGGCCCTTTGGAGGCTGGAAACTTTCCGAACTTCCGGTAGGCCAGTTTTTCGCCCTCCCTGAGCCTCCGTGCGCGACCTGCACTTACCTGCACCCAAAACGGGCTGTGTGGGGACTCCTAGGAGAGTTGGGGTGGGCGGGGCGGGGCGGGGCCAGCCAGAAGTGGGATTTGAGGGGTTCTCTGAACTGCACAGAATCTTAGCTAGAGGTTCTCCCGAACCCCTGCGAACCCCCCAACAGGCCATCCCTGATTCCATGCACCAGTTGGGCTTGCTCTGTGTCTGTGCCCATGCATGAGGTCACTAGGAAGTCTTCTCCGTTGCTGGCATCACCAGCGGTGTGTGTGTGTGTGCATGTGTGTATGTGTGTGTGTGTGTGCTTGCGAGTGCACGCACACGGACCTCTTTTGTGGCCTTTCTCGTGTCCTACGTAGTGAGAGCAAGGAAGGGAACAACGGGCTGCATCTGCACCAGCGAGATAAGATTGGGTGCCTTGTGCTATGACGGACGTCTCTTGATGTCCTGACTTCCTGGCATGAAAACAAAGATGAAAGTAGACCGAGATGTGGGGTAGGCTGGTGTGCAGGTGCTCACGGACGGGAATGTGGGGCTGGAGCCCATTTGGCTTCCATCGACTAAATAGCCCCCCTGTGGGCAGCCTGCAAACGGAGGCAGATTTCTAATTTCTTCTGGACACTCAAACTGCTGCATTTCTTTTCACGGGCAACGCACACTCGGCAACAAAGAAAGCAGTAGCTGAGTGTGCCACGCACACTCGGTGAATGGTGATGCAGTATCTAAAGGCTGTACGTTCCTTTTGGGGCTCCTATGCATTAAGGCCCCCACCCTATATGGGCGAAGTGAGGAAGGAACCAGCCAAGTTAGAAAGAACTCTTTGGATTTGTGGTTTGTGCTGCAGCCTTGCTTCACTGGAGGGAATGGACTTGAGGGTTGCATTTTGGGGGTGGGGGGCTCAGTGGTGGGATTCAAAATTTTTTACTACCGGTTCTGTGGGCGTGGCTTGGTAGGCGTGGCCAGGAGGTGTCACAGGCAGCGCTCGTCCTCTTGTAACCCTCTGGGAGCAAAAACGGGCCATGGGGGGGGCAGCGAATCCCCCCCCGTGTTCCATTTTGGGCCTAGGAGGCCTCCCTGCACTTACCTAGGAGCCAAAATGGGACCTGTGGGGACTCCTGGAAGGGGCGGAGCAGGAAGGGGCAGGGCCAGACAGCAATTTTACTACCGGTTCTCCCGAACTTGCCCGAACCGGCTGAATCGCACCAGTGGGCGGGCTGCTGCTTTTTCAAACACGCCACTGAGTGGTCTGTGTGATCTGAAAACATACATGTCACTCCCCCTTCAATATTAAATCACACACAGGTAGTCCTTGATTGACAACAAGTGACCGTTCAAAGTTACAACAGCGCTGAAAAAAGGGACTCATGACCGTTTTTCACACTCGAAACCGTTGCAGCGTGGTTTGTATTTGGATGCTTGACACAAGTGACTCGCATTTGATGAGAGTTGCAGTGTCCGGGTGTGGGTGTGTGTGTCACGTGGTCCCCTTTTTGCGACCTTTGCGAAAGCCGGGTTCACTTAACAACCGCGTTACGAATTGAACAACTGCAGCGATTCACTTAAAAAGCCCGGCAAGAAAGGTCGTAAACCAATTTCTCACTCAGCAACATCGAGTTTGGGTTCTAAGTCGAGAACTTAGCTGTACTTTAAATATCCAGGGTTTGATTTTTCTCTCCATGGTTAAACCAGTCGATTCCCCCCATATCGCCCCTCCCCTCCCTTTTCCCCATTAGTATTTATGATTGTCTTTAGCTAGCTAATCCACCTTAGTCATTCCAGTTTGGGAATCAGATTATTTTTTTTTTATCCTCCGGGCGACTTAATCAGCAGTAAATGGCTTTGCTGTCGGAAGCCCGGGCGATCAATCCACTCTTTTGCCATATGCATATGCAAATAATCTCCCGCATATGCAAATGACCTCCCAGCTATTAGCGCTAACAGCCCCAACCTGCGGGCAAATCAAGCCCATGGCTGCACAGATTGCCAGGTGGGTCACCGATGCGCATGGACCATGGCCATCGGAAACGCCTGCTGCAGGTTGCCCCCCCCCAGGGATGTGATTTGTGTGTGTCTGGTGCCAGCTGGGTTATTGATCACCTGGCTATCGGCTACAACCCGATGAAGAGTCTTGCCATTAAGCTAACTAATTCAGATAGACAGGGCGCCTTATCACTGCCACCCTGTGCCCATCCAGCGAACGCGTGACTTGTCTCTGTGGATCTGAATGTATTGGGAAACAAAGTTCTCCAGGATAGTTCTCACGTCTGTTTGTACTGACAAACTGTACTGGCTAGCTATTCGTATCAACCTACACTCTATGCTTTAGAAACACAGGGCAGGAAGGGACCTTGGAGGTCTTCTAGTCCAACCCCCTCCCCTGTTCAAAGGAGGGGACCTTACACCCGTGATGGCGAACCTATGGCATGTGTATCCTAAGTGACACACGGAGCCGTGTCGCCTGGCACGTGTGGCGTTGCCCGTTCGTCTTCGGGGTTTCTGGTGCACATGTGCATGCGATGAACAGCTGGCCCAGTGGTGAAATCCAATTTTTTTTACTACCGGTTCTGTGGGCGTGGCTTGGTGGGCTTGGTGGGCGTGGCATGGGAAGGATACTGCAAAGTCTCCATTCCCACCCCACTCCTGGGGAAAGGATATTGCAGAATCTCCATTCCCTCTCCACTCTGGGGCCAGCCAGAAGTGATATTTGCCGGTTCTCCGAACTACTCAAAATTTCCGCTACTGGTTGTCCAGGACCTGTCAGTGGTTCTGGAGTGGGAATGGAGATTTTGCAGTATCCTTCTCCTGGAGTGGGGAAGGAATGGAGATTTTACAGTATCCTTCCCCTGGAGTGGGGAGGAAATGGGGATTTTGTAGTATCCTTTGCCTGGAGTGGGGAGGAAATGGGGATTTTATAGTATCCTTCGCCTGGAGTGGGGAGGGAATGGGGATTTTATAGTATCCTTCTCCTGGAGTGGGGAGGGAATGGGGATTTTATAGTATCCTTCGCCTGGAGTGGGGAGGGAATGGAGATTTTACAGTATCCTTCCCCTGGAGTGGGGAGGGAATGGGGATTTTACAGTATCCTTCTCCTGGAGTGGGGAGGGAATGGGGATTTTGCAGTAACCTTCTCCCAGGAGTGGGGAGGAAATGGAGATTTTACAGTATCCTTCCTCTGCTACGCCCACCAAGCCATGCCCACAGAACTGGTAGTAAAAAAAATTGAAACCCACCACTGGGGGCACCCATAAATTTCTAATCTTCCAACAATCCTCTTACCTGTCATCTATGGAGATTCTCAGTCATCCAGTTTGTCCCAAAGATGCTTTTTCTCAATCGGCAAACTGTACTTCCTGGTTTTCCTTTGAAGACGTTTCGCTTCTCATCCAAGAAGCTTCTTCACCTCTGAACTGGAGTCCCCGCCCTCCAACTCTGAGCCGAAGAAGCTCCTTGGAGGAGAAGCGAAACGTCTTCGAAGAAAAACCAGAAAGCCCGGTTGCCTCTTGAAAAAAAAACACCCCTGTGGGACATCTTCCCTTTCCTTTCTTATTCACCCCAATAACGCCAGAGGTCGGTTTGTGAGTTACACGTATCAGTTTCAGCGCTGATTCGGTTCATGCAGATGCAGACCCTGGATTCCGGGGTGGGCTTCAAAAATTTTAGCAAGGACTTCTCTGTGCGGATGCTGGGTGGGCGTGGCCATGATGGGCGTGACCTAATTGGTCTCCTGCACCACGGCAGGGGGTTGTTTTTGCCCTCCCAGGGCTCTGAAGGCTTTTCTTGAGCCTCTGGAGGCTGGAAACTTTCTGAACTTCCGGTAGGCCTGTTTTTGGCCCTCCCTGAGCCTCTGCGCACGACCTGCACTTACCTGCATCCAAAACGGGCCATGTGGGAACTTCTGGGAGGGTCGGGGTGGGCGGGGCTAGCCAGGAGTGGGATTTGAGGGTTTTTATTTATTTTTATTTATTTATTTATTTGTCAAACACAACAATATATAGAAGTATAAGCATGAAATAACCATACGAATTGGATACAATTGCAGTTCTCCGAACAGCACAGAATCTTAGCTAGAGGTTCTCCTGAACCCCTGCGAACTCCGAGCGGCCCACCCCTGCCCAGATTCCCTTTTCTTCTTTGCTGAGTTTTATCCACTCAGGGAAAAAAAAAAAAACCAAGCTGAGAAGACATGGCTTTTCTAAATGCTCTTTCCCCCCCCACCTCCCCGATGGGTGGGTGGGTGAGTGGGTGGGTGATTTCTTTGGCTTTCTCTTCAGAAGGAGGGCACCTTTTGAAGCGTACCCCAGATGCCTCTCCTGCCATTGTGCATGCAATGGGAGAGGGAAGCCAGGGAGGCTGCTGGAGAGAGGACTAAGCAAAGAAAGAGGCATTCTCACACACTCACACCCCCCCCTTCTTTTCAATGTCACCCAATAAGCACAATACACCATGTTCTGCTCCGATGTTCCTTCGCGAGGAATTTCGAAAGCACCAATTCTCCTTTATCAACTCGAACCTGATAGGCGGGAGGCACGCAGGTTAATTTCCGTGGAATAATGTTCTCCTTTGCCATGGTGATGTGCCACCTTGACTGCACGTTTTCCTTCCCTGATTTAGGGTCTGGAGCATCTGTGCGCAGCCCAGGCATATAAAAGCTGAAGAGGTAACAAGGCCTCTCAATCCCTTTATGTGCACAAAGGCATAAACCTTTTATGATTGCAAAACAGCAGGTAGACCCATAGACAACTGCCTTTCCCCAATTAGGCTGTGGCTTTATTTACCTTAATGTTATGGGCATGGACCGAGGGTGGCCTTCCACATTCTGAATCACACTTTTTCCCCCCAGCCCATATGGAGGAATCGGAGACCGGCTGTGCGAACATGCTCTTGGTCAAAGAAGCGTGCTTTGCCTTCCGTTAAGATTCGTTTCCAGATGTGGAATAAAGAGTTGACTTGAAAAAGGAACGCCGAGAGATGCACTTGCGCCGGGCGGGCTGGCCGCTGTGGCTTGAGCCTGGAAGAGCAGAATTCGGAGGGACCTTGGAGGTCTTCTTGTCCAACCCTCTGCTCAAGCAGAAGACCCTATACCAGTGATGGCGAACCTTTTTGGCACCGAGTGCCCAAACCAGAACACGCGTGTATGAGCGTGTGCGCGCGTGCTGGAGTGCTGGCTATCTAGTTTTCGTGCATGCCAGAGCACCGGAAACCGGAAGACCAGCTGGCCGGTGTGCGCATGCCTGTTTTTTGGCTGTTTGGCCATTTTTCAGGCCGTTTTCAGGCTGTTTTTACCCTGAAAAATGGCCCCAAAAAACGGCCTGGAAAACAGCCTGAAAACGGCCTGTTTTTTGGTAGTTTTTTGAGCCATTTTCAGGCCATTTTCTGGTGCTCTGGTGCCTGCGAAGACCAGCTGGCCAGCGCTCTTGTGTGCGCTGGAAACCAGAAGAATAGCTGGCGATGGCACGCATGCCCAGAGAGAGGGTTCGCCATCATGGCTCTATACCATTTCAGACAAATGGCTTTCTAGTCTCTTCTTGAAAACCTCGTGATGGTGTTATAGAAAAATTACGTCTGAAAGTGAGGAGACAAGACCACGAAGGATTTGAGAAACAAGAATTAATTTATTATTTGCGCAAATAGGACACAGACCCCCAGTCACGTGGAAACCAAAGGTCCGAGCCTCGAGCAAGGCTCAAGCAAAATCTTTTATACCTTTGGTTACAGATATCACATAAGAAAAAGAAGAAGTTATCCTAATTGGTTGTCACAGACAAAAGCCCATATATGGACTACCATTATCATACACCATCCGGATACATATGTTGATGCATATGTTGCTATCGATGTCCCTTCTTACCACATATAGTTTCTGGAACAGGTTACAAAGAACAGCATGTAGAAATATTCCTGTGCTTTATTGAATTGAATAGAATTTTATTGGCCAAGTGTGATTGGACACACAAGGAATTTGTCTTGGTGCATATGCTCTCAGTATACATAAAAGAAAAGATACGTTCATCAAGGTACAACATTTACAACACAATTGATGGTCAATATATCAATATAAATCATAAGGATTGCCAGCAACAAGTTATATAGTCATAAGTGGAAAGAGATTGGTGATGGGAACTATGAAACGATTAATAGTAGTGCATATTCAGTAAATAGTCTGACAGTGTTGATGGAATTATTTGTTTAGCAGAGTGATGGCCTTCGGGAAAAAACTGTTCTTGTGTCTAGTTGTTCTGGTGTGCAGTGCTCTATAGCGTCGTTTTGAGGGTAGGAGTTGAAACAGTTTATGTCCAGGATGCGAGGGATCTGCAAATATTTTCACAGAAAGCTTGCAACACCACACCTCTGCCAAGCAATATACTTAGGCTTTTATGTGACACGTCGACTTCTATCTCTAATACATCTTGTTATAATCCTAACAAATAAACATAAAGCACTTGTATTATAAAGCATTGGGGTCCTGCTTCAATGGAGCACCCACAGCTTCTGGCGGCAAGCCGTTCCACTGGTTAATTGTTCTCACTGTCAGGAAATTCCTCCTTAATCCCAGGTTGCTTCTCTCCTTTCCATCCGTTGCTTCTTGTCTTGCCTTCATGTGTTTTGGAGAACGGCCTGACCCCCTCCTCTTCTTTGTGGCAGCCCCTCAAATACTGGAATCCTGCTAGTATCACGTCACTCCTGGTCCTTCTTTTCCCTAGACTAGACATACCCATTTCCTGCGACCGTTCTGCATATGTTTTAGCTTCCAGCTCCTCCCAATCATCTTCAACCCCCAATCATTCATTCATTCATTCATTCATTTATTCATTTATTTATTTATTTATTCATTCATTTATTCATTCATTTATTTATTTATTTATTTATTTATTTATTTATTTATTTATTTATTTATTTATTTATTTAGGAAATTTATATCGCTGCCCAATGGGCTCCGTATCGCTTTGGAGTTCCAGGCCCATTGGCAGAACCAATGTCTTCAGGACCTTTCAGAAGAGAACCAAGGGGGGGAGGGCAAGGGTGGGGGGGCGGCAGCAATTATACCTCCGCCAGGATGATATTCCACAGGGAAAGAGCCACCACGGGGAAGGCCCAGTGGTGGGATTCAGCCAGTTCGCACCACTTCGGGAGAACCGGTTGTTAACTTTCTGAGCCGTTTGGCAAACTGGTTGTTGGAAGAAATCATTAGAGCTGAGAACCGGTTGTTAAATTACTTGAATCCCACCACAGGGAAGGCCCTTCTCCTTGGTCCCACTAGATGGGCTCCTTTAAGAGAGGGGACCCATAATGGTCCCTGCTTCCCCCTTCTGGTGGGTCGAATTTTGCACCTTGGCTAGGAGAGGCTTTTAATTTTAGACCTGTTGACCACCCCGCCCCCACCCCTTGGCCGCATTCACACAACTTGTGAACAAAATTGCGTTCTTGTTAGAATAATTAATCAGTGGAACAACTTTCCTCCAGGAGTGGTAGGTACTCCATCACTGGAGGCTTTTAAAAAGAGATTGGACAGCTATTTGTTTGAAACGGTATAGGGCCGTGAAAGCAAACGTATGGCAAGCATGCCACAGGTGGCACGCATAGTCATATCAGTGGGCACGCGAGTGGTGCCCTAGCTCAGCTCCAGTGCGCATGCGTGCGCCAGCCAGTTAATTTTCGGGCCTTCCGGGCCCACCAGGAGTCGGGAAACGAACCGTTTCCAGCCTCCGGGAGGTGGGGTGGGGAAGGCCATTTTCACCCTCCCCAGGCTCCAAGTAAGCCTCTGGAGCCTGGGGAGGGAGAAAAATGGGCCTACCGGGCCCACTGAGCCATCATGTGCCAAAAGCGGGGGGAGCACATGGGAGGATCATGCACGCATGCACAGTGGGGGGGGGGCACACTGAATTATGGGTGTGGGCACACACGCACGCAACCCCCCTGCACTCCCCCCGCTTTTGGCACATGATTGCAAAAAAGGTTAGCCATATAGAGTTTCCTGCCTGAGAAGGGGGTTGGACTAGAAGACCTCCAAGGTCCCTTCCAACTCTGTTATTCTCTTCTCTTCTCTTCTCTTCTCTTCTCTTCTCTTCTCTTCTCTTCTCTTCTCTTCTCTTCTCTTCTCTTCTCTTCTAATTCTTACTCTTCTTCTTCTTCCAGACTTCTCTTCTCTTCTCCTCTATTCTATTATTCTTTCAGTCTATTATTCTATTCTATTCTATTCTATTCTATTCTATTCTATTCTATTCTATTCTATTCTATTCTATTCTATTCTATTCCTTACTCTTATTCTTCCAGTCTTGTCTTGTCTTGTCTTGTCTTGTCTTGTCTTGTCTTGTCTTGTCTTGTCTTCTCTTCTCTTCTCTTCTCTTCTCTTCTCTTCTCTTCTCTTCTATTCTATTCTATTCTATTCTATTCTATTCTATTCTATTCTATTCTATTCTATTTCTTACTCTTATTCTTCCAGTCTTGTCTTGTCTTGTCTTGTCTTGTCTTGTCTTCTCTTCTCTTCTCTTCTCTTCTCTTCTCTTCTCTTCTCTTCTTCTTCTATTCTATTCTATTCTATTCTATTCTATTCTATTCTATTCTATTCTATTCTATTCTATTCTATTCTATTTCTTACTCTTATTCTTCCAGTCTTGTCTTGTCTTGTCTTGTCTTGTCTTGTCTTGTCTTCTCTTCTTCTTCTATTCTATTCTATTCTATTCTATTTATTCTATTCTATTCTATTCTATTCTTTTCTATTCTATTCTATTCTACTCTACTCTATTGCAGAAGTCTATGCCAAGTGCATAGACTGGCACCAAAGGTAGTGTGTGTTCAGGCCGCCAGCGAGACAGAGAGATTTGGGTCGAACGGCGCTGGCGAGTGGATGGGTGGGCGTGTAAGGCCGCCGTTGTGGTAGGAGTGGAGGAGACGTGAACGCAAGTGACAGTTTGAGCCATGGGAGAAGAGGGAGGAGTAGTGCGAAGATACAAGCCGTGTGGTGGAGGCTTCTCCTGCTCGTGTGCCGGCGGTGGCATCGGTCTCTGCGGTGCCACCCAGGGGCCTCCCGGTTTGTGTTTTTTTCCCCCCCAGGTGTGGCATCCTAGCCCCCTCCCATCACTTGGCAAACACCCCCAACTTCACCGTTTCTCCCTCTCTCTCTTTTTGCTGTCTTTTGCTCCAAAGAAAGGGTGCAAGCAGGGCGTGTGCCCTTTGTGCATTGCTGAAGTGCTGGATGTGCAAGGAAGCAAGATGGACGGGAACTGGAGGGGGGGGGGAGAGGCAGGATTAACCAGCTGGGCCTGAGAGGGAAGGGTGGGAGGGCGGGAGATAGGAAAAAAGAGGGGGGGAAAAATCAGGTGGAAGGAAAAGCAAAGCGGGCTTAGGGTGTGTGTGTGTGTGAGTGTCTCACATTTTAGGTCTGACAGAGGGCTCCCCCCCCTCGTCCCTGAATTTGGCCCCAGCTGCAAGATGCCTTTTCCACACACACACACCACCCCCCCCTCTTCCCCATTCAGGAGCAAATCTGCTCTGGTTTAAACAGGGTCCATTTGGGGAAGGGGTCTCTGCAGCAGTCAGGAAAAAAAACATGGCTGCCTCCGTCATGCCTGAGGGATCATTGGAGTGGTCTCCATGGCAACGGGAGGAGAGAGGAGCATTCTAATGTGGCCGGCTTTCCTGCCTTCCCTTTCTCCGCATGGCACAAGAGCTGAAAGGAGGAGGAGGAGGAGGAGGAGGAGGAGAAGGCCGCGACTGAGCCCTCCCCCCACCAAGCCTGGCAGACTGCCATGGCCGCGAACGGAGGTGGGGGTGCGCTCCCAACCTGCTTTGAGCCGGGGCGATGCTGGCTGGCACCCTGGGATGCCAAGCCGGAGCCCAGCCAGGGCACCCGGGCTTGCCTTCCCTCAAGACCCATTGCAGAGCGAGCAATGGGTCTTGCCCCGTTTTATGTTGAAACCGGCCCCCTGCAAACCCCTTCCTCCCTTGCATTCGCACGTGCTGAAGAAGGACAGGATTAACCTTGGGGGTTTCGATTTATTTTATTTTATTTTATTTTTGGCGTGGCTTAGCCTCTTGAGCCAACCCCGGTCGTTGGGATGGCATCACTTGTTTTGTGTCCCGGTTGTGGTCCCAAGAAAGTGGCCCTTTTTTCAACCACCAGGCTAACCGGACTGGGTGAATTCAACCATGCATAAAACACTTCAGGAGGGTTAGATTTCTTAGTCTTTTTTTTTTCTTTAAAAAAAAAATAAAAGCAAGATTGATGCGGCATTCCCTTCCATGCAGGTTTCTGTGAAAGCAGCGATGGTGGCTTGCTAGTCCAGGTTTAAGGGATGGCGGGAAGCAAAGCCAAGGTGTGTATGATCTAGAGAACCCCTCCCTGGCCATGTTCTTCTGCCCCCTCCTATACAATACGTACAATACAATTCTTTATTGGCCAGGTGTGATTGGACACACAAGGAATTTGTCTTTGGTGCCTATGCTCTCAGTGTACATAAAAAGACAAGATACGTTCGTCAAGAATCATAAGGTACAACACTTAACGATAGTCCTAGGGTACAAATAAGCAATCAAATCATATTAGGAAACAGTCAATATAAATCGTAAGGATGCAAGCAACAAGGTTACAGTCATGCAGTCATAAGTGGAAGGAGACGGGTGATGGGAACGATGAGAAGATTAATCATAGTGCGGACTTAGTAAATAGTTTGACAGTGTTGAGGGAATTATTTGTTTAGCAGAGTGATGGCATTCGGGAAGAAACTGTCCTTGTGTCTAGTTGTTCCGGTGTGCAGTGCTCTATAGCGTCGTTTTGAGGGTAGGAGCTGAAACAGTTTATGTTTAGGATGTGAAGGGTCTGTAGATATTTTCCCAGCCCTCTTTTTGATTCATGCAGTATACAGGTCCTCCATGGAAGGCAGGTTGGTAGCCATTGATTTTTCTGCAGTTCTCATGATCCTCTGAAGTCTGTGTCTGTCTTGTTGGGTTGCAGAACCAAACCAGACAGTTCTAGAGGTGCAGATGACAGACTCAATAATTCCTCTGTAGAACTGGATCAGCAGGTTGGGCAGGTTGAGCTTTCTGAGTTGGCCCAGGTTGGCCCTTCCGTCCCCCAAGATAGCAGTTTCTCCAGGAAAAGATAGAAAGAGAATTGGTTCCGGTAGTCCTTGACTTACAACGCTCATTTAGTGACCATTTAAAGTTTTGACGGCATTGAAAAAAGTGACTTAGGACCGTTTTTCACAGTTACGACCTGTGCAGCATCCCCCACGGTCAGGTGATCAAAATGTAGACGCTTGGCAACTGACTCATATGTATGACGGTCGTAATGTTCCGGGTCGTATGATCTCCTTTTGTGACCTTCTGAGAAGCAATGGGGTTTCTAATGTATCAACTTCGACTAGAAAGGTCGCAAATAGGGCAAAACTTACTTAACAAATGTCTCACTTAACAACAGAAATCTTGAGCTCCATTGTGGTCACAAATCGAGGACTACCTGTATTTAAATCTTTCAAATCAAGGTCAATTACCTATAGTTTTGTTGGCAATATTATGGAAATTTGCCTTGGCCATTTTCTGGGAATTTTTGTTTTTAAAAAGCTTCCCAGACTAGTCTGTTGCCTTAGGATCTTCAGGTGGTCTCCTATCCATCGGCAGCAACACAATTTGTGTCTGGTTAAAATTTCAAGACGCTTGCTCCTGGGGAGGAAAGCTATGGCAAATCTAGACAGCAGACTAAAAAGCAGAAACATCACCCTGCCAATAAAATGCATATAGTCCAGGCGATGGTGTTCCCAGTTGCAATGGATGGCTGTGAAAGTTGGACCATAAGGAAGGCTGAGCACCAAAGAATGGAGGCCTTTGAACTCTGGTGCTGGAGAAGACTCCTGCGAGTCCCTTGGACTACAAGGCCATCCAACCAGTCAGTCCTAGAAGAGATCAACCCTGGCTCCTCTTTAGAAGGCCAGATCCTGAAGAGGAAACTCAAATGCTTTGGCCACCTAATGAGAAGGAAGGACTCCCTGGAGAAGAGCCAAATGCTGGGAACGATGGAGGGCAAAAGAAGAAGAAGGAGACGACGGAGAACGAGGTGGCTGGATGGAGTCACTGAAACAGTTGGCGGGAGCTTCAATGGATTCCGGGGGATGGTAGAGGATAGGAAGGCCTGGAGGAATGTGGTCCATGGGGTCGTGATAAGTCGGACACGACTTCACAACTAACCACAGCAACAACAACATTTCAAGGTCAGCCAAGGACAACTGGAGACAGCTACATTTTTTGTGGGGGTGAGGCAAAAAACTGACTCTCCCTCAAGTCTCTCTCAGTTCCTGGTGACTCCACATTTTCTCAGCAAGGTTTTCTCCCAGATGTTGTGTTTTTTTGACTTCCCAGTCTAGCCTACAGCTTTGACATTTCCTGGTGGTCTCTCATCCAGGCACCTAACCAGGTTTGACTTTGCTTTACAGTTCGATAGGTCAGCTAGGGGTTTGTGCATCTGTGCACACTCGTGCGCGCGTATGTAAAACAAGCCAAAGAGTTTAGCAATTCTGCCCCCTTCCCTCCTCCCCCCTCCCCCTAATTGCTCTACCCATTTTTGGTCCATGGAAAATGGGAGAAAAAGTGACCGACCAAATAGCGTTCTCTCTAACTCACTATTTTTCACGCGTACCAATTTTAAGACCGAATATGGATTTCAGTTCCTACAAAGGAATTGGTCTAAGGTTGCTGGTGTTGGTCTGATGGTGAAGCCGAATACAAGAGACCCTTAAAATGGAAGACAGAAGTGGATCAAGATGTCTACATGTTCCATCATCATTTTGTCTGCTTCCGCTTGCTGCCTTTTCAACTGTCGCTAGACACTGTCGGTTGCTATGTGCCGGTAGCGGGAAGAGAGAGAGCTGTTGTTCTTCCAAGGCTTGTTCGCTCCTTGAATGTGACAAAAATAAAATAAAAGTTTGGGCCCACTTAAGTGAATTTTCGCTTAGATGTTCCACGACACTACCGATCTTCAGTTGGCTGCTTAAGGATGAATAGAGTAGAATAGAATTCTTTATTGGCCGAGTGTGTGATTGGACACCCAAGGAATTTGTCTCGGTGCACCGGCTCTCGGTGTACAGTGAACGGTCTGTAACTTCAGCGCAGGTGGCCGGATTATGCACAGACATGTCGCAAACACGTGTCTTGACCACCACAGCGATGTTGTGTAACAATTGTGGCAAACCCTTTGCCCTGCTTAATCTTTTCCCTTTTAGTGTCGAACCTACAACAGTTTGGGGATTGCAACTATCGTATAGTCAGACCATGTGTAATTGAGAGACTGGATTTTATTATAGATTTTAGTTGCTATTTATTATTTTATGCTAGAATTCTTAAATTGTGTAAATACCGAGTGCTTTTATTTGTTCCGGTCTCTGGTCTACTGTAAGACTGTAATAATTAATTGAATTGACTTAGACGCTTTCGAGGTCCCGCCCTAAAAGCAGGGGTGAAATTCAGCAGGTTCTGACAGGTTCTTGGAGAACCGGTAGCGGAAATTTTGAGTAGTTTGGAGAACCGGCAAATACCACCTCTGTCTGGCCTCAGAATGGGGTGGGAATGGGGATTTTGCAGTATCCTTCCCCGGAGTGGAGAGGGAATGGGGATTTTGCAGTAACCTTCCCCTGGAGTGGAGAGGGAATGGGTATTTTGCAGTAACCTTCCCCTGGAGTGGGGTGGGAATGGGTATTTTGCAGTAACCTTCCCCTGCGACGCCCACCAAGCCAACTGGTAATAAATAGAATAGAATAGAATAGAATTTTATTGGCCAAGTGTGATTGGACACACAAGGAATTTGTCTTGGTGCACCGGCTCTCGGTGTACAGTGAACGGTCTGTAACTTCAGCGCAGGTGGCCGGATTATGCGCAGGCATGTCGCAAACACGTGTCTTGACCACCACAGCGATGTTGTATAACAATTGTGGCAAACCCTTTGCCCTGCTTAATCTTTTCCCTTTTAGTGTCGAACCTACAACAGTTTGGGGATTGCAACTATCGTATAGTCAGGCCATGTATAATTGAGAGACTGGATTTTATTATAGATTTTAGTTGCTATTTATTATTTTATGCTAGAATTCTTAAATTGTGTAAATACCGAGTGCTTTTATTTGTTCCGGTCTCTGGTCTACTGTAAGACTGTAATAATTAATTGAATTGACTTAGACGCTTTCGAGGTCCCGCCCTAAAAGCCAGGGGTGAAATCCAGCAGGTTCTGACAGATTCTGGAGAAACGGTAGTGGAAATTTTGAGTAGTTTGGAGAACCGGCAAATACCACATCTGGCTGGCCCCAATGGGGTGGGAATGGGGATTTTGCAGTATCCTTCCCCTGGAGTGGGGAGGGAATGGGGATTTTGCAGTATCCTTCCCCTGGAGTGGGTGGAAATGGAGATTTTACAATATCCTTCCCCTGGAGTGGGGTGGGAATGGGTATTTTGCAGTAACCTTCCCCTGCGACGCCCACCAAGCCAACTGGTAATAAATAGAATAGAGTAGAATAGAATTCTTTATTGGCCGAGTGTGTGATTGGACACCCAAGGAATTTGTCTCGGTGCACCGGCTCTCGGTGTACAGTGAACGGTCTGTAACTTCAGCGCAGGTGGCCGGATTATGCGCAGGCATGTCGCAAACACGTGTCTTGACCACCACAGCGATGTTGTATAACAATTGTGGCAAACCCTTTGCCCTGCTTAATCTTTTCCCTTTTAGTGTCGAACCTACAACAGTTTGGGGATTGCAACTATCGTATAGTCAGGCCATGTATAATTGAGAGACTGGATTTTATTATAGATTTTAGTTGCTATTTATTATTTTACGCTAGAATTCTTAATTGTGTAAATACCGAGTGCTTTTATTTGTTCCGGTCTCTGGTCTACTGTTAAGACTGTAATAATTAATTGAATTGACTTAGACGCTTTCGAGGTCCCGCCCTAAAAGCAGGGGTGAAATTCAGCAGATTCTGACAGGTTCTTGGAGAACCGGTAGTGGAAATTTTGAGTAGTTCGGAGAACCGGCAAATACCACCTCCGTCTGGCCTCAGAATGGGGTGGGAATGGGGATTTTGCAGTATCCTTCCCCTGGAGTGGAGAGGGAATGGGTATTTTGCAGTAACCTTCCCCTGGAGTGGGGTGGGAATGGGTATTTTGCAGTAACCTTCCCCTGCGACGCCCACCAAGCCAACTGGTAATAAACAAAATTGAATTCCACCACTGCCTAAAAGATTCTGTAGTAGAAGAGCAATGTTAGTCTATGGCAGTCAGAATTTAATTTCTGTTTACAGTTTGTACAATTCCTGTGCAAATGTTAATGTTTTAAGGTTTGTACCTCTTATTTTTCTGATGTTTGTAACCCGCTAGGATGGGTGGCATACAATTCATCCTAAACTTATGACTTTTTTTTAAATTTAATTTTGTCACAAAGAATATACAATCATCAACATAAACAATAACCCATCATGAGAGAAAAAAAGTATATATAAGTATGCAACAACTATGTTAATTTGATATAATGAAGGGAACAATAGTACAGGAACGGTAGGCACTTTGTGCTCTTATGCACGCCCCTTATAGTCCTCTTAGGAATGGGGTGAGGTCAATAATAAGACAGTTTTTGGTTGAAGATTTTGGGGTTTTTTTGTTTTGTTTTGTTTAGCAACTTTGTTGCTAAATGAGACATTTGTTGAGTTTTGTCCCATTTTCCGACCTTTCTTGCCACAGTTGTTAAGTGAATCACTGCAGTTGTTATATTAGTCACACGGTTGTTAAGTGAATCTGGTTTCCCCGTTGAATTTGCTTGTCAGAAGGTCACAAAAGGGGATCACGTGACCCGGGGACACTGCCACCGTCATAAATGTGAGTCTGTTGTCCAGCATCAGAAGGTAAATCACGTGACCATGGGGATGCTGCAACGGTCGTAAGTATGAAAAACGGTCATAAGTCCCTAATACGACCACAAGTAGTTCTCGACTTACAACAGTTCGTTTAGTGACCATGGCACTGAAAAAAGGGATCGTTTTCACCATTTACGAAATTCCCAGCATCTCCCTGATCAAGCGATCAGAATTCAGGCGCTTGGCAACTGACTCGCATTTATGTCCCTTGCCGGGGTCACCTGATTTTGCAACCTTCTGAGGAGCAAAGTCAGTGGGGAAGCCAGCTTCACTTAGCAACCGGGTTACTAACTTATCAACGGCAATGATTCGCTTAACAACGGAGGCGAGAAAGGACGTAAAACAGGGCAAAAAATTCACTTGACAAATGTCTCACATAACAACAGAAATGTCGGGCTCAATTGTGGTCGCCAATCAAGGACTACCTCTACCAGGATTGCAATTGACTCGGTTAAGGGTGCTGTGGGCATGGTTCCTTCACCTGCAGAGTATATGGGAGACCTTTTCTCCTTCAGCCGGTCCAGTGTGACATTTCTTAAATCTCCATGGTGCCCACAAATCGAGGAAGTGGGGGGGGGATTCAAAATCTCCCCCTTATTAGAGACCTTTTGGTTGCCCCCGGGTGAGAAAATGCCTTCCTACGAAAGTCAACTTTGCAGACTGTAGTGGTGACTGTGAGGCAAGCAATCAAACTTGTTGTGGACTAGCAACTTCTATGGGTTTGCTTGCAGCAGGCCTGAAACAAACATAACTGCGCCGCTATGCGGCGTGCATGCATGCTTTTTAAGCGTTCAACTCGGCCCCTGAGATTCGGAGTCCCCCCCTTCGCCTCTTGGGTGACAGCTACCCATGAATGGATTTGTACAAGACATTTAAATGCAGAATTTACCTGTTTAACATCGGGAGTCACAAAACGACCCGAAGCATGAATCTGAACAATATGCAGAAGGAGGGGGGGGGAAAAATCAAATTGGGGAAAATGAAGCAAGTATAACATGTTGTGGCAGCTTCAGATCAGTTGTCAGTGACTTCCTGAAGTGTATTGTGGGAATACAGGTAGTCCTTAACTTACGACCACAGTTGAATCCCCAAACTTATCTTGTTAAGTGAGACATTTGTTAAGGGAGCTTTGCCCCGTATTATGACTTTTCTTGCCACGTTTGTTAAGTGAATCCCTGCGGTTGTTAAATTAGCAGTCTTCCAATCTCTCAGGGGTTGCCCCAAAGAAAAGGGGGTCCACCTCTTCTCCAAAGCACCTGAGGGCAGGAAAAGAAGCAACAGGTGGAAACTAATCAAGGAGAGAAGCAGTTCTAAGTTGCTTCTCTCCTTGATTAGTTTCCACCCGTTGCTTCTAAGGAAAAATTCTAAGGAAAAATTTCCTGACAGTGAGAACAATCAACCAGTGGAACGGCTTGCCACCAGAAGTTGTGGGTGCTCCATCACTGGAGAAAAGACTGGATAGAGACTTGTCTGGAAAGGTCTGGGGTCTCCTACTCAAGCATGGAGTTGGACTAGAAAACCTCCAAGATCTCGTCCAGCTCTTCTGCTCTACTCTACTCTACTCTACTCTACTCTACCCTACTCTACTCTACTCTACTCTACTCTACTCGTTTCTTTTCTTTCTCTTCTATTTTCTTTTCTTTTCTTTTCTACTATTTTCTTTTTTTTCTCTTCTCTTCTATTTTCTTCTCTTTCTCTTCTCTTTTCTTCTCTTCTCCTCCCTCTCTCCCTTCCTTCCTCCCTCCCTCCCTTCCTTCCCTCCCAGTGGTTAGAATGCAGTATTGCAGGCTAAT
Organism: Ahaetulla prasina; assembly: GCF_028640845.1. Taxonomy (NCBI): domain Eukaryota; kingdom Metazoa; phylum Chordata; class Lepidosauria; order Squamata; family Colubridae; genus Ahaetulla; species Ahaetulla prasina. The sequence goes on from NC_080555.1 coordinate 8,919,178, forward strand.
TCTGTCCACAGTCAGGAGTTCGATTCTGACCGGCTCAAGGTTGACTCAGCCTTCCGTCCTTCCGAGGTGGGTAAAACGAGGACCCAGATTGTTGGGGGGCAAGAGGCTGACTCTGTAAACCGCTTAGAGAGGGCTGGAAAAGCACTGTGAAGCGGTATATAAGTTTAAGGGCTACTGCTATGGCTATTGGTCCCCAGAATTACATAATTTCCATTTGCGACCTTCCCAATGGCTTCTGAGAAGCAAGTCAACAGGGGAAGCTGGAGTTTTTTAACACCTGTGTCTAGCTTAACAACCATGGCAAAAAAAAAAAAAAAGGCCATAAAAGTGACTGCAACTCATTTAATAACTGCCTTGTTTAGCAGTGAAAATTCTGGTCATAAGTGGAGGACTAGCTGTAGAGTCTCTCCTTGCTGCAGGACAAGCTTCCGGGGAACGGTTTGGGACAACAAAATATAAAAGGAAGTGCAAAGCACTCGCGCTGTCTTAAGCCAGGGATGAATCTGGATTCGTATAAGCAACGTTTTTGTCTTCAAGTGGGAGACAGAGACGGTTCAAGATGTCTGCAGGTTCTGTAATCATTTTGTCGGCTTTTACTCGCCGTCTTTCAACTGCTGCTGGACGCTGCTGTCTGTTGCTTTGTGTTGTTCTCTCAAGATTTTGTTCCTTGAATGGGTTTTTAGACACAAAAAAGAAATACTTTTTTTTTTGGTCCGCTTAATGAACGAACTTTCACTAAAAAAAGCTTTAGAACGAGCTCCAAGAATGAATATCGTAGGAGGACGGCTGCGGTAGTCTGTGGCAGTCAAAAAGAAGAATTTGTCATGCAATTAAACATTTTGTCCTCTCACTGAAGAGACCATCAGATTCCAAAGAGAACAGTCCTTCACTCAACGCCATCAATAGCAGGAACGGAAGTGAGCCAAACTCGGAGCTGGGACAGGCACAGATTCTGCCATCCACTTAAGCCATCCCAGTCATTCCCCCCATCCCCCCCGCCGCAAGTTCTGCTTGATATATAAGCCAAACCTATATTCCAAGACCACACTTGGAATACTGCGTCCAGTATTGGTCACCACCATATAAAAAGGATATTGAGATTTTGGAAAGAGTGCAGAGAAGAGCAATAATAAAGATGGTTAGGGGCTGGAGCACTGGTGGGTTTCAGTTTTTTTACTCCCGGTTCTGTGGGTGTGGCTTGGTGGCAGGGGAAGGGGAAGGATACTGTAAAATCTCCATTCCCACCCCACTCCAGGGGAAGGTTACTGCAAAATCCCCATTTCCTCCCGATCAGCTGGGGCTTGGGAGGCAGAGAATAGATGGAGGCAGGGCCAGTCAGAATTTTTTACTACCGGTTCTCCGAACTACCCAAAATTTCTGCTACCGGTTCTCCGGAACTGGTCAGAACCTGCTGAAGCCCATCTCTGGCCTGGAGATTAAAACATAAGAAGAACGGTTGCAGGAAATGGGTATGTCTAGTCTACTGAAAAGGAGAACTAGGGGTGACGTGATAGTACTCTTCCAATATTCGAGGGGCTGCCATAGAGAAGAGGGGGGTCAACCTATTCTCCAAGGCACCTGAAGGAAGGACAAGAAAAAGATGGAAATTAATCAAGTTTAGAAGCAACCTAGTAGGGACGCAGTGGCTCAAGTGGCTAAGACGCTGAGCTTGTCGATCGAAAGGTCAGCAGTTCAGCGGTTTGAATCCCTAGCGCTGCGTAGCGGGGTGAACTCCCATGACTTGTCCCAGCTTCTACCAACCTAGCAGTCCGAAAGCACGTAAAAAATGCAAGTAGAAAAATAGGGACCACCTTTGGTGGGAAGGGAACAGTGTTCTGTGTGCCTTTGGCGTTGAATCATGCCGGCCACATGACCACGGAGACGTCTTCGGACAGCGCTGACTCTTCGGCTTTGAAACGGAGATGAGCACCGCCCCCTAGAGTCAGGAATGACTAGCACATACGTGCGAGAGGAAACTTTACCTTTACCTTTAGAAGCAACCTAAAACTAAGGAGAAATTTCCTGACAGTGAGAATAGTTAACCAGTGGGACAACTTTCTTCCAGAAGTGGTAGATGCTCCATTGCTGGAGGCTTTTAAAAAGAGCCTGGATAGCCATTTGTCTGAAATGGTACAGGGTTCCCTGCCTGTGCAGGGGGTTGGACTAAAAGACCTCCAAGGTCCCTTCTAATTCTGTTATTCTGCTTCGTTTTGTTCTCCAGCCTGACTTATTCTGGATTGGGTCTTGAACATCCTGCTAGTTTAACAGCTTTTCCTACATCAGTATCTCTTATCCTATTTAACTTCTTTATGCAGATTCTGCTTCTAAGTATCTCTATAAACCAATATTCTTATTTAAATTATTTTAACCTCTATTCAGAATTCAGTCTCATGACAAAAATCTCTCAAGTTTTATGCTTACCCTCCAGCCAGGAATACCATCTATTCCAGCTGTTATGGAATTTGCGTTTGTCTTTGTGTGTTTTGTTTTGTTTTATTTTTGTTTTTGTGTATCGTGCTTTTTTTGTATTGTGTATTTTAACTTTTGGAAATTCAATAATTTTTTTTTTTGAAAAAAGAAAATCCTGCTAGTTTGGTTTTAGGGTTTGGGAGAAGTTAAGGAGCGGAGGAAGTAAAACCAGGATTATTTGATGGTAATGAGGCAGTTTAGATGCACAGGCTTGACCTGAGAGGCAGATTCTGAAATGTTCACCCCGGAAGGCCTTGCCCTCTGTTTCAGCCATGTGTTTATTGGGTTTAATTTATGAATGTCCACACCCGGCTTTTAAGAAATCGCTTTTAAGAAATCTCTTTCATTACGACATGTGCCGTACCCCATAGACTGCATCTTTTTGCCACAGCGGTTGGTTTACTTCTTTATATAATTTTTATGGCACCCATCTGCGGGGTGAGCCTATTAAGCCAACCATGCTGTCATTACGCAATTCTGACTTCCCCATTGACTTTGCTTGTTGGAAGCAGGGTGGATAAAAATCTATGATTTAAATATATATATATATATATGTTTTCTGAGGTTTTCCGAATAACCAAAGACCTACATAATATATATTTTCTGAGGTTTTCACGGGTGTTTGTATGTAGGTCTTTGATTATTCGGGTTTTCTCCCGCATAAAATTGGAGGTGTCTTGGCAACATTTCGACGAAGTCTCATTAGTCATCTTCAGGCTTCAGCTTTGTGCTTCTGGGAGCAATGTGTGATTGCAGTTGTTTCTTCCTTTTTAACAGGAAGAAGGAAGAAAAGGAAGAAACAGCTGCAATCACACATTGCTCCCAGAAGCACAAAGCTGAAGCCTGAAGATGACTAATGAGACTTCAAACGCCGCCAAGACACTTCCAATTTTACATGGAGAAAACCTGAATAACCAAAGACCTACATATAAATAAATATATATATATATATATATATATATATATATATATATATATATATATATATATATATATATATATATATATATATATATATATATGTAGTTGATGCATATATATGGCGACTTTTGACTAAGTCTCATTCGTCATCTTCAGGCTTCAGCTTCGTGCTTCTGGGAGCAATGTGTGATTGCAGTTGTTTCTTCCTTTTAACAGGAAGAAGGAAGAAAAGGAAGAAACAGCTGCAATCACACATTGCTCCCAGAAGCACAAAGCTGAAGCCTGAAGATGACTAATGAGACTTCAAACGCCGCCAAGACACTTCCAATTTTACATGGAGAAAACCTGAATAACCAAAGACCTACATATAAATAAATAAATAAATATATATATATATATATATATATATATATATATATATATATATATATATATATATATATATATATATGTAGTTGATGCATATATATGGCGACTTTTTGACGAAGTCTCATTCGTCATCTTCAGGCTTCAGCTTCGTGCTTCTGGGAGCAAATGTCGCCAAGACACTTCCAATTTTACATGGGAGAAAACCTGAATAACCAAAGATCTACATACAAACACCCGCGAAAACCTCAGAAAACAAATATATATAATTTAAATTGGTTTTTTTTTTATTTTTATCAAATTTATTTTAATCAAATGCTTTTGGAGTAAAAATCTATCTAAAGATAGTTTTCTGTTTAAGATACATTAATAATTTAGTTTATTCCGCATGAAATGGCGCTTAGTTCTGTAGCAGGAGGCTATATGTTTCTGCAATATTGGGACTGTCGGTGAGTCAACAGCGGGTCAGAGGAGGAACTGCGGTGCAGTTCCTCTTTAAAAATGATGATTTAATTCGAGTTGATTTAAATCAAGCCTTTTTACTAGTGATTTAAATCATGATTTTAATCGACTTGATTTAAATCAAATCCACCCTGGTTGGAAGCCCCCAGGGAAGATCGCAGATGATGATCACATGACTCCAGGATCACGTGACTGCGGGGAGGGGGGGCTCACTAAATGGTCGTATGAGGACTGGTTGTCAGGCATTAGTTTCACCACTGTTGTAATTTTGAACGCTCATTAAACGAAGGGTCGTAACTGGAGGACTACTAGTAACCAAATTGCTGGGTTTCCCATTGAACCGTAAGATAACCCAATGGGCTGAATTCACACAGTGTATTTTGTCATCTGAAACCTGATCCGAGCAGTGATGGCGAAACTTTTTGGCACCAAGTGCCTAACCCGGAACACGTGTGCGCACCGCAGCCCCAGAAACCCAAAAACCAGCTGGCCGGTGTGCATGCCGACCAGCTGGTCTTTGGGTTTCTGGGGCTCCAGCACGTGCAAAGATCAGCTGGCTGGCATGCGTGCCAGAAACCATGGTGCGCGTGGCCACAGAGAGGGCTCTGCGTGCCACCTCTGGCACGTGTGCCCATAGGTTCACCATCACGGGATCAGAGCATCTGGTGTGTGAATCGGTTTGCTGGGTCTCTGGCTTGGCAGAACTATTGTGTGAACACTGCCGCTGAGGAAGTTGCCATGATGCATGTATTTGGAGTCCTTGGTATTAATTATTTGTGGACTCCTTAAACACAGCACGTAGCATGAATTAGTACGTTGCTTGAACGGAGCGCATTAATTAATTTCAGCCTCTTAGCAAGCCTTCTTTGAACGTTTGTATGTCTGTGTAAGGTTGTCGTATCAATGTAATTGTTTGCATTCTGCCTTGATCGACCAGCCGTTCCGTCAACTTTCCTGTCATTGTTACCTGCTTTAAGTTTGATTGACAACCGAAAAGCCACATAGGATGCAAATAAATGGGGTTTTTTTTGGGGGGGGGGTTGCAGTAGGCAGGGCTGATTATGTGGAGTCTGGACGCCCCTCGGGTTGTCCTGTTGTGGTTTAAGGGCAAAGGGGAAAAAAATGTGAATGTGGTTTTTTTTCGGGGATGATGGAGAAACTCATTTATTTCTCTTTAACATCCTCGGACAAGGCTACAAGGTTGACTCAGCCTTCCATCCTTCCGAGGTCAATGAAATGAGGACCCAGATTGTTGGGGGCAATAGGCTGACTTTGTAAACCACTTAGAGAGGGCTGAAAAAGCACTGTGAAGCGGTATATAAGTCTAAGTGCTATTGCTTTGCTCTTCCTTTTCCCTTTCCTTCCTTCCTTCCTTCCTTCCTTCCTTCCTTCCTTCCTTCCTTCCTTCCTTCCTTCCTTCCTTCCTTCCTTCCTTCCTTCCTTCCTTCCTTCCTGTGGTTAAAAGTCAGTATTGCAGGCTAACTCTGCCGACTGCCAGGAATTCGAGTCTCACCAGCTCAAGGTTCACTCAGCCTTCCGTCCTTCTGAGGTGGGTAAAATGAGGACCCAGATTGTTGGGGGGCAAGAGGCTGACTCTGTAAACCGCTTAAAGAGGGCTGGAAAGGCACTGTGAAGCGGTATATAAGTCTAAGGGCTATTGCTACCATTCCAACCCCACCTGCACCTCCAATATCACCGTTGTCAGGAGTTGCAGTGTGCATTTGAAAAGAAATTGCCATCCTTCAAGAGGTTTTCCAACAAGCAGAACGATGGAAGATGCTTGAATTTAGATTCCTTCACAGATCTGTGGCATCAGGATAGGACGGGTATTTGGTAACCTACACCAGGTTGAAGTCATCACGGCATTGGGGGGAAAAGCAACCTAACACACCGTCCTCATCCTTACGACATTGCTGCCTCCCTGTGGTTGGGCAACTAGCAATTGATATTTTGTTATCATGGTTGTAGCACCCAGGATCACACGATCATCACCATCTGTGACCTTTGCAGGGGGCTTCTGACACAGAAGAAAGCCGGATTCACTGAATGACTACAGCAAAAAAAAAAAAAAAAGAAGGCATAAAACTAGCTGCGACTCACTTAATGAACACTGTCAAAAGTTCCAGTCCCAATTGTGGTCATAAGTTGAGGACTGCCTGTAACTGTTTCAGACTTCGGGACTTGGCCTTCATAGGTGCCACAGAATAGATTCCAGGCAGTCCTCGACTTACGACTTAGTTCATTTAGGGGCCGTTCAAAGGGATAACAACATTGCTAGAAAAAATTACTTAACAACCATTTTTCACACTTGCAACTTTTGCAGCATCCTGATGATCATGTGATCAAAATTCAGGTGCCTGGCAGTCTGTTCCTACTTATGACCGTTGCCGTGTCCCCCTTTCGCGACCGCAAAAATCAACAGGGAAGCCAGGTTCCCTTAACATTGCATGACTGGCTGGGGAATTCGGGGAGTTGAAGTCCACCAACTCCCCGAAAGTGACCAAGGTTGAGAAACACTGCCCTAAACAATCCCTTTCCATACTGTCCCCCACTAATTCCAAATAAACGTGAAATGTAAACTTCTGATCTATATTAGGCCTGTTGGCAGAAATCATCCCCGCTCATTTATGGGGCATCTAATCCTTTAGCTTCATCCTGGGACTGTTTTTTTCTGGCCCTGAACTTCAGCCAAGTCTTTACTGTGGCAGCTGAGGGCGGCTGGAGGCATTCAGAGCAGACACTCTGCGTTTCTCTGCGCCTGCCTGTCTCAAGTGCCAATATAAACGATTACGATGCGCCTGGAGCAACACCGCGGCTGGGCCCCTCTTCCCTTTGCGCTCACGGAACAATTGGAACGGAAGGCTGGTGAATTTTCAGCGGTGGGAATGCAGAACTGGCAGTCCTCGACTCGCGACCACCATGGCGCCAGCCTTTACGTCTGAGGCGTTAGCGAAATGGGTTTGGGCCCAGGGGTGGGTTCTACTTACCTTTAGTACCGGTTTGCAATGGAATAACGCGGGTGTGCGCTTGCTTCACTCGCGCACTTCTGCACATGTGCAGAAGCTTCTGCGTATGCGCAGATCATCCATGACAACTTCCGGGTGGGTGGGGCGGAGCCTCCCGCCAGTTTTACTACCGCTTCGCAAGAACCGGACCGAACCAGGGGCAACCCACCACTGGTTTTGCCCCGTTTTTAACGACCTTTCTCCCCACAGTTGTTAAGTGACTCACTGCAATTGATAAGTTGGTAATGTGGCCATTAAGTGAAACTGGCTTCCCCGTTGATTTTGCTGGTCAGAAGGTCGCAAAAGGGGACACGGCAACGGCCATAAGTAGGAACGGATTGCCAGGCACCTGAATTTTGACCACACGATCGTCGGGATGCTGCAAAGGTCGTTAAATGTGAAAAATGGTCGTAAGTCACTTTTTCTAGTGATGTAACTTTGAACGGTCCCTAAATGAACTGTTATAAGCCTGGAACTTCCGAAGCTAAATGATGTGTTCATTAAATGAGTTGCAGCTGATTTTATGACTTTTTTTTTTTGCCCGTGGTCATTCAGTGAATCTGGCTTCTTTCCATGTCGGAAGCCCCCTGCGAAGGTCACATGATCCTGGGTGCGGCAACCACCATATTTAAATATCAGTTGCTAAGGGTCCAAGCAACCACAACAATGTCATAAGGGTGAGGACAGTTTGTAATTTTTTTTCAAAGCTGTGGTAACGAATGGTTATAAGTTGAGGACTACTTGTCTCACATTTTCCTTCTCTATTGGATTTAATTGACTTAATTATTAATTAATTAATTGGCTTAAGGTGTGATTGGTTCCTTACTTTTCAGGGCTCTGATAGCCATAGCAACAGCACTTAGACTTATATCCTTCTTCACAGTGCTTTGCAACCCTCACTAAGCGGCTTACAGAGTCAGCCTCTTGCCCCCCAACAATCTGGGTCCTCATTTTACCCACCTTGGAAGGATGGAAGGCTGAGTCAAGCTTGAGCAGTGAGAATCGAACTGCTGGCAATTGGCAGAATTAGCCTTCAACACTGCATTCTAACCACTGCCCCACCACAGAAGAAGGAAGGGAAGGGCAATAGCAGTATCACTTAGACTTATATCCCCCTTCATGGTGCTTTTCAGCCCTCTCTAAGGGGCTTGCAGAGTCAGCTTGTTGCCCCCCGCAACAATCTGGGTCCTCATTTTACCAACCTTGGAAGGACAGAAGGCTGAGTCAACCTTAAGCCAGTGAGAATCGAACTCCTGGCAGTCAGCAGTATGCCTAAGGCGGGACTAGAATTCACCATCTCCTGGTGATTGGCCCAAAGTCACCCAGCCGGCTTTCATGCTTAAGGCGGGACTAGAACTCACTGTCTCCTGGTGATTGGCCCAAAGTCACCCAGCCGGCTTTCATGCTTAAGGCGGGACTAGAACTCACCGTCTCCTGGTGATTGGCCCAAAGTCACCCAGCCGGCTTTCATGCTTAAGGCGGGACTAGAACTCACCGTCTCCTGGTGATTGGCCCAAAGTCACCCAGCCAGCTTTCATGCTTAAGGCGGGTCTAGAACTCACCGTCTCCTGCTTTCTAGCCAGCACCTTCACCATGACACCAAATCCCCCCCCCTCCTATTTTGAGCCCAAAATAGCCATTCCATTAGCAAAATGGGCTGTTTTGAGCATTCTCGGGAAGGGTCGGAGCTTAAACCCTCTCCAAAATCCATAAACCAATTTCTTCCAGAAAGCGTACGATGCCTACTGCCAATACTCAGTGAGGCTGTGCTGAATGGGGATGCTGGATGTTGTGATACACAACTCCAGGGCACACAATGCAAGAGAAAATTGCTATAGAAAGTGACGGCTGCGTTCATACATAATCTGTTGATTTGGTGGATGGAATTCGATCCGTTTTAACGTTAGCTTGTTCGTTTCTTTTGTGGTTTAGTGTATTGTGTGAATGGATTTCAAGTCACAATTGGGTCAAGCAGGGAATGCCAATGCCAAAAAAAAAAAAATTGTTGGTACAAGCCAGTTTTATTGTTTTCTTACATATTAGGGCTTCGCTTTGGGAAATATGAAAGACTATTTTTGAACATATATACAAAGGGAGATTTTCTCCTTGGTGCAATTTTTTCCTCGCTCCCCAAGTTACTGCCAGCTCCCTAAATAACTGGTTTTAGAAGTTGAAACACATCCAAGGGAATATTTTCAGCCTCTGAAGAATGGCTAAAGTCTCTGGATATGTGAGAGAGAGAGAGGGAGAGACAGAGGGAGAGGGGAAGGAGAGAGGGAGAGAAAGAGGCAGGGAGGGAGGGAGGAAGAGAGAGGGGTAGAGCGGGAGAGGGTGGGAGATGGAGGGAGGGAGAGAGGGCTAGGGAGAGATGGATGGAGGGAGTGGGAGAGAGGAGAGAGTGGGAGAGTGGGAGGGAGTGGGGAGAGGGGAGGGAGAGGGAAGAGAGGAGGAAGAGAGGGAGGGAGAGAGGAGGAGAGAAAGAGAGAGGGAAGGAGGGAAAGAGACGGAGTGGGGGAGAGAGGGGGAGGGAGCGAGAGAGAGAATGGGAGGGAAAGAAAGGGAGGGAGAGAGAGAGAGAGATGGAGGGAGGGAGGGAAAGAGTGGGAGGGAAAGAGAGGGAGAGAGAAAGAGATTGGATTTGCAATTTCAATATTTTACCCATTGTAGGACTTTGTGTGATGAAGAGTGAAGGACAGGTGAATGCAGTTCTTTGGTGCCGTGTCTGAGAGATTGATTGCTTCTGGAATGGTTGTGGTCTCGGGGTGTGTGTGTGTACGTAAGAGAGAGCGGGAGAATGAGAGCCCCCTTTCGCTTCCATCAAATTGGGGTGGGGGCTCCCTTTGGAAACGGCTGCCAATGCAGCCACTGAAGCTGACATGGGGATAAAAGGGGACCGAGGAGGCGACCCTCGGCATGGCCATGCCATTACAAGTTGGATACAGCATCCTTTGACTGGGTGGGTGGTGGGTGGGAGTGGGGGGTGGGGAGAGGCGATCGGGGATCCCAACCTCTTTCTTGCAAAGTTGTCCTGCACAGCAGAAAGAGCTTTCACAGGAAGGCAAAAACAACAACAACAACAACACATCAACAACAACAACAACAAACCCCCTGACAGAAATATTTTACAAGAAGAGTTCTCCACTCCTCTGATCACAACAAAATATCTTATGCCACCAGACTTGAAATCCTGGGTTTAGAAAATTTAGAACTCCGCCGCCTCTGACATGATGAGAGTATAACTCATAAAATCATCTGCTACAATATCCTTCCTGTCAAAGACTACTTCAGCTTCAACCACAACAATACACGAGCACACAGTAGATTTAAACTTAATGTGGACCGCTCTAATCTTGATTGTAGAAAATATGACTTCAGTAACAGAGTTGTTAATGCCTGGAATGCACTACCTGACTCTGTGGTCTCTTCCCGAAATCCCCAAAGCTTTAACCAAAAACTATCTACTATTGACCTCACCCCGTTCCTAAGAGGTCTGTAAGGGGCGTGCATCAGAGCACCAGTGTGCCTACCGTTCCTGTCCTAATGTCCCCTTTGATTGTATCCAATTCGTATGGTTATTTCATGCTTATACTTATATATACTGTTGTGTTTGACAAATAAATAAATAAAAAATAAATAAATAAAGGGGCAACCATTTTGTGACTGTGACCGAGTCTGTGCTCGTGTTCCTAAAAAGGTTGTTGACGTTGGTTGAAGGGGGCTGTCCTTTTCTCAGAGGCAGAGCTGAGGTGGGGCAAAAGAAGATCGAAGGCCGTATGTCCAGCCTGGGTAGCTTTAAGCAGTATGGACTTCAACTCCCAGAATTCCCCAGCCGGCGTGCCGGCTGGGGAATTCTGGGAGTTGAAATCCATACTGCATAAAGCTATCCAGATTGAGAAGTACCATGTTTTCCTGAAAATAAGGCCCTGTCTTATATTTTTTTGAACCCTGAAATAAGCGCTTGGCCTTATTTTTGGGGAGGTCTTATTATTTTGGGGCGCGTGGATCCTCTTACTGTCTTATCTGATTTCCAGTCTCCTTAACCCTAACCAGAGGAAATGCCAGGGACCGGCTGCACATGTGGTTAAATATTTTCAGGAGGGCTTATTTCCGGGGGCGGGGAGGGGGTTATTTTAGCACATGTGCTCAAAAGCCCGATTAGGGTTATTATCAGGGGAGGTCTTATTTTCGGGGAAACAGGGATACAAGTAATCCTCAACTTACAATCGCAACTGAGTCCCAAATTCGTGTTGCTAAGTGAGAAATTTTACGACTTTTCCCGCCACGTTTGCGAAACGAATCCCTTCAGTCGTTCAATAAGCCACACGGGGTTGTTAAGTGAATCCGGCGTCCCCGTTGAGTTTGCTCATCGCAAGTTCGCCAAAGGGGGGAATCACGTGACTCCGGGGGAAAAGCCGCAACCGTCGCAAAGACGAGCCGGCAGCTTAAAGTGGCCAAATTTTGATCCTATGATCAGTGTGGAAAAGGGTTACTTTTTTTCCAGTTGCTGTTGTAGCTTCGAACGGACGGATGTAAGTCAGGGACTACCTGTTTGGAACAAATCCGTAAATCAAGGTACAAACAAACTCATTTAGAGTGATGTGCAAACCCGGTTTGTGTAAGGCACACTACTAGTCGGTTATTCTGCTCAGGATATTTATTGTTTTGCACTGGATTATTTTTTCAAAGGCAAAGTCATCTATTTTAGGATTACTCACTTACCGTCCCCCAATTAATTGCCTGCAGCCCGTTTGCTTACTCACCATGAATGACCAGTAACAAGCCTGCATTGGCTTCTTTTGTCTGCCTTGCGGCCGGGGGGGGGGGGGGGCAAAGCATTCTTGATTTTTCAATGCCTAGTTATTTTTGTATTATATCTGCATTTTTACCCACTCTGGACCTCAGGCAGCAAAATAGCGGGTCATAGACCAGGGATGGATGTGAGCATGGACTGATCATTAATCTGGAATAAGTGATGTGGAATAATAATAATAATAATAATAAAAACCTCCTCTGCATTGTGTACAAAGAGGCAAATGTGAATTTCGTCTAGACACCTGCAATGTTTCTGGGGAGTTCTTGCACCTTCCCTCAGAAACAGCTTAGTTCTTTGGTTTTTATTTATTTATTTGGAGAATTTATACAGCCGCCCACTCACTTTCTGTCACTCCAGGCAGTTTACAAAAAATAAAAATAAAAACCCCAATGTACGAAAAGTAAAAAAAAGAATAAGCCCCCAAAGAATTGTTCTGAGTCACTTTTCCTTTTCTGTCTTTCTCTTTTCCTTTTTTCCTTTTTTTTAGGTAGGTGACATGATTAGAAGTTAGATAGGAAAGAAAGAAAGAAAGAAAGAAAGAAAGAAAGAAAGAAAGAAAGAAAGAAAGAAAGAAAGAAAGAAAGAAAGAAAGAAAGAAAGAAAGAACCTCTTAAGAAAGGATGATATGATTAAAAGCTAGAGAAAGCGATAGAAATAAGAGAAGGGGGAATATTAGTGTATACCTTTTTATATCATAAAATGAAAGTAATAACAAGAGAAAACGTGGAATAATTGAACAATGATAGTGTTGTGACTCCGGCTTCCGAACCTGTCTTCATGGAGGAGGATGACTTTGAGAGTGATGGGGAGGAGCTGACAAGGCCTCCCTCTCCAGGACCCTCCTCTCTGGCACCGCCCCAGGTTCCATCTGCAGGCCAGGAGGAGGAGCTGACAAGGCCTCCCTCTCCCAGACCCTCCTCCTCCCTGGCAACGCCTCAGGTTCCAGCTGCTGAAGATCAATCTTGGATTGACCCGAGGCAGCGATGAAAAGATAAGTGTGCTCAGCAAAGGAAGAGGTGTGGCAGGCCCAGAGATTGCTTAGTCACTGAGCCACACCCCACAGGGGATAAAAGCGGGTGGAGTTGCCATCTGGCCTTTGTGACGGACAAAAAGCTACCAAGTGTGAACTGCAGATCGGTCATTTGGGAGTTAAAAGGCCTGGACTGTGCAAAGGATTTTTCTGTGAGCTCTTGGCAACGGATGTTGGACACGTGGGCTTCTGTCTCCGTAAGAGATAAGGAACTCGGAACTTGGCAGGCCTTTGCACTGTCGCTGCCGGATTACAGAAGGTCAGGTCTGTTGTAAATATAAAGGACTGTGGGACGCATTTCTCTGCGTCTTCTCTGTGAAGTGGGGAGGCGGACAGAACAGATAGACTATAACTTAATAGAAATGTGTCTTATTATTATTATTAGAAATATATAAGCGGATTGAATGTCATTATTGTGATTAACCTGATTCGTTTTATTTGTATTAGAACGTATGACACCCAGGGTGCCCCACTGTTCACGCATTGATTTGATATTTTTATTTTTTAAAAAAAGAATAACACCCACCCTCTTGGGATTGCCCTTTCTGTGCAGAAAACGTGGCACTGATTCAGGATCATGAGGACTAGAACAGGGGTCTCCAACCTCGGCAACTTGAAGACTTGTGGAATTCTGGGAGTTGAAGTCCACAAGTCTTTTTTTTTTTTATTTGCCTTTATATCCCGCCCTTCTCCGAAGACTCAGGGCGGCTTACACTGTGTCAAGCAATAGTCTTCATCCATTTGTATATTATATACAAAGTCAACTTATTGCCCCCCCAACAATCTGGCTCCTCATTTTACCTACCTTATAAAGGATGGAAGGCTGAGTCAACCTTGGGCCTGGTGGGACTTGAACCTGCAGTAATTGCAAGCAGCTGCTGTTAATAACAGACTGCATTAGTCTGTTGAGCCACCAGAGGCCCCTTAAAGTTGCCAAGGTTGGAGACCCCTGAACTAGAATCTCATCTTGTCACAGTCAGCCACTTGGTATATACCTCGCCCTTGAAAGACGAGCGGCATGTCAATTGGACAAACGAACAAGGCAGGTAGTCCTGGGCTTACGACCACAACTGAGGCCCCCAAGTTTTTTTTTTATTTGCCTTTATATCCCGCCCTTCTCCGAAGACTCAGGGCGGCTTACACTGTGTCAAGCAATAGTCTTCATCCATTTGTATATTATATACAAAGTCAACTTATTGCCCCCAACAATCTGGCTCCTCATTTTACCTACCTTATAAAGGATGGAAGGCTGAGTCAACCTTGGGCCTGGTGGGACTTGAACCTGCAGTAATTGCAAGCAGCTGCTGTTAATAACAGACTGCATTAGTCTGTTGAGCCACCAGAGGCCCCTTAAAGTTGCCAAGGTTGGAGACCCCTGAACTAGAATCTCATCTTGTCACAGTCAGCCACTTGGTATATACCTCGCCCTTGAAAGACGAGCGGCATGTCAATTGGACAAACGAACAAGGCAGGTAGTCCTGGGCTTACGACCACAACTGAGCCCCCCCCCCCAAGTTTTTTCGTTGCTAAGCGAGACATTGGTTAAGTGAGCTTTGCTTCGCGTTAAGCCTTTTCTTGCCACCGTTGTTAAGGGAATGCCTGCAGTTGTTAAGTGAGTCACACGACTGTTAAGTGAATCTGGCTTCCTCATGGACTTGGCTTGTCAGACGGTCGCAAAAGAGGATCGTGTGACCCCGGGACGCTGCGACCGACATAAATATGAATCGGTTGCCAAGCATCCGAATGTAAATCACATGCCGCGTTGTGACGGTCGTAAGTGTGAACAATGGCCCTAAGTCCCTTTTTTTCAGTCCTTTTGTTATTTTTGAACGGTCACTAAATGAACGGCTGTAAGTCGAGGACTACCTGTATCCTATCAGTGAGTTCTAGAATGGAGGGGTTTTGCTTTTTTTTTTCAGCCCTTCTTTCTCTCCGACTCTTTTTCCTGGAGGACCAAATAGGCAAACGGCAGCATTACCTGTAAGCAGAAGCAATTGAATGGGGTTGATTTAAATCTGGGTCTCTTTGGGGTTACATTTAAATCCTTGGAGGTTAATTGACCGGGTCAGTTGATCCTTTTTAATGAGTTCCTGCAACACATAAATCCTGCTTGATGAGGTCAGTGTATCGTGGGAACCGGGTGGCCATGCAGCAATTAAGCAGATTTGGTGAAGCCCGTAGCCCTTCCAGGCAATCTTTTACGAATCTTTTCAAAGTTTTGGGTTAGTTTCTTTTCTGGCTTAATTTGGTGGAAATCCAGCTTTGTTTGAAACCTAGTTTCTAGGTTTAATAAAAAGTGAGCGAACTGCTCACGTGCGTGGTCCGAACACAGCTTCCGGCTCGGCGGCTATGTCGGTCAGAAAGGTCGGCAGTTGTGGCGGTTCGAATCCCCAGTACAGGTCTCCTGCAGGGGGTTGGACTAGATGACCTCCAAAGATCCCTTCCCGCTCAACTGTTACTCCCAGTGGCTTTGTTCCTGCACCCTTCCATCCAAGGTTACCAATCCTGCCGCCACCGCTAGATGTTGCGTTGGTTTGCCTTGCCGTCTACAAAGATTGTGGTCTTGCGTGGTATTCCCTGGAGAAATCCTCTGAATTGGGGAAAAGGAAAAAAAAAAAAAAAAGGCGGATTTGATTTTGGTTTGGGGGAATTGGTCCTCCACCTCCTGTTGTTCCTAGGCCCCCTTGGGGTGGAGCCGCAGGGGTTGTGTCTCCCTCGCCAACCCACAATCACTGAGTCCCCCCAAAAGTTTTAACAGGGCAAAGGGGCTTCCCCCCACCACCCCCATGCCCTGCCCGGGGGCTCCACTAACCATTTTCCTTCCCAGAATCGCTCCCGCTGCGCCTCTTGCCGTCTGCAAACACGACACGCTGTCCTGTTAAGGCTCCTTGGTTTTTCTTTTTATTTCAAGCTTTGTTTATAACCCCGAAAAAAAAAAAAAAGCATTTTTCTCACCAGGCGATACAACATCTGCCTTAAATGCTTTTTTTTTTTTTAAGCATATAATCCCCACCCCCCCTCCCCCCAAGAAACCAAACTTTTTCATTTTTTCCCTCCCTTCCTCCCTCCTTCCCTCCTTCCCTGTTCCTTCTTGTTACCGCTTGGTTCTATTTAGCTCTGTCCGGGATTTTAAGTTCTTTTCCTCTTTTCCTTTCTGTTTGTTTCGGCATCCGGCCCTCAATTCCCTTCCCTTCTCTGTCTGCTGGGGGTCTGGATGCCTGTCACAAGTTAAAAAAATGCTTTTAAATTGTGGCAAAGAGGGGAAAAAAAAACCCTCCCTTTTTCCGTGCGTTTTTATGACTCGTCTTTTTTCTTTCTTTCTTTTTTTCTTTCCTTCCCTTTCAAGGTCCGGCTCATCTGACGCTAAACAGCCAAGGTATGGTTTTCAGTTTCCTTCCAGCAAAATGACTTTTTGCTTTTTTTTGGTTAATTTTCTCTTTCTCTTTCTCCAGTTTTCCTGGTCATTTCTCTCTCTCTCTCTCTCTCTCTCTTTCTCTCTCTCTCTCTCTTTCTCTCTCTCTCTGATTTCTCTCTTCACATCTGCTTGAACCATTTCATCACCGCAACCGGGTTCTGACGTTTTCCTAGGTTTTTGCTCTTTTGCCGCTGCATTATCTATTTTCTTTTGAAGGGAGATGTGTGTGTGTGTTTTATATGTTGGAGGGAAAGAATCGGCATGTTTCTCTGGGGCGGGTGGGGTGGGGTGGGGGGCTTGATATACAGTCTTGCAGAATGGGATGGATTGTGGTGGGGTTGGGGTCTGCTGATTGCCTTAGGACAAGTATTTCTCTACCATGGCAATTTTAAGATGTGTGGACTTGAATTCCCAGAATTCCCCAGCCAGTCATATGGACTTCAATTCCCAGAATTCCCTGGCTAGCCATATGGACTTCAATTTCCAGAATTTCCTAGCCAGCCATGTGGACTTCAGTTTCTAGAATTCCCTGGCTAGCCATGTGGACTTCAATTCCCAGACTTCCCTAGCCAGCCATGTGGACTTCAGTTCCCAGAATTCCCTAGCTAGCCATGTGGACTTCAATTCCTACAAATTCCCTGGCCAGCCATGTGGACTTCAATTCCCAGAATTCTCCAGCTAGTCATGTGGACTTCAATTCCCAGAATTCCCTAGCTAGCCATGTGGACTTCAATTCCTACAAATTCCCCGGCCAGCCATGTGGACTTCAATTCCCAGAATTCCCTGGCTAGCCATGTGGACTTCAATTCCCATAATTCCCTGGCTAGCCATGTGGATTTCAATTCCCATAATTCCCTGGCCAGCCATGTGGACTTCAATTCCCAGCATAGCTGGCTGGGGAATTCTGGGAGTTGAAGTCCACACATCTTAAAGTTGCCAGGATTGAGAAATGCCTTAGGGCATTTATAGGATTTGTGCAATTGGTCTTTTTTGGGGGGCGGGGGGGTTACATCTTGGGCGGGACTCAAGCAGTGACCCAGACAAGCTTGGTTCATTTAAGCACAGAAAGGAATTAATTTAGGGGTTCACTTCGCATTTCAACAATTAGGACAAGAGCAGCCTTTCTCTGCAGCCAAAAAAGGGGTAGCTTTCCAACCCCCCCTCATCATTATTTCCAGCAGCCACCAAAGGGTTTAGAACAGGGATCACCCGATCTGGTAGCAATGGCGACGGGTGGTTCGGAGAACCGGTAGCAAAAATCCCTGCCTGCCCCCCCGCCCCAGCTGAGCCGTGAGATCATCAGAGGGTTGTTTTGTTTTGTTTTTTTACTTTTAAAAGCATTTTTTCTTTGGCCGAAGAAAACTAAAACTAAAAAAGAAACCAACAACCCTCTGATGATCACGCCGCTCAGCTGGGATCATCAGAACCCTTTAAAAGCATTTTTTCTACATCCTCTTCCCGAAGAGATTGTAAAAAAAAAAAAGCTTTTAAAAGATGCTGGCCATCAGGCAACTCAGTTGGGATCATCAGAACCCTTTAAAAGCCTTTTTCCCCCTCTGGCGATCCCAGCTGAGTTGCCTGATCATCACAGGCTTTTAAAAGCATTTTTTACAACCTCTTCGGCTGAAGAGGTTGTAGAAAAAAAATGCTTTTAAAAGTTTTTTTAAAAAAGTTGGCCACACCCACCCAGTCACATTAACCCCCCCAAGCCACGCCCACAGAACCGGTAGTAACGAATTTTACATTCCACCCCTGGTTTAGAAGCAGCGAAACCTTGATTCCCATAAAATTAGGCAGAGCGAATCCCCTCCTTGCTCTTTTGATGATTAATTATTTGGAGATCTTTTTTTAGAAGGTTTTTGAAGCCCTGACACAACTTTGCCTTGACTTTGCTTGTGTTGCACAGCAGGAAATCCTATCATGGGGGCATTTCACAGTTTGCTCTGAAAATCCAGGGTTTCTTATAGAGCTCAGGGAAAAGGTCAGATGGAGAATTGGGGCACACATGAGTGGGCGTCCCGGCTTTCCCACCAAATTAACATTAAAAAAAAAAAATTACGTTTGACACCTCAGGCCACCTCGTGCTCCCCGCTTATCTTTGTAAGTCTTTCATTCCTGCTTTGGAGGCGATGCCAAGTTGCTGCTTTTCTTTAATCCTCTTCAAAGGGAGGAGGAAGCTAATATCCTACAAATGCCACTTAGCAAACCGTTTTGGGCTTTGTGTCTGCATAGTGGATAGCGGGAGAGAAAAACCGAGAAAAAGCGTATTACCTTTCCCTTCGAATTGGCCACTGTTCTATTTTCAAAATCCTGGCATCAGTGATTTTGAAACCTTTGGCAATGCTGCCCATATTCCACATAATAATAATAATAATTTAATTTGTATACCACCCTTCTCCTGAAGGACTCAGGGCGGTGAACAGGCAGATAAAATAAAAACGATACATTTCAATAAAAACAATATTTAAAAAACTTATTCCAATAGCCTAAATTTAAAATACAATACAAAATATAAAATAAACCCCAATAAAATCCATATTTAAAACCCTATTAAGCCAGTCCTGCTCGAAAGAATAGATATGTTTTAAGCTCGCGGCGAAAGGTCCGGAGGTCTGGAAGTTGTCGAAGTCCTGGGGGAAGCTCATTCCAGAGGGTAGGTGCCCCCACAGAGAAGGCTCTCCCCCTGGGGGTCGCCAGCCTGCACTGTTTGGCTGATGGCACCCTGAGGAGGCCCTCTCTATGAGAGCGTACCGGCCGGTGGGAGGCATGTGGTAACAGAAGGCGGTCCCGAAGATATCCCGGTCCTATGCCATGGAGCGCTTTAAAGGTGGTAACCAACACCTTGAAGTGCACTCGGAAAACCACAGGTAGCCAGTGCAGCCTGCGCAGGATCGGTGTTATATGGGAGCCACGAGTGGCTCCCTCTATCACCCGCGCGGCTGCATTCTGAACTAACTGAAGTCTCCGGGTGCACCTCAAGGGGAGCCCCATGTAGAGGCTGCATCATTTTAATGAGTAGGCAGAGAGCTAGCTATAGCATCCGGTTGGCAGGGCACCCGCCTTTCCCTTCTATGGCAAAACCCAGAGCAGGGCACACTGTGCCCACAAATTTAACCCTGTTAGATGGACTGGTGAACGGAAGGTACTGAAAACCACTTAGTTCTTCTAGAAATGAGTACAGCTAGTCCTTGACTTATGACCACAACGGAGCCCAAAATTCCTAAGCGAAACCTTTATTTGCCCCCATTTTACGGCTTTTCTTGCCACCGTTGTATAAGTGAATCCCTACAGCAGTTAAGTTAGTAACTTAACATTAAGTGAATCTGGCTTCTTCCATTGACTTTGCTTTGTCAGAAGGTCACAAAAGGGGATCACATGACCGTTCCCCCCCCCACCCCCCGGGACACTGCAGTTATCATAAATACGAGGCAGCTGACGAGCATCTGGATTTTGATCAAATTTTGGTTGTCAAGTGCGAAAAGTGGTCCCAACTCACTTTTCTCAGTGGCGTTGTAACTTTGAACGGTCACTAAATGAATTGTTGTAAGTCAAGGACTACTTGTACAAGGCCCACATGGCCACCAGTGGCTTCCTGGTCTCATGTTTCTAACGGCTTGGCATCCCCCAGACACATTGATGGTGCCAAAAGATTGCACTGGAGAAGCCACTCTAAAAAAATTTATTTATTGACAAGATTACCGCACTGCCCAGTCAAATGACAGAAGAATTACGCAAACCAGCAATCTCTCACAATATAAGAATACAGTTAGTCCCTGACTTACAACCACAACTGGGGCCAGAACTTCCTTTGCTAAGCAAGGTTGGTTGTTAAGTGAGTCACACCTGATTTTGTCTTGTTTTAAAAAAAACATGTTTGTTAAGCAAACCACTGCAATTGTTAAGTGAATTTTCCAAAGCACCAGAAGGCAGGACAAGAAATAACGGATGGAAACTAAATCAAGGAGAGAAGCAATCTGGAACTAAGGAGAAATTTCCTGACAATGAGGACAATTAACCAGCGGAACAACTTGCCTACAGAAGTTGTGGGTGCTCCAACCCTGGAAGTGTTTAGGGAGAGATAGGACAAGCATAAAAGGGACGCAGTGGCTGATTGGCTAAGACGCTGAGCTTGTCGATCGAAAGGTCGGCAGTTCAGCGGTTCGAATCCCTAGTGCTGCCGTGTAACGGGGTGAGCTCCCGTGACTTGTCCCAGCTTCTGCCAACCTAGCAGTTCGAAAGCAGGTAAAAAATGCAAGTAGAAAAATAGGGACCACCTTTGGTGGGAAGGGAAGAGCGTTCCATGCGCCTTTGGCGTTGAGTCATGCCGGCCACATGACCACAGAGACGTCTTCGGACAGCGCTGGCTCTTCGGCTTTGAAACGGAGATGAGCACCGCCCCCTAGAGTCGGGAACGACTAGCACATATGTGCGAGGGGAACTTTATCTTTAGGACAAGCATCTGTCTGAAATAGTATAGGGTCTCCTGCCTAAGCAGGGGGTTGGACTAGATGACCCCCAGAGGTTACTTTGAAGACTTGCTTTAAGAAATAAACTGGCGAGGTTCTGGAACTAAGGAGAAATTTCCTGGCAGTTGGAACAATTAACCAGTGGAACAGCTTGCCACCAGAAATTATGGGTGCTCCAACACTGGAGGCTTTGAAGAAGAGATTGGACAGTCATTTGTCTGAAATAGTATGGACTCCTGCTTGAGCAGGGGGTCGGACTAGACCAGGGATAGCGAACCATTTTGGCACCAAATGCCCAAACTGGAATGCGCATCTATGTGCATGCATTGCACGCAAAACCCAAAGACCAGCTGGCTGGCGTGCACATTCCTGTTTTTTTGCCCGCTTTTGGCTATTTTCCGGACTGTTTACAGGCCTTTTTTGGACCGTTTTCAGGCTGGAAAATGGCCGGAAAACAACAGGAAAATGGCCCGAAAACCGAACTAAAACCATGGGTGAAATCCAGCAGGTTCTGACTGGTTCTGGAGAACCGGTAGCGGAAATTTTGAGCAGTTCAGAGAACCGGCAAATACCACCTCTGGCTGGCCTCAGAGTGGGGTGGGAATGGAGATTTTGCAATATCCTTCCCCTGCCATGCCCACCAAGCCATACTCACCAAGCCGCACCACGCCCACCAAGCCATGCCCACAGAACCGGTAGTAAAAAATTTTGGATTTCACTGCTGCCTGAAACTTACCTGAAACCTGGCCAAAAAGCTGTTTGTTTTTCACCAGCTGCTCTTCTGTTTTTCTGGGTTTTGGCCATTTTTGGGGCCGTTTTTCAGAGCTCCGGCGCTCACAAAGACCAAGTGGTGCGCCCCAGAAACCAGAAGAATAGCTGACGATGGCGCGGGTGCCCACAGAGTGGGCTCTGCCTGCCACCTCTGGCACACGTGCTGTAGGTTTGCCATCACGGGACTAGACAATTAGAAGACCTCCAAGATCCTTTCCAACTCGATGTTTGTATGAATGAATATGATCATTAAATAAATCCAGTTTCCTTTGCTCACTTGAAAAGTCATAAAGGGCCTCAGGATGCTGTAACCATTGTAAATGCCAACTGGTTGCATCTACATTTTCATCGCATGACCATGGGGATGCTGCAACCATCCTAAGCGTGAGGATCGGTCATAAGTCAGCTTTTTCAATGCCGTTGTCACTTTGAACGGTTGCTAAATGAATGAGGACTACCTTCATTAAATTAGAATCACACCTCTTCCACTAGCTGGGGTTTAAAACCGGCTCTAAGAGATTATGTGAAAATCAGGAATGAGCACATCTCCAAGAATATATTCCCCATGGCCCCATAGTTCACAAGGGAATAGGACCTTGATCAATGGCCTCCTTTGATTATCAAACAGTTAATAATAATAATAATAATAATAATAATAATAATAATAATAATAATAATAATATTTTAATTTATAGACCGCCCTTCTCCCGAGGGACTCAGGGCGGTGAACAGCCAGATAAAATACAGGAAAACAAACAATATTAAAAAACAACCCTTAAAAAACTCATTCAATTGGCCAAAACTAAAACACAATTACACCCTATAAATTATTAAAAATTTAAAACCCCAATTAATCAAATTAAAAAAATATTTTTTAAAAAAATCAAGCCAGTCCAGCGAGACGGAACAAATAGGTTTTAAGTTCGCGGCGAAAGGTCCTAAGGTCAGACAATTGTCGGAGTCCAGGGGGAAGCTCATTCCACAGGGTAGGAGCCCCCACAGAGAAGGCCCTCCCTCTGGGGGCCGCCAGCCGACATTGTTTGGCTGACGGCACCCTAAGGCCCTCTCTGTGAGAACGCACCGGTCGCTGGGAGATTGAAGCCGGCAGAAGACGGTCCCGTAAATATCCCAGTTGAATTATTTGAGGTAAGGGGGGATCTAAAGTTGCCCCACCCTGGAGGGCTTCAGAGCAGGGGTGAAATGCTACTGATTCCCTCCAGTTCGGGAGTTCCGGTAGTGATAAAAGCTATCGGTTTGGGCGAATCAGTATTTCCGATGATCAGCTGTGCTGCGTGATTTGTATTCTGCTTTCTAGCGAATCTAAATCGTGCAGCACAGCTGTTCCCCCCCTCGGCTGAAAAAAGCAGTAGTAAAAAAGTAGTAAAAAAAAAAGCTACCGGTTTAGTCGAATTGGTAGTTTAAAAAAAGCTATCGGTTCCTTCGAACCGGTATTTCTGATGATCAGCTGTGCTGCGCGGTTTAGCTTTGCTAGAGAGCAGGAAATCCTGCTTTCTAATGAAGATAAATCGCGCAATACAGCTGATCCCCCCCCGCACTGTTCTACTTACCTTCCCAAGGCTCCTTTTGGTGCGTACTGTGAATGTGTGCCCGTGCAGCTTGTGTTTGGTGCGCACTGCGCATGCACATGCAGCGTGTACTTGGTGCGCATCCGCGGCCAGCAAACTGGTAGTAAACGGGTTCAGATTTCACCACTGCTTCAGAGACAATAGGCAACACTTGGAACTGGGCCCAGGAGCCTTCTGGCAACAACAGCAATAGCTATAACACTTAGATTTATATACTGCTTTGCAGTGCTTTTATAGTCCTCTCTAAGCGGTTTACAGAGTCAGCATCTTTCCCCTGACAATCTGGGTCCTCATTTTATCCATGTCTGAAGGACAGAAGGCAGAGTCAACCTGGAGCCTGGTGAGATTTGAACGGCCAAATTGGAGGGAGCCAGCAGTCAGCAGGGCCGTGGTAGCTCAGGCTGGTAAGAAGCCTGTTATTAGAACACAGCAGCCTGCAATTACTGCAGGTTCAAGCCCGGCCCAAGGTTGACTCAGCCTTCCATCCTTTATAAGGTAGGTAAAATGAGGACCCAGATTGTTGGGGGGGGCAATAAGTTGACTTTGTAAATATACAAATAGAATGAGACTATTGCCTTGTACACTGTAAGCCGCCCTGAGTCTTCGGAGAAGGGCGGGGTATAAATGTAAACAAATAAATAAAAAAAGCAGAAGTTAGCCTGCAGGACTGCGCTCTAACCACTACGCCATCGCAGCTCAACAATGCAATGGTTGTAGGTTGTGTGGTCATCCTACAGATAGTCCTCGAGACTTATAACCATTTGTTTAATGACCGACGTTACAACAGCACTGAAAAAAGTGACTTATGACCATGTTTCACACTTTCCCTGTGGTCACGTGATCAAAAATTAGAGGCTTGGCAACTGACTCATACTTATGACGGTTGCAGTGTCCCGGGGTCACGTGATCCCCTTTTGCGACCTTCTGACGAGCAACATCAACGGGGAAGCCAGATTCACTTAGCAACCATGTGACTAGCTTAACAACTGCAGTGATTCACTTAACAACTGGGACAAGAAAAGTTGCAAAATGGGACAAGGCTCACTTAACAGCTGTCTCGCCCAGCAGTGGAAATGTGGGGCTCCGTTGTGTCCGTAAGTCGAGGTCTACTTGTTTTTGTACCCGTTGTAGCATCGGGGTTTGTCTTCAAGAGCAGCCCCATCTACAAGGAGGTTGCAGTAGTCCAGTCGCAAGGTGCTAAGAACGTAAAACCTTCTCACCCAGAGGTGGGATTCAGATACTGTAGCAACCGGTTCGCCCAGTACCAGAAATGTGAGCGTGCATTCGCATGTGTGCGGAGTCACAAAACACGGCAATTCGCTGTCCACACATGCGTGCGCCGTCAAACAACACGGCAATTCGCTCGCGCGCACCATCCGCACCTTCAAAAGGTTCGCCCGAACTGGCCGAACACCACCTGTGTTAATCTCACCTGAGTTTTCTACCAAGCCTAACGGTGCCATTTATATCAGGATGGGTTAAGGAAGTTTTTGTTTTGTTTAAAAAAAAAGTGATTTCAAGAATTCAAGACCTTCCTTCCTTAAAATAGAATCCGTTAGGGAATTGGTGGGTGGGAAAACTACTCGGAACACATCGCAGTTGGGTGGATTCAGCCCACTGGTCTACAGGAAGATGAGCCCAGCAAGGAAGTAATTGTAGCTTTTAAAGGGAGATCAGCTGGACAGAAAGGGGGGTGGGTGGGTGGGTGGGCATTCTGCGCACCAGCTTAGGAAAAATCTACATGGCTTGCTTGCCCCTTCATTTGTATTGCTGTGCAGGGCAGACCGTAAATGTCGTGTCCCACTCCTCCTCTGACAGCCGGGTCGGGGAAGTCCGTATCAAGCGTGGCCACAGAGCCTCTGCAGCTTTGCCAAAGTTCTGTCAGAGTTCTCAGGGCAGGCAGGAGTCCAAGGTGTGACTTCAGCAATCCAGATTAGACTTTGCCTGACTCAAAGAATGCCAGAAAGCAGATCCTTTATAGAGGCCATGGGGTGTGGCTCCATGACTCAGCACTTATCCAGGCCTGCCCCTCCCTTCCTTTTGCTGACGTCGCCTCTCCATTCTCCGGAAGCGTGGATCCCTTCAGCCTCCAGCTGCCGGCAATTCCAGCTCATGACTGGCTTCATACTCCTCAGGCTCACATGCTGTGGGGGAGGGGTTTAGTTGCTCGGTCTGTCCAGGCATGGTGCCAGGACTGGGGGCTGGAGGCATGCCAGGACATTCTTCTGCACTATCAGTCTCTGGCTCCATTGGCAGGAGATGAGAGGGGCCCGGCTGCGGAGAGGGGAGCGAGCGAGGCACAACACTAAACCTGTAGTTACCCTTGCAGAGGTGAACAAGTCACAACTTGCTGGCAGGCGTTCCCTCCCAGCCCCATATTTTTGTACCCTACCTCTCCCCTCCTCGTATTAGATCTCACTGAATTTTGTTGCAATTATCCCAGGAGTGAAATTCAGCAGGTTCTGACGGGTTCTGGAGAACCGGTAGCGGAAATTGGGAGCAGTTCGGAGAACCGGCAAATACCGCCTCTGGGGTGGGAATGGGGATTTTGCAAAATCCTTCCCCCAGGAATAGGGAGGGAAAGGGGATTTTGCAGTATCCTTCCCTTGCCACGCCCGCCAAGCCACGCCCACAGGACCAGTAGTAAAAAAAAATGTGGATTTCACCACTGAATTATCCGCATATTTTTTTAAAGACCCAAAAGATTTCTTGTAACACACTCATTTTTCCTTCCGAATTGCCATGCTGACGTTTGCTGTGTTCACACAACCCACAAGACGTGCCCTCTGAAAGTTTACAACATGCTAAGATTGGCTAAGATAAGCCGAATTACCTTCCGGGGGCTGAAGATGCTGCGTGACTCCCCAACCATTTCTTGGTTTATCATTCTTCATGTTGTGCCAATCCAGGAAATAGGTTAAGCCGGTCGCTCGGCTGTGTGAACGTGGCCAATGAACTTCTAAAAACTAAAATTCCTAAAATGGCCACGTTGAGGAGGATGGGATTTATTATTTACCCTTTTGAAGTGAGAGCCCCAGATTGCAAAGTATATTTGTGTGCAAATCATTACAGAACCACTGATGTCTAGCCCAGGGCGTGTCCATCCTTGGTAACTTGAAGACTTATGGACTTCAACTCCCAGAATTCCCCAGGCTGGCTGGCTAGGGAATTCTGGGAGTTGAAGTGCATAAGTCTGAAAGTTGCCAAGGTTGGATATGCCCCTGATCTAGTTCCTCCATCATTCACATGTATGAAACAGACAACAATTTTGTCTTGGAAACATTCTGGAAACCCTACATTTTGATTTCTTGTGTTGGCGAACCTTTTCAGCACTGAATACCGAAACGGGAGCCTGCGCACGTGTGCCAAAAACTGCAAGAGCAGCCGCGCGGTGCACATGCGCATAGTGGGAAGATGATCTTCTGTTGTTAAATTTACTTTCCACTTATCTAGCTGTGGGTCTCCTCTAGGTGGCTTTCCTGGTGGTCTCCCATCCAAATGCTGAGGCGGCCTAGCCCAGTCCTAGTTTTTTTCTTCCTTTAGATCAGCTACATTTGGACTGTTGCAGGTGCATCATTTGCCCATATTTGGGATTCCCCCCTCCCATTTTTGAAAAGTAGACATTGATATAGGGGCCTCTGATAGGGGCCTCTGTGGCTCAAACTGCTAATGCAGTCTGTTATTAACAGCAGCTGCCTGCAATTACTGCAGGTTCTAGTCCCACCAGGCCCAAGGTTGACTCAGCCTTCCATCCTTTATAAGGTAGGTAAAATGAGGACCCAGATTGTTGGGGGCAATAAGTTGACTTTGTATATAAATATACAAATAGAATGAAGACTATTGCTAACATAGTGTAAGCCGCCCTGAGTCTTCGGAGAAGGGCGGGATATAAATGCAAATTAAAAAAATATATATATAAAATTTTGTCAGGGTTCTCTGTAACCCTAAAACACTTGTACTCTCTCACCCTCTCTCTCATATGCATACACACAGATATTATCCTGTTATTTGGGGGGCCCTTCTCCCTAAAAGTTTAACTGAATCATTTGAAGGTTGAATGGCTGCATTTGCCTAATGGCTAACTTTGTGCATGTCTAATATGGGGAAACCCAGCCCATTGAGTGGGTTGGACTAGAAGACCTCTAAAGCCCCTTCCGGCCTTAATGATTCTATTAGTGTACGGTTTGTTTGAGGGACCGTAATGGTCCGAAATGCGGCAGCGCAATAGTGTAGTCAAGTTGAACATGTTATGCGAGCATCTCTTTTGTGTAGGTTTCCAAAGGTTCAATCAATCAATCAATCAGAATAGAGCTGGAAGGGACCTTGGAGGTCTTCTAGTCCAGCCCCCTGCTCAAGCAGGAGAACCTATACAATTTCAGACAAATGGCTTTCTAGTCTCTTCTTGAAAACCTCCGTTGATGGAGCACCCACAACTTCTGGTGGCAAGCAGTTCCACTGGTTAATTGTTCTCATTGTTAGGAAGTTTCTTCTTAATTCCAGGTTGTTTCTCTCCTTGATTAGTTTCCATCCATTGTTTCTTCTCCTGCCTTCTGGTGCTTTGGAGAATAGCTTGACCCCCTCTTTTTTGTGGCAGCCCCTCAAATATCGGAAGACTGCTATCATCTCACCCCTAGTCCTTCTTTTCTCTAGACTAGCCAGACCCAAAATCCTCCAACTGTGCTTCCTATGTTTTAACCTCCAGTCCCTGAATCATCTTACCCGCTCATTTTGCCCTTTTCCCAAAGTCTCAACATGTAAGGTGGCGATCAGAAGCCGGATGGAGTATTTCCAGGCCTTACTAAGCATTACCATAGTACCTAAAGCGGTACTACTAATACTTCACGTGCTGCCAATTGGTTGTGTCCAATGTGAAGTTAGTCCTTAGCTGGGGAGGAAAGAGGGGTCTTTAATGAGGCACGTTTTTTGCAAGCACCGGTAGGTGGCAATGAACCCCAGTATATTTATTCTACATCACCTAAAAAGAGGCTAAAAGGGACTACACAAACACATAGACACACACACACACAGAGTTTATTTATCTCTGTGTGTGTGTGTGAGAGAGAGAGAGAGAGAAAGACAGAGTGTGCGTGTGTAGGCACGCACTTTTAAAGCTTCCAACTGCGCTTCAGGTTTGATGTACAATCCCAGAAGGATGCGGTTAATTGCTTAAACAATAAAATATTTATTAGGGTGACTGAAAAACAGCGATCTGAGTCTAAAAGCAAAATGTTCCCGCTTTTCTGCCTTCCTAGTTCAGCGCAACTCGGAGGAAGGGTTGTGGTTTTTTAGAGTGAGGTTCGGCGCTGAGCAAACGTGGCTCGATGCGATGAATTCCGCTTCTGACCGATTGTGGTCGTAAGTCGAGGACTGTCCTTTGACATAAATATGTCACCGTCTTGGTTGCTTTTTCCTCTGAATGCTTTTTCTTCTGTGGTCGTAAGCGGGAATCTGTTTGCAATGGTGTTTGTTTATTTTCCAAGTCTGGCTTTTAAAGGGCTTGTTCACACATTACGCTCAATCACTTGAAATACCTAGTTAACCTTGTTAGCTTGTTGTTGTTTTTCCCTTCCCCCTGTTACACCAGCTCAGCCTCCTGGATATGTCTAGAATTCAGTATATAGCAGGAAGCCAGGCGATAGGCGAATGCAGTTACAAGACTAAGCATCTTCTGCTAATACAGGTAGTTCTCGACTTATAACAGCTTGCTTAGTGACCGTTTGAAGTTACAACAGCACTGAAAATTGGGCATTTTCCAAGTCTGGAAAAGGGTCCCGAGTCACTTTTTTTTCAGTGCCGTTTTTTAACTTTGAACAGTCACTAAGCGAACTGTTATAAGTCAAGGACTACCTGCAATTGTGCCTTTGGGTATGTACTGCATAACAGTGTTGACCAGCCTCAGTAACTATTAAGATGCATGGACTTCCAATCCCAGAGGCTGAGTAATACAGATATATGGCATGAATGTGTTTTAAAGACTTTGTATATAAATATACAAATAGGATGAGACTATTGCCTTACACAATGTAAGCCGCCCTGAGTCTTCGGAGAAGGGCGGGATATAAATGTAAATTTTAAAAAAAAAGATCAATATAGTTATGTTTTTGTGGACCACAGATTCCTGCTGAAGAGTCCTTAACTTACAAGGCTGATGGGAATCTGGGAATCTTTGATCCTGCTGTTGGTGATCTCAGAAAGTGGACATAAAATGGAATCCTTGTTGGATTAGGGGACTAATCCCATTGGGTTAGGGGACTGGAGGCTAAAACATATGATGAACGGTTGCAGGAACTGGGCCTGGCTAGTCTAGTGAAGAGAAGGACCAGGGGAGACAGGAGAGCATCTTCTAATATTTGAGGGGCTGCCACAGAGGAAGGGGTCAAGCTATTCTCCAAAGCACCTGAAGGCAGGATACGAAGCAATGGGTGGAAGCTAATCAAGGAGAGAAGCAAACTGGAATTAAGGAGGAATTTCCCAGCAATTAATCACAGCAATTAATCAGTGGAACAGCTTGCCACTAGAAATTGTGGATGCTCCACACTGGAAGTTTTAAAGAAGAGATTGGACAACTGTTTGTCTGAAATGGTATAGGGTTTCCTGCCTGAGGAGGGGGTTGGACTAGAAGACCTCTAAAGTCCCTTCCAACTCCGTTGTTCTGTTCTATCGTAGAATCCATTACAGGTAGCCCTCCACTTAACAGCCATCCGTTTAGTGACCTTCCAAAGTTACAACAGCACTGGGGAAAAAAACCTGACTTATAACCAGTTCCTTGCAAGTACACCCCAGCATCTCATGATAAAATTTTGGGTGCTGGGCAAGCAGCCTCTACAGGGAGTCCCCGACATACAACAGTTCATTTAGCGACCATTCAAAGTTACAATGGCACTGAAAAATGTGGAATTACGACCGTTTTTTTTCACACTTAAAAACTTAGGGGCATCCCCCGTGGTCATGTGATCAAAACTCAGTCTCTTGACCACTGACTCCTATTTATGACCGCTGCAGCGCCCCAAGGTCATGGGATCCCCTTTTACGACTTTCTGACAAGCGAAATCGACAGGGGGAGATGGATTCACTTAACCACCGGGTTCCTGATTCACTTAACGACGGTAGCCAAGAAGGTCGTAAAACGGGGCAAAAAGTCCCTTTAACAAAAGTCTCACTTAACAGCAGAAACGTCGGGCTCCACGGTGGTCGTAAGTCGAGGACTATTCGTATTTATGTTGGTTACGCCATCCCCGGGTTCATGTGAATGCTTCTTCCGACCTTCCCAGCCATTTTCCAACAAGCCAAGTCACCGGGGGAGGAGGCAGGAAGACAGACTGGCTTAATAAAAATATAAGAACTGGCTTATAAAAATATGAAAAATAAATAAATAAGTAAAAATAAATAATAGATCGCGGCGTGATTTACTTAACAACGGCAGTGATGAGCTTTGTTGTTGTTAGTTGCGACGCCGTGTCCGACCCATCGCGACCCCATGGACGACGTTCCTCCAGGTCTTCCTGTCCTCTACCATCCTCTGGAGTCCATTTAAGCTCACGGTGATTCGCTTAATAACCTTAATAACAAAAAATGTCATTCAATTAGGCCCAATTCACTTAACAAACTGCCTTGCTTAGCAAGGGAAAGCCTGGTTTTCAATTCAATTCAATTCAAGGGCCTGTTTAGCAATGTATATCTGTCATTTTTCTTTGGCTCCCCCTCCTGGAGCAGGTTGCTTACTACACCTGCTCACCTTCATACTTTGCAGAGGGAGCATCCTTCCTTAAGTTGGTACCTGGCAGGGTACCAAATTTTTAAGAAAATGTTGGATAGCCATTTGTCTGAAATGGTGTAGGGTTTCCTGCCTCGGCAGGGGGTTGGACTAGAAGACCTCCAAGGTCCCTTCCAACTCTGATGTTATGTTATGTTATGTTATGTTATGTTATGTTATGTTATGTTATGTTATGTTATGTTATGTTATGTTATGTTATGTTATGTTACGGCAGTGGTGAAACGGGATGGATGCTTCCAGAAGCGCTCTGTCGGCCAAAAATGGGCCACGTGGGGCCTCCGCACCTCCTGTTTTGGCCAGCAGAATGCCACTGGAGGCCGGGAGGCCAAAATGGGCCGATGGGGGGCGGCAGCTCAGGGGGCCTGAAAATGAGCCACGCCTTTGATATTTCCAGGTCACGGGACGGATCCAGCCTGCGGGCCTTGAGTTTACACCTGCAGCCTTTTAACGTCTGCTTAAACGCTTGGGCAGTCTGACCCATTGCAAAACCAGCTTTTACAGTTAAAAGGGTAATTTCACCTTAAGTATAGAATGTCAGGTTGGAGCAAAACCTTGGAGATCATCGAGTCTAACCCCTGCCCGCCCAGGGCAGGGATCTTATACAGGTAGTCCTCGACCAGACGGCCACCGTGGGAGCCCAACATTTCTGTTGCTAAGTGATACTTTTGTTAAGGGATTTTTGCCCCGTTTTATGACCTTCTTAGCTACCATCGTTAAGTGAATCACTGCAGTTGATAAGTTAGGAACCCGGTGGTTAAGTGAACCCAGCTTTCCCCATTGATTTCGCTTTTCAGAAGGTCGCAAAAGGGGATCCCGTAACCCTGGGGCGCTGCAGTGGTCATAAATAGGAGTCAGTGGTCAAAAGAATGACCACGGGGGATGCCCCGAAGGTTTTAAGTGTGAAAAAAAAAACGGTCATAACGCCACATTTTTCAGTGCCATTGTAACTTTGAATGGTCACTAAACGAACTTGTTCTATGTCGGGGACTCCCTGTAGAGGCTGCTTCTCCAGCACCTAAAATTTGAGAAATGTGTTAAAACAAATGTGTTGCCCCGTTTTACAACTTGCCTTGCCACGTTATGTTCAGCGAATCGCTGCAGTTGTTAAATGAGTCACAGGGTTGTTAAGCAAATCGGGCATCCCCGCCAACTTCGCTTGTCAGAAGTTTGTAAAAGGTGACCGCCTGATCCCAGGATACGGCTACCGTCGTAAATGCGAGTCGGTGGTCAAGCCCCCGAATGTAAATCGCGTGACCCTGGGATGTTGCAACGGTCGTTAAGTGTGGACACGGGTCCTAAGTCCCTTTCTTTCCAGGGCTGTTGTAACTTTGAACGGTCCCTAAATGAACTATTGTAGATGGTGGATTATTGTACAGCCAAGATTAGTATTGGCTGTACAATGCTATACTTTGGTTTTGCTTATTAGAGGATTTGTATTCGCATATTGGCGTTTCTCCCTATGTCGAGGGAGGGGACCCCCTAAAATGGCACCACCTTCTTCTTCTTCTTCTTCTTCTTCTTCTTCTTCTTCTTCTTCTTCTTCTTCTTCTTATTATTATTATTATTATTATTATTATTATTATTATTATTATTATTATTTTATTGGATTTTTATACCGCCCTTCTCCCGAAGGACTCAGGGCGGTTCACAGCCAGGATAAAACAGCAATAATGTACAAATAAAACAATAGATTAAAAAACTTATTAGACATAAGGCCAGATTAAAATATTTAAAATCATAAAAACCCCATAAAATTTATATCAAATATTAAAAGCTATTTAAAATTCCTATGCCAGTCCTGCGCGAAAAACAAATAAGTCTTTAGCTCGTGGCGAAAGGTCCGAAGGTCCGGCAATTGACGAAGTCCAGGGGGAAGTTCATTCCAGAGGGTGGGAGCCCCCACAGAGAAGGCTCTTCCCCTGGGGGCCGCCAACCGACATTGCTTGGCGGACGGCACCCTGAGAAGTCCCTCTCTGTGGGAGCGCACGGGTCGGTGGGAGGCATTTGGTAGCAGTAGGCAGTCCTGTAAGTACCCTGGCCCTAAGCCATGGAGCGCTTGAAAGGTAATAATCAAAACCTTGAAGTGCACCCGGAAGACCACAGGTAGCCAGTGCAGCCTGCGCAGGAGTGGTGTTACATGGGAGCCACGTGCGGCTCCCTCTATCACCCGCGCAGCTGCGTTCTGAACCAACTGGAGCTTCCGGGTGCTCTTCAAGGGGAGCCCCATGTAGCCCCATGTAGAGAGCATTGCAGTAGTCCAAGATAGAAGTAACAGGAGCATGAGTGACCGTGCATAGGGCATCCCGGTCAAGGAAGGGGCGCAACTGGCGAATCTTCAGGAGGAGAGCTACCCAAGGGGAACCCCATGATTTGCCAAAGGATAAAATCCTTTATTTTATTTTTTTTGCAAAGAAATCCATACACAGGGAGCATTCTTAAAGCTGCGGAGGTACCAGGGGAAAGAACAAGGCTATCGACGACGTGGCGGGAAATTGACTTGATCAAAAGGGTGGCTGGATCACGACCGCTTTGTTCCTGGCTTTAGTAAAACAATACTGTGATCAAACAGGATTCTCCCTCTTCCCCCTCCCCTCCCCAGATGAAAAAAGTAGGTTTTTATCACAGTTTATCTTCACAGCAACCTGTGCTGTTTAAGGGATGGAGTGTTTCTTTCTCTTCCCCGTCATTTGCATAACTGCTAAAATGCACATTTCCCCAGATATTTTAAAAAATGCAAATCGGCCCGCTTTTTCTTCTTTCACGTATGGGTTTCTTTGATAGATGTTTCGGCGCAAGTTCTTTCAGTATAAACATTACTTTAAAAAAATAATAAAAATAAAAGACACACACACACTAACAGCTGCTGTTTACATGCAGCCATCAGCAACCTACCTTTCTTTCGACCGTGCTGTTTGGCTGAATTTTAGTTTCATTCTGATGCCAGCACACCAGGCTGGTGTGAAAACTGATAGGGTCTGTGCAAACTTCTCTCTCTCTCTTTTTTTTTATTTCATTTTGTCACAACAGTATACACAAACATCGACATAAAAAAAAAACACATCGTAAAAGAAAAAAAATGTAAGTAAAAGAATAGAATAGAATAGAATAGAATTTTTTATTGGCCAAGTGTGATTGGACACACAAGGAATTTGTCTTGGTGCATATGCTCTCAGTGTACATAAAAGAAAAGATACGTTCATCAAGGTACAACATTTACAACACAATTGATGGTCAATATATCAATATAAATCATAAGGATTGCCAGCAACAAGTTATAGTCATGCAGTCATAAGTGGAAAGAGATTGGTGATGGGAACTATGAGAAGATTAATAGTAGTGCAGACTTAGTAAATAGTTTGATGGTGTTGAGGGAATTATTTGTTTAGCAGAGTGATGGCCTTCGGGAAGAAACTGTTCTTGTGTCTAGTTGTTCTGGTGTGCAGTGCTCTATAGCGTCGTTTTGAGGGTAGGAGTTGAAACAGTTTATGTCCAGGATGCGAGGGATGCGAGTAAGTATGCAACAGCTATGTTAATTTGATATAATGAAGGGAACAATAGGACAGGAACTAGGCACTTTTGTGCTCTTATGCCCTTATATCTCTCCCTCCCCGCCCCGCCCCCGGACATAATTGTTTTAGGCTCCCCCCCTTTCACACCTCACCCTTGTTTTATATCCTGCTGGCGTAGGGTTTTCAAAGTGAATAAAGCAAAAAACGCCTAAGAAACTGGTGAGAATACGAGTAGTCTTCGACTTACAATCGCAATCGAGCTCAAAATGTCAAAATAGAGATTGGTTAAGTGAGCTTTGCCGCCATTTTACAATTCATTTTTGCTAAGTGAATCCTGGCGGTTGTTATGTGAATCCGGCTTCCCCGTTGACGGTGCTTGTCAGAAAGTTGCAAAAGAGGATCATGTGACCCCGGGACCAGCGGTGAACTCTGGCCGTATCTATCTGGCTCGCGCAAACCTATAGCGCCGGCAGCGAGAGGCTCCGGCCACCTGCTGGGATGTCATTGCATCCCGTTTTTTACCCTCTGCGTGTGCAAGGCTCTGCGCATGCGCAGAGGTGGCGCGTAGCACGCTCCCATTTCCGAACCGGTAGCAAAGGTAAGTGGATTTCAGCGCTGCCCGGGATATTGCCACCGTCTTAAATAGGAGTCAGTTGCCAAGTGCCTGAATTTTGATCGCATGACCGTGGGGATGCGGCAATGGTCGTAAGTGTGAAAAATAGCCACAAATCACTTTTTCCTGGGCCGTTGAAGCTTTGAACTGTTGTAAGTAGAGGACTACTTGTACTGTGAATGACTGGTAGAGGAGGGCTGTATGCAAGGTATGATAAAAGGAAAGAAATGAGAAATGGCCACAGTGGTGTTATCAGTTCTACACGTTTGTAAAAAACAAACAAACAGAGCTTTGATTGTATCACCATGGTTGCCATATTGATGTTTTAGAAATTATAACCTGGGTTATATCCCTCTGTGGGAAATGTATGTGCCTCCGGTTTTTATCTCTGATAATATCTTTCATTGTGTTTATACACAATATGTGAAATAGAACAGAACAGAACAAAATAGAAGAAATAAAAATAGAACAGAATAATGAAGAAATTCTAATAAAGTGGAGTGGAATGGAATGGAATAGAATAGAAATAAGAAAAAAATAGGGATAGGATAGGATAGAATATAGAATAGAATAATGAAGAAATCATAATATAACAGAATAGAATAATGAAGAAATAAGAATAGAACAGAACAGAACAGAATAGAAAAGAAATGGAATGGGATGGAATGGAATAGAATGCAGAATAGAATAGAATAGAATAGAAAATACGGAATAGAATAGAATAGAACAGAACAGAATAGAATAATGAAGAAATAATAATAGAACAGAACAAAATAGAATAGAGAAGAAATAATAATAGAATATAATAATGAAGAAATAATAATAATAAAGTGGAATAGAATAGAAATAAGAATAGAAATAGGGATAGGATAGGATAGAATATAGAATATAATAATGAAGAAATAATAATAGAGTGGACTAGAATAGAATAGAATAGAATAGAATAGAATAGAATAGAATAGAATAGAATAGAATAGAATAGGAATGGAATGGAATGGAATGGAATGGAATGGAATGGAAAAGAAAAGAAAATATGGAATAAAATAGAATAGAATGGAATGGACTAGAAAATAGAATAGAATGGAATAGAATAGAATAATGAAGAAATAATAATAGAACACAACAGAACAGGACAGAAATAGAATATGGAATAAGCCGTCGTAAGTCAAGGACTACCTGCTGCGGATGAACTGGTTTGTCCGGAGAGCACAGGGCTGTGCGTCTGGATTGGGCCCCGTGTCCAGTCTGTCCCCGCTAATGGTCTGTTCTGCTTCTCCAGTAGGGTCCTTCCTGTACTCGGAAGGGGGGGCAGAGAGAACAGCCAGTGAGACCCCCCAGGCATCAAAAGGTCAGTGTACATCCCTTCCCCTCCCTTCTCCTCTAGTATGACAAAGGTTCCGGTTCTTGTGGCAGGTTCCCTCCCTCCCTGCCAAAGGCAAATCCCAACGTTTTCAAATCCATGGGGCACCAATCAACTGAAAAGCAGATTAGTTCCCGGAATTCCTTACAGCACACCCTGTGCCTTGCATCTCTGTAAATCTCCATAAATTTGGAGTTGGACTCCAAGGTCTCTTCCATCTCTTGTTATTCCGGGTTCAAGGCAACGTAGCCGGGAGAATACAGCAGTAAGTGGCTCTGGAGCAGCGTTTCCCAACCTTGGCCATTTTAAAACCTAGCTGGGGAATTCTGGGCATTGAAGTCCGCAGGGTCTTCCCAACACGGTTGGGAAACATTGCTACAGACAGGGGTGGGCTTCAAAAATTTAAGCAAGGGGTTCTCTCCCTGGTTGCTGGGTGGGTGTGGCCATGGAGGGTGTGGCCTAATGGGCCTCCTGCACCACGATAGGGCGGGGGTCGTTTTCGCCCTCCCCGGGCTCCGGAGGCTTTTCTTGAAAACGGCCTCCCCAGGCTCTGGAGGCCCTCCGGAGGCCAGAAACTCGCCCATTTTCGGCCTTCACGAACTTCTGTTAGGCCTGTTTTTCACCCTCTCTGAGCCTCCGGACATGCCCTGCATCCAAAACGGGCCGTGTGGGGACTCCTGGGAGGGGAGGGGCGGGGCGGGATGGGTGGGACCAGCCAGGAGTGGGATTTGGAGGTTCTCCGAACTGCAGAGAATCTTAACTAGAGGTTCTCCCGAACCCCTGGCTACAGGGGAGGGAGGTTTTGCTGACTGACAGATACTTTTCAGTATTTAAACTGGAGACGAACCAGTAGATAGGAGGTTTTGCCTCTGGCAAAGGGGTGGCACACAGGTTCAGTTTTGCCCATGAAAAAGGGGTAGCCCCACGCAACATTCCAGCAAACTCCTTTTTTTTTTTTATGTCTTTTGATTTTTTTTTGCTCAGCAACAAGCTAATGTCATCTTAGAGAGTTTTCTCACTCCATTCTCCGGCTTTGGGATTTCTAGGTGGTCTCCCGTCCAGTTCAAGGACTGACGAGCAAAGTCCTGGCTTTGCTTAACTTTTAGTGAAGTTGCCAACTCCGTACCTCCTTTTAAAGTGGGATTTCCAGTGAGCCTGGAGCTTTTGGGGCCCCGTGGACTAGAGGCATGATAAGGGGCGGCTGAATTCTCACTCGCTGCTTAAGCAGGCTGACGGAGAAACCAGCTTGTGCTCATCTTGGTTAGTTGTTGCTGCATCAATCCTGTTTGCATTTGGCTTGTTACAATGCAGATTGTATATTGCAGAAAATGGCTTAGTTCAGTCATTCAGGCTAAACGCGTTGTGCGAATGCAAATGTTGTGAGGTTGCAGCGTCAGTAAGTTCTACTTGGGAGTAAGAGGGGGTGTTTGATGCTGAAATGGAGGAAAAACTCAAAGCTCCACTCCAGTGTTTTTCAACCTTGTCAAATTTAATACGGATGGATGGATGGGCTCAACTCCCAGAATTCCCGAGCCAGCATGTCGAAGTTGAAATCCACACATGCTGGTTGGGGAATTCTGGGAGCTGAAGTCCACAGCTATTAAAAACAGACGAGTTGAAATCCACAAGTTGAAGTCCACAAAGTCTTAAAGTGGACAAGGTTAAAAAAAAAAACCAAAAAAACCGCTTTGATGTTTACATGTCTTCTGAAATTCCGGATTTCCCAGGATTGAGATAGCAAAAGGTGCTGGCGATGATACTTTTAAAATATTTAAGGCGTCTTCTTTCCTATTCTCTCTACTCTACGATAAATCCTATGGTTATAATAGAATGAACTCTTTTAATTGGAACCATGAGGATTAGAACCTTGTTTCCTTTTAGGCCCAGCTCATGTTCTGTGTACAGTGGTTCAGTTTCCAAATTAGCTGCGTCTAACTAAGGGTGTTTGTGTGTATCTTCCTTTGTCCCTTGATCCATTTGTGTTACCCAGATTGCTCTCCTGTGTATTACACCTTTTACCGACTGCATGTTTTAAATCCTGGTTAATGAGGTTTCGGAAGGGGGTTTAATATGTGTATGAATCATCCCAAAAACTGTTTCCACCCAGCACCGTTGACAAGGTAAAACATAAAAGCTAATCTTGCTGGAAGCCGTCTCTGGTTAGGTGTTTTGTAGTTTTGGGGAAACTCGGCTACAGATGAACAGAGTTGGAAGGGACCTTGTAGGTCATCTAGTCCAACCCCCCGCCCAAGCAGGAGACCTTACACCATCTCTGACAGATGGCAGTCCAATCTCTTCTTGAAAACTTCCAGGGATGAAGCTCCCACAACTTCCGAAGGCAACTTCTGTTCCATCGGTTGATGGTTCTCACTGTCAGAAAATTCCTCCTTATTTCCATGTTGAATCTCTCCTTGGTCAGTTTCCATCCATTGTTCCTTGTCTGGCCTTCAGGTGCTTTGGAAAATAGCCTGACCCCCTTCCTCCTCTCTGTGGCAGCCCCTCAAATATTGGAAGATGCTCCCCTGGTCCTTCTCTTCACTAAACTAGCCAACCTCAGTTCCTTCAACTGTTCATTGTATGTTTTAGCCTCCGGTCCCCTAATCATCCTGGTTGCTCTTCTCTGCAATCTTTCCAGAGTCTCAACATCTTTTTTATAGTGTGGTGACCAAAACTGGATGCTGTATTCTAGGTGTAATAGTAGTCTAGACCTAGATGTTTAGTCCGTTTTTGGTTCTACGCATGCAGTTCTCCTGCATAGTGCAATCAAGTGCCATCAGTTCAGCGATCAAGGCAGTCCTTGACTTATAACCGTTCGTTTAGCAGCCCTTCGAAGTTACAACGGCACTGAAGAAAGTGACTTGCACCAAGTCCTCGCACTTATAAACGGTGCAGCATTCCCACGGTCGTGCGATTGAAGCATGGGAGCTTGGCACCTAGAATGTGTGTGTTGCAGCCTCTGGAGTCACGTGATTGCCATTTGCGACCTTCTGACAAGCAAAGCCAATGGGGAAGCCAGATTCACTTAACAACCGTGCTACCAACGGAAGAATTGCAGCGATTCATTTAACAGCTGTGGCAAGAAAGGTCGTAAGATGGGGCAAAACTGACTGAAGAACTGTCTCATTTAGCAACATACGTTTTGGGCTGCATTGCGGTCGTAAATCGGAGACAGCCTGTATTGATGTGTATCTTGGCCCAAGATGCATAAACAGAGGGAGAGAATCAAGGTCACATGAAGTGTTAATACCACTTTATTATGCCTTGGTAAGGCCACGCTTGGAATATTGCATCCAGTTTTGGTCTCCACGATGTAAAAAAGATGTTGAGACTCTGGAAAGAGTGCAGAGAAGAGCAACCAAGATGATTAGGGGACTGGAGGTTAAAACATATGAAGAACGGTTGCTGGAATTGGGTATGTCTAGTTTAATGAAAACAAGGATTAGAGGAGACATGATAGCAGTCTTCCAATATCTCAGGGGCTGCCCCAAAGAAGAGGGAGTCAAGCTATTCTCCAAAGCACCTGAAGGCCGGACAAGAAGCAATGGGTGGAAACTCATCAAGGAGAGAAGCAACTTAGAACCAAGAAGAAATTTCCTGACAGTTTAGAACAATTAGGACAGTTTAGAACAATTAGGACAGTTTAGAACAATTAATCAGTGGAACAACTTGCCTCCAGAAGTTGTGAATGATCCAACACTGGAAGATTAGATAACCATTTGCCTGAAGTGGTGTAAGGTTTCCTGCCTAAGCAGAGGGTTGGACTAGAAGACCTCCAAGGTCCCTTCCAACGCTGTTATCTTGTTCTCCCAGATGGGTCTGTTGATTTGGAATTACTTTCTGGTATTCTGGTACTCTGGTATTCTATTCTATTCTATTCTATTCTATTTATTCTATTCTATTCTATTCTATTCTATTCTGCTCTGCTCTGCTCTGCTCTGCTCTGCTCTGCTCTGCTCTGCTCTACTCTACTCTACTCTACTCTAATTATTTCCATACTCTATTCCATTCTGTTCCATTGCATTGCATTGCATTCCATCTGTTCTGTTCTGTTCCGTTCCGTTCCGTTCCGTTCCGTTCCGTTCCATTCCATTCCATTCTAAAGATTGAACCACGCTCGGTCCGTAGCCTGGCGTATGTCCACCGAACAGGGGCTCAGGAGAGGCTCTTGCCATCTGAAGTAATACCCTGCGTGTGACACTCACACTGTGCGCGGGTCCCCTCTCCCTGCCAGCTGTGCAGAGCGTGAAATATCGCAGCCTTAATATTTAATTACAAAGCAAGCAATTAATACTCTCCATCCGGGGAGGGTGGCAGAGAGACGCCCAGGGAATGTTAGCATTAATGAGGCATTCAGTACAAATAAGATGCCATTAATATACCAAAGGCTGTGATTGATCTGGATTGCAAGCAGTGCATGCAATGGTGTGTGTGTGTGTGTGTGTGTGTGTGTGTGTGTGTGTGTGTGTGTGTGTGTGTGAGTAGGTCAGTGGACAAGGACATAAAATACAAAAACCAGCCTATCCTTTTGAAATGACTCCTTCGTTGTGTCTATTTCTGCACCAGTGCGAGGGTACGAAAGATGAATTTCTTGGGATTAATTTTATCCGTTTCCACACCCCAAAAAAATCTTTAAGGAAAGAATGGATCGCAACACCGCCAACCTATTTAAATTTAACTTAAATCCAATTGAAGTTTGTGTAATTCAAAAAACAACAACAACAAGCCGACCGTCTCCCTGAAGCCCAGATCATGTTTCATTTGATCGTTTCGTGGATTTTTGATTCGATTTTACCTGGCCGCCATCTTGGCCGAACGATTCTGAGCCGGTGAGCAACAATTACCAAAAAAAAAAAGATGTCAATATCGCAATAAAATATAAAAGAATAAATACTCAGCGGGAATAAAGAAAAAAAGACAGTTTAGAACAATTAGGACAGTTTAGAACAATTAGGACAGTTTAGAACAATTAGGACAGTTTAGAACAATTAGGACAGTTTAGAACAATTAGGACAGTTTAGAACAATTAGGACAGTTTAGAACAATTAGGACAGTTTAGAACAATTAGGACAGTTTAGAACAATTAGGACAGTTTAGAACAATTAGGACAGTTTAGAACAATTAGGACAGTTTAGAACAATTAGGACAGTTTAGAACAATTAGGACAGTTTAGAACAATTAGGACAGTTTAGAACAATTAGGACAGTTTAGAACAATTAGGACAGTTTAGAACAATTAGGACAGTTTAGAACAATTAGGACAGTTTAGAACAATTAGGACAGTTTAGAACAATTAGGACAGTTTAGAACAATTAGGACAGTTTAGAACAATTAGGACAGTTTAGAACAATTAGGACAGTTTAGAACAATTAGGACAGTTTAGAACAATTAGGACAGTTTAGAACAATTAGGACAGTTTAGAACAATTAGGACAGTTTAGAACAATTAGGACAGTTTAGAACAATTAGGACAGTTTAGAACAATTAGGACAGTTTAGAACAATTAGGACAGTTTAGAACAATTAGGACAGTTTAGAACAATTAGGACAGTTTAGAACAATTAGGACAGTTTAGAACAATTAGGACAGTTTAGAACAATTAGGACAGTTTAGAACAATTAGGACAGTTTAGAACAATTAGGACAGTTTAGAACAATTAGGACAGTTTAGAACAATTAGGACAGTTTAGAACAATTAGGACAGTTTAGAACAATTAGGACAGTTTAGAACAATTAGGACAGTTTAGAACAATTAGGACAGTTTAGAACAATTAGGACAGTTTAGAACAATTAGGACAGTTTAGAACAATTAGGACAGTTTAGAACAATTAGGACAGTTTAGAACAATTAGGACAGTTTAGAACAATTAGGACAGTTTAGAACAATTAGGACAGTTTAGAACAATTAGGACAGTTTAGAACAATTAGGACAGTTTAGAACAATTAGGACAGTTTAGAACAATTAGGACAGTTTAGAACAATTAGGACAGTTTAGAACAATTAGGACAGTTTAGAACAATTAGGACAGTTTAGAACAATTAGGACAGTTTAGAACAATTAGGACAGTTTAGAACAATTAGGACAGTTTAGAACAATTAGGACAGTTTAGAACAATTAGGACAGTTTAGAACAATTAGGACAGTTTAGAACAATTAGGACAGTTTAGAACAATTAGGACAGTTTAGAACAATTAGGACAGTTTAGAACAATTAGGACAGTTTAGAACAATTAGGACAGTTTAGAACAATTAGGACAGTTTAGAACAATTAGGACAGTTTAGAACAATTAGGACAGTTTAGAACAATTAGGACAGTTTAGAACAATTAGGACAGTTTAGAACAATTAGGACAGTTTAGAACAATTAGGACAGTTTAGAACAATTAGGACAGTTTAGAACAATTAGGACAGTTTAGAACAATTAGGACAGTTTAGAACAATTAGGACAGTTTAGAACAATTAGGACAGTTTAGAACAATTAGGACAGTTTAGAACAATTAGGACAGTTTAGAACAATTAGGACAGTTTAGAACAATTAGGACAGTTTAGAACAATTAGGACAGTTTAGAACAATTAGGACAGTTTAGAACAATTAGGACAGTTTAGAACAATTAGGACAGTTTAGAACAATTAGGACAGTTTAGAACAATTAGGACAGTTTAGAACAATTAGGACAGTTTAGAACAATTAGGACAGTTTAGAACAATTAGGACAGTTTAGAACAATTAGGACAGTTTAGAACAATTAGGACAGTTTAGAACAATTAGGACAGTTTAGAACAATTAGGACAGTTTAGAACAATTAGGACAGTTTAGAACAATTAGGACAGTTTAGAACAATTAGGACAGTTTAGAACAATTAGGACAGTTTAGAACAATTAGGACAGTTTAGAACAATTAGGACAGTTTAGAACAATTAGGACAGTTTAGAACAATTAGGACAGTTTAGAACAATTAGGACAGTTTAGAACAATTAGGACAGTTTAGAACAATTAGGACAGTTTAGAACAATTAGGACAGTTTAGAACAATTAGGACAGTTTAGAACAATTAGGACAGTTTAGAACAATTAGGACAGTTTAGAACAATTAGGACAGTTTAGAACAATTAGGACAGTTTAGAACAATTAGGACAGTTTAGAACAATTAGGACAGTTTAGAACAATTAGGACAGTTTAGAACAATTAGGACAGTTTAGAACAATTAGGACAGTTTAGAACAATTAGGACAGTTTAGAACAATTAGGACAGTTTAGAACAATTAGGACAGTTTAGAACAATTAGGACAGTTTAGAACAATTAGGACAGTTTAGAACAATTAGGACAGTTTAGAACAATTAGGACAGTTTAGAACAATTAGGACAGTTTAGAACAATTAGGACAGTTTAGAACAATTAGGACAGTTTAGAACAATTAGGACAGTTTAGAACAATTAGGACAGTTTAGAACAATTAGGACAGTTTAGAACAATTAGGACAGTTTAGAACAATTAGGACAGTTTAGAACAATTAGGACAGTTTAGAACAATTAGGACAGTTTAGAACAATTAGGACAGTTTAGAACAATTAGGACAGTTTAGAACAATTAGGACAGTTTAGAACAATTAGGACAGTTTAGAACAATTAGGACAGTTTAGAACAATTAGGACAGTTTAGAACAATTAGGACAGTTTAGAACAATTAGGACAGTTTAGAACAATTAGGACAGTTTAGAACAATTAGGACAGTTTAGAACAATTAGGACAGTTTAGAACAATTAGGACAGTTTAGAACAATTAGGACAGTTTAGAACAATTAGGACAGTTTAGAACAATTAGGACAGTTTAGAACAATTAGGACAGTTTAGAACAATTAGGACAGTTTAGAACAATTAGGACAGTTTAGAACAATTAGGACAGTTTAGAACAATTAGGACAGTT
Source organism: Ahaetulla prasina (assembly GCF_028640845.1). Classification (NCBI taxonomy): domain Eukaryota; kingdom Metazoa; phylum Chordata; class Lepidosauria; order Squamata; family Colubridae; genus Ahaetulla; species Ahaetulla prasina. The sequence continues at coordinate 8,963,641 of NC_080555.1, forward strand.
TAGAACAATTAGGACAGTTTAGAACAATTAGGACAGTTTAGAACAATTAGGACAGTTTAGAACAATTAGGACAGTTTAGAACAATTAGGACAGTTTAGAACAATTAGGACAGTTTAGAACAATTAGGACAGTTTAGAACAATTAGGACAGTTTAGAACAATTAGGACAGTTTAGAACAATTAGGACAGTTTAGAACAATTAGGACAGTTTAGAACAATTAGGACAGTTTAGAACAATTAGGACAGTTTAGAACAATTAGGACAGTTTAGAACAATTAGGACAGTTTAGAACAATTAGGACAGTTTAGAACAATTAGGACAGTTTAGAACAATTAGGACAGTTTAGAACAATTAGGACAGTTTAGAACAATTAGGACAGTTTAGAACAATTAGGACAGTTTAGAACAATTAGGACAGTTTAGAACAATTAGGACAGTTTAGAACAATTAGGACAGTTTAGAACAATTAGGACAGTTTAGAACAATTAGGACAGTTTAGAACAATTAGGACAGTTTAGAACAATTAGGACAGTTTAGAACAATTAGGACAGTTTAGAACAATTAGGACAGTTTAGAACAATTAGGACAGTTTAGAACAATTAGGACAGTTTAGAACAATTAGGACAGTTTAGAACAATTAGGACAGTTTAGAACAATTAGGACAGTTTAGAACAATTAGGACAGTTTAGAACAATTAGGACAGTTTAGAACAATTAGGACAGTTTAGAACAATTAGGACAGTTTAGAACAATTAGGACAGTTTAGAACAATTAGGACAGTTTAGAACAATTAGGACAGTTTAGAACAATTAGGACAGTTTAGAACAATTAGGACAGTTTAGAACAATTAGGACAGTTTAGAACAATTAGGACAGTTTAGAACAATTAGGACAGTTTAGAACAATTAGGACAGTTTAGAACAATTAGGACAGTTTAGAACAATTAGGACAGTTTAGAACAATTAGGACAGTTTAGAACAATTAGGACAGTTTAGAACAATTAGGACAGTTTAGAACAATTAGGACAGTTTAGAACAATTAGGACAGTTTAGAACAATTAGGACAGTTTAGAACAATTAGGACAGTTTAGAACAATTAGGACAGTTTAGAACAATTAGGACAGTTTAGAACAATTAGGACAGTTTAGAACAATTAGGACAGTTTAGAACAATTAGGACAGTTTAGAACAATTAGGACAGTTTAGAACAATTAGGACAGTTTAGAACAATTAGGACAGTTTAGAACAATTAGGACAGTTTAGAACAATTAGGACAGTTTAGAACAATTAGGACAGTTTAGAACAATTAGGACAGTTTAGAACAATTAGGACAGTTTAGAACAATTAGGACAGTTTAGAACAATTAGGACAGTTTAGAACAATTAGGACAGTTTAGAACAATTAGGACAGTTTAGAACAATTAGGACAGTTTAGAACAATTAGGACAGTTTAGAACAATTAGGACAGTTTAGAACAATTAGGACAGTTTAGAACAATTAGGACAGTTTAGAACAATTAGGACAGTTTAGAACAATTAGGACAGTTTAGAACAATTAGGACAGTTTAGAACAATTAGGACAGTTTAGAACAATTAGGACAGTTTAGAACAATTAGGACAGTTTAGAACAATTAGGACAGTTTAGAACAATTAGGACAGTTTAGAACAATTAGGACAGTTTAGAACAATTAGGACAGTTTAGAACAATTAGGACAGTTTAGAACAATTAGGACAGTTTAGAACAATTAGGACAGTTTAGAACAATTAGGACAGTTTAGAACAATTAGGACAGTTTAGAACAATTAGGACAGTTTAGAACAATTAGGACAGTTTAGAACAATTAGGACAGTTTAGAACAATTAGGACAGTTTAGAACAATTAGGACAGTTTAGAACAATTAGGACAGTTTAGAACAATTAGGACAGTTTAGAACAATTAGGACAGTTTAGAACAATTAGGACAGTTTAGAACAATTAGGACAGTTTAGAACAATTAGGACAGTTTAGAACAATTAGGACAGTTTAGAACAATTAGGACAGTTTAGAACAATTAGGACAGTTTAGAACAATTAGGACAGTTTAGAACAATTAGGACAGTTTAGAACAATTAGGACAGTTTAGAACAATTAGGACAGTTTAGAACAATTAGGACAGTTTAGAACAATTAGGACAGTTTAGAACAATTAGGACAGTTTAGAACAATTAGGACAGTTTAGAACAATTAGGACAGTTTAGAACAATTAGGACAGTTTAGAACAATTAGGACAGTTTAGAACAATTAGGACAGTTTAGAACAATTAGGACAGTTTAGAACAATTAGGACAGTTTAGAACAATTAGGACAGTTTAGAACAATTAGGACAGTTTAGAACAATTAGGACAGTTTAGAACAATTAGGACAGTTTAGAACAATTAGGACAGTTTAGAACAATTAGGACAGTTTAGAACAATTAGGACAGTTTAGAACAATTAGGACAGTTTAGAACAATTAGGACAGTTTAGAACAATTAGGACAGTTTAGAACAATTAGGACAGTTTAGAACAATTAGGACAGTTTAGAACAATTAGGACAGTTTAGAACAATTAGGACAGTTTAGAACAATTAGGACAGTTTAGAACAATTAGGACAGTTTAGAACAATTAGGACAGTTTAGAACAATTAGGACAGTTTAGAACAATTAGGACAGTTTAGAACAATTAGGACAGTTTAGAACAATTAGGACAGTTTAGAACAATTAGGACAGTTTAGAACAATTAGGACAGTTTAGAACAATTAGGACAGTTTAGAACAATTAGGACAGTTTAGAACAATTAGGACAGTTTAGAACAATTAGGACAGTTTAGAACAATTAGGACAGTTTAGAACAATTAGGACAGTTTAGAACAATTAGGACAGTTTAGAACAATTAGGACAGTTTAGAACAATTAGGACAGTTTAGAACAATTAGGACAGTTTAGAACAATTAGGACAGTTTAGAACAATTAGGACAGTTTAGAACAATTAGGACAGTTTAGAACAATTAGGACAGTTTAGAACAATTAGGACAGTTTAGAACAATTAGGACAGTTTAGAACAATTAGGACAGTTTAGAACAATTAGGACAGTTTAGAACAATTAGGACAGTTTAGAACAATTAGGACAGTTTAGAACAATTAGGACAGTTTAGAACAATTAGGACAGTTTAGAACAATTAGGACAGTTTAGAACAATTAGGACAGTTTAGAACAATTAGGACAGTTTAGAACAATTAGGACAGTTTAGAACAATTAGGACAGTTTAGAACAATTAGGACAGTTTAGAACAATTAGGACAGTTTAGAACAATTAGGACAGTTTAGAACAATTAGGACAGTTTAGAACAATTAGGACAGTTTAGAACAATTAGGACAGTTTAGAACAATTAGGACAGTTTAGAACAATTAGGACAGTTTAGAACAATTAGGACAGTTTAGAACAATTAGGACAGTTTAGAACAATTAGGACAGTTTAGAACAATTAGGACAGTTTAGAACAATTAGGACAGTTTAGAACAATTAGGACAGTTTAGAACAATTAGGACAGTTTAGAACAATTAGGACAGTTTAGAACAATTAGGACAGTTTAGAACAATTAGGACAGTTTAGAACAATTAGGACAGTTTAGAACAATTAGGACAGTTTAGAACAATTAGGACAGTTTAGAACAATTAGGACAGTTTAGAACAATTAGGACAGTTTAGAACAATTAGGACAGTTTAGAACAATTAGGACAGTTTAGAACAATTAGGACAGTTTAGAACAATTAGGACAGTTTAGAACAATTAGGACAGTTTAGAACAATTAGGACAGTTTAGAACAATTAGGACAGTTTAGAACAATTAGGACAGTTTAGAACAATTAGGACAGTTTAGAACAATTAGGACAGTTTAGAACAATTAGGACAGTTTAGAACAATTAGGACAGTTTAGAACAATTAGGACAGTTTAGAACAATTAGGACAGTTTAGAACAATTAGGACAGTTTAGAACAATTAGGACAGTTTAGAACAATTAGGACAGTTTAGAACAATTAGGACAGTTTAGAACAATTAGGACAGTTTAGAACAATTAGGACAGTTTAGAACAATTAGGACAGTTTAGAACAATTAGGACAGTTTAGAACAATTAGGACAGTTTAGAACAATTAGGACAGTTTAGAACAATTAGGACAGTTTAGAACAATTAGGACAGTTTAGAACAATTAGGACAGTTTAGAACAATTAGGACAGTTTAGAACAATTAGGACAGTTTAGAACAATTAGGACAGTTTAGAACAATTAGGACAGTTTAGAACAATTAGGACAGTTTAGAACAATTAGGACAGTTTAGAACAATTAGGACAGTTTAGAACAATTAGGACAGTTTAGAACAATTAGGACAGTTTAGAACAATTAGGACAGTTTAGAACAATTAGGACAGTTTAGAACAATTAGGACAGTTTAGAACAATTAGGACAGTTTAGAACAATTAGGACAGTTTAGAACAATTAGGACAGTTTAGAACAATTAATCAGTGGAACAACTTGCCTCCAGAAGTTGTGAATGATCCAACACTGGAAGATTAGATAACCATTTGCCTGAAGTGGTGTAAGGTTTCCTGCCTAAGCAGAGGGTTGGACTAGAAGACCTCCAAGGTCCCTTCCAACGCTGTTATCTTGTTCTCCCAGATGGGTCTGTTGATTTGGAATTACTTTCTGGTATTCTGGTACTCTGGTATTCTATTCTATTCTATTCTATTCTATTTATTCTATTCTATTCTATTCTATTCTATTCTGCTCTGCTCTGCTCTGCTCTGCTCTGCTCTGCTCTGCTCTGCTCTACTCTACTCTACTCTACTCTAATTATTTCCATACTCTATTCCATTCTGTTCCATTGCATTGCATTGCATTCCATCTGTTCTGTTCTGTTCCGTTCCGTTCCGTTCCGTTCCGTTCCATTCCATTCCATTCTAAAGATTGAACCACGCTCGGTCCGTAGCCTGGCGTATGTCCACGAACAGGGGCTCAGGAGAGCTCTTGCCATCTGAAGTAATACCCTCGTGTGACACTCACACTGTCTTGTGGGTCCCTCTCCTGCCAGCTGTGCAGAGCGTGAAATATCGCAGC